>NC_057839.1:68989000-69342500 GCF_910594005.1 Cervus elaphus
GAGAAATTGAAGTCAGAGGTATGAATCTGAGACAACTTCAGGCAATTGATCAAGAGGTTTGAACAGAGAGCCCAGAAAGAAACTCCAGAGAGAAGAAAAGAGAGAGAGAAGAAACTCCAGAGAGAAGCAGGACGTTCTAGAAGCTGAGGTAGACTCTGTTGAAGTAGAACAATGGGAATCCTCGGGACTTTGAGAGTTAGCAACCCAACAGGAAGCCTATCATCTGCAGAAAGGTAAATCAGAGGTGGCTGTAAAGAAATGAACACAATTGTTTCAAAAACGGTATTCTTAACTCTGGAAATACAGCCATTAGTGTTCAATAATAAGTCTTAAAGCATAAGCATCACACTAGGTGAAAAGAACCACTCAAAGAGCATCAATAATCCCTTGACCTCAAGAAGCCCTGACTTCATTCATTCACTAAATACCAAGCTTTTGTCCTCATAATGCATGATTAGAAAAACATTAGGGTCATTACTGCTTGGCCCAGAGGGAATACAAAGATGAGTAAGGCATAATGAACCTTTCTGAAGGGCTCATGATGTACTTGAGGGGTTTGCATTGAAGAGAGCTCTACAGACTGACAATGTCAGGACAAAGTGTCCTTCTTATGAAGGAGTAGGAGTCTTTCTAGGCAGAAGACCACCATCAGTGTAAAAGCTGATTGAAGGAAAATATGTGCAGATGAAGATTAAGGGATGGACAAATCTCTTCTCCCAGCTGGTCCTGATTTTCTTAATGAGGAAACAGCCCCTTGTGTGTCTGGAACTATTGCTGGACAAGAGGAAAAGAGATGCTGATATGGAATGACTAAGGATGCTCTGAATATGGATCAGAGCTCAAGGACCTGGGCTGGGCACCTTGAGCATGCAGATGGAGTAGTTCTCTTGTTGCCAATGATGCTAGACATCGTAGGAACCAAAAGGAATTGAGAGAGTGGTACATGCACAGCACGGCGGTGCCCATGGCCAGAGTGACCTCGTGGTGCGAGAGTGGAGAGCAGAGAATCTAAGAGCTCTGAGAACACGGCCAGTGGGTTTGGAGGAGGATGATGCTAAAGAGCAGAGACGTTACTCTGCCAACAAAGGTCCGTCTGGTCAAGGCTATGGTTTTTCCAGTGGTCGTGTATGGATGTGAGAGTTGGACTGTGAAGAAAGCTGAGCACCAAAGAATTGATGCTTTTGAACTGTGGTGTTGGAGAAGACTCTTGAGCGTCCCTTGGACTGCAAGGAGATTCAACCAGTCCATCCTAAAGGAAATCAGTCCTGAATATTCATTGGAAGGACTGATGCTGAAGCTGAAACTCCAGTACTTTGGCCACCTGATGCGAAGAGCTGACTCATTGGAAAAGACCCTGATGCTGGGAGGGATTGCGGGCAGGAGGAGAAGGGGACGACAGAGGATGAGATGGTTGGATGGCATCACCGACTCGATGGACATGGGTTTGGGTAAATTCAGGGGGTTGGTGATGAACAGGGAGGCCTGGTGTGCTGTGGTCCATGGGGTCGCCAAGAGTCGGGCATGACTGAGTGACTGAACTGAACTGAATGGATGAAGAAAGGTGTTCATCAATATTTAAATCCTCCATGAAGGTGGAATATTAAAAGAAGAGCAAATGATTGCAAGAGAGTCCGCCAAGTCCATACTTGGCAGTGAAGACTTTTTCTAGGTCCTGCAAAATTACATTAACTATGGTTGTTGGAGAGTAATTTGATTTTCTTCCAGCTCATTACATGGTGCCCCTCAGGAAGTAACCCACAGACTTACAGGCTTTCCCCATAGGCAGGTTTCTGCACATTTCCCCCAGATTTATAGAAGTTGAAAAATAAATGAAGTAAATAAACAGTGTGATGAGTCTATGTTTAATTTTTGCTTGGTGAATATTGGATAATTTTGGCTCCAACTCCTTGAAAATTCTGAAGACGGTTCGATTACCAATGACTGTTTAGGAAGTAAACTCCATGATGCAATGTAGTATGTCTGCACCTTTAGGTCCTATGCCCCTTAGACATCAGTTGTTCAAAATACGCCTTTATGTGAGTGTATATGAAGCCAAAAGTGAACTAGTAGAATCCAGATTTGGGCCAAATATATTTCTTTTTATTCTTTGCTAGCTAAACAGGGTAATCAGGGGTATGATATGAAGCATTATTTCATGAATAGCATCAAGCTGTTGAAAATTTTAATATTTCAAAGCCTATTTAAGAAATGTAGAATTGGATACAACTCTTCTTTCATAATTACAAGATAATTATAAGATTTTCCTTTAAAACATCATTGTCTTTAAGATACATATCTTGGGTGATTTGAGCAGACTGATATCTAGCATGGTTATCTATGGTTATAAAATCTAGACTCTATGGTTATATGGTTATATATATATACATATATATATATGGTTATAAAATCTATATGGTTATAAAATCTAGACTCTATCTTTGAAAGTCTTAAGATGAGAATGACCATGAATATTGAATTTTTCAGAACGTATTAAAACATTTCCAAGTGAAAGATTTATGGAAAACCCAACCATGAGCTATTCTAATTTGTTTGGTCTCAACAAATAGAGATATCCTTTCTTGAGATGAAAGTTTCAAATGGCTGGTAAATCAAATTCATACGCCTTCTTGAATTTCTAAGAGTTCTTACAAATAGATACGTTGGTAAGCTAACCTTAAATGAATTAAAAATGCATGGTTAAATTTTCTTTCAAATACACAGGACCTATTTTTTAAAGGCAAATATATTCATCAAAATACAGTTTACATGTAACAAGTCTATTCTAACACAAGGTCTTCCCTGGTGGCTCAATGGTAAAGAATTCGCCTTCAGTGCAGGAGACCTGAGTTCAATCCCTGGAGGGGAAGATCCCCTGGAGGAGGGGATGGCACCCCACTGCAGTATTCTTGCCTGGAGAATCCCATGGACAGAGGAGCCTGGTAGGCTGCCGTCCAAAGTGTCCCAAAGAGTTGAACGGGACTGAAGTGACTGAGCGTGCATGCCTGCATTCTAACAGAAAGTCCAGGATTTTGAAGAGTTCAAACCATAATTCATTTCTTAGAATCAACACACAAAGTTTTGGAAAATGAACTCATGAATTGATGATGACCACAAGATGACATTGGACACCTTTCTGAAAGAACACACCATAGACCTCCCGTATAAATGGATATACGCTGGGAGTTTTTACAAGGCGTGTCTGTCACTCAAATTTCCCAGAACAACTTCCAGGGGACAAGACATTAATGGCAATTATTTTCTCCTACATGTGTTTTTTTTTTTAATAATAATTTAATAGATAATGAATGTATCATTAGAAGAGACTAAATAATTTATATAATTAATATGTCTAGGATAATTACAAGTGTTTAGTATTAAACAAGGCATTGTATAGGGGATTATGAGATTAAAAATTTTAAAAATAGCTTCTCCAGGAGTTTAAAACTGAATGTTAGGAAGGCATACACTCCTCTGGAAAGGATGGATACTCAGGAGCCAAAGAAAGCATTTTAGCTAATATCCTTTATGTCTTTCCCTTACGTTTGCACTTGTCTCTTGCTTTGTCGTCAACAATGTGTACACATCAGAAGCATCTTTTACCAAGAGGGTTAAGCTCCTCACTACGACAGAGTGAGGAAAGGAAAGGCCAGCATAGTTATGAATTTTTAATGAAATTACTGCAAAGCAAATTTCAATTATCACACCCAGCTCTAATGATCACTTAGCATATTCAAATTTTATTGGCTCACCCTCCCTCTCTCAAGCGGCTTAATTCTAGTAATTTGACATAATGTGAGAGGTTTCATATGTCTTTATTAATGATATATACACAGTGATTTATTTTATTCATAGACAAGACTATACTTAGTATATTAGCTCTGTTAGCAAACAAGTAATTTATGTGTAATTCCTCTTATAGGAGATCTGGAACCACCCGCCCCATTCCACCAGATATAAGAGAGGGACCCAAAGACTTCGATACAGGAAAGAGGAGAAAACTATTGTTTCTGGTGTAATTGGTCACCTGACATCTACATGGGATAAAAACAACAATAGAAAATCAAGACCCAGAATGCAAGCACTGTTTCTGATTTGTGACGCTGAAGTGAGAAGAGCAGATGGGTGTTCATCCTCAACGTCCATCTGTTAAACACCAGACATGCAGAGGAGTTTTCTTAAGCTTTTAATTTTTTCAGTAAAGTTCCACCTCTCTCCTCCCATACAGGTGTCCTAGTCAGCATCTTCTTACATCTACCTGGGAGTGAAGAGGCTTCTCCAAGTCTTGCAGCTAGTAGTTACGGGTGGTGTATGCTGGTGCTGTATCAGCCATGTGTCTGGGGCGTGTGCACATTTGGGAGAACAAGACCCACCCAGGACACCAGCCTTTGGCCCCAGAACTTCATGTTGGTGCATTGCATGTATAGGGGCTGAACTTCTGGACAACAGTTTGTATTTTTTGGAAATAAGTAACGCTGGCAAGCACAAGTTTTCTCCTAAAATGAAACCTACATGCAGTTTGAATTGTTTAATCACTATTCAAAAATAATCTAATATTATTTAGGATATGGATTCAATGCCCTGGAAGTTTGGTCTGCATGAGGGACAACATCTACATCATTATTTAATCACTTTTTAAATCCAGAGGTTGTAAAACACAGGCTTAGATTCCAAATTTTTCAAAAGCAGAAAGGTATACTATTCAAAATTATAATCCATAGACACCAAATAAAGGTTTGAAAAGAATAATGAAAATATAAATAAAATGCATTGATTGAAATAACTAAGTCTAATATTACATGAATGGAAGAAAACAGGGTCAACAAGTAAGACTTCATGGGGGTCTTCTGCATTAGAATAACAGTAAAGACTATTTTATGCTTTATATTGATAGGAAAAAATTAACTTGTGGATATCTTTTGGTTTAATAGTTAAGATTGTATCTTTGAAACCAGTAGAGGCCAAAATAGCAACAAAAAATAATAATAATAATAATAATGTCTAATAAAAATAAATCAAAAGAGAAGATAACAATTCAAATGAACAGTAATGAAAACAAATCCAAAATGATCAATCACATTAAAAAATAAATTAAGCTCAAGCAAAACCTGTTTGCAAGAGAGAACCCTAAAACTAAAAATGATGGAAGAATTAGAAATGAAGAGTTAAGAAGGGCATTAGCAAACAGAGTAAGGCTCCCCAGGTGGTGCTAGTGGTAAAGAACCTATCTGTCAAGGCAGGAGATTTAAGAGATGCAGGTTCAACCCTTGGGTCAGGAGGATCCCCTAGAGGAAGAAATGGAAACCCACTCCAGTTTACTTGCCTGGAGAATCCCATGGACAGAGGAGCCTGTCGGGCTAGAGTCCGTGGAGTCACAAAGAGTCGGACACGACTGAGTGACTTAGCACACAGCAGAGTAACAGTATTAAAGCCAAGGTAGAATTCAAATTTTAGAGAGGTGAGTGGTGCAACAAAGGTCCGCTGGTCAAGGCTATGGCTTTTCCAGTGGTCATGTATGGATGTGAGAGCTGGACTGTGAAGAAAGCTGAGCGCCAAAGAATTGATGCTTTTGAACTGTGGTGTTGGAGAAGACTCTTGAGAGTCCCTTGGACTGCAAGGAGATCCAATCAGTCTATCCTAAAGGAGATCAGTCCTGGGTGTTCATTGGAAGGACTGATGTTGAAGCTGAAACTCCAGTACTTTGGCCACCTCATGGGAAGAGTTGACTCATTGGAAAAGACCCTGATGCTGGGAGGGATTGGGGGCAGGAGGTGAAGGGGACGACAGAGGATGAGATAGCTGGATGGCATCACCGACTCGATGGACATGAGTTTGAGTAAGCTCCGGGAGTTGGTGATGGACAGGGAGGCCTGGCGTGCTGTGATTCATGGGGTTGCAAAGAGTCGGACACAACTGAGCGACTGAACGGAACTGAACTGAAGTGGTACAAAGAGAATAATTTGTATTAATAAAGAGTTCATATAAAATGACAGTTAACTTCTCACCAAGCTTTACTGGCAAATGATGTAAAAAATAAGAAAAATAATTTGAATTACAAGAAAAATACACTTTTATGTATCATTTATTTTATCATATAAGAACTAGATAATGTGAAGTAGTGTATATATATTTTATGTACAGCTCTAGATTATGGAAAGAATGGAGAAGTAATTAAGTTCACCCATTCACTGAGATGAAATTTGCATAGAGTAAAATGAGGCTCTTGTAAGTGTACAATTAAATGGGTTTTATAACTCCTTGGACAGCAAGGAGATCCAACCAGTCCATCCAAAAGGAAATCAGACCTGAATAGTCACTGGAAGGACTGATGCTGAGGCTGAAGCTCCAATCCTTTGGCGATCTGTTGCAAAGAGCTGACTCATTGGAAAAGACCCTGATGCTGGGAAAGATGGAAGCCAGGAGGAGAAGGGGACGACAGAGGATGAGATGAGTGGAGGGCATCACCAACTCAATGGACAATGAGTTTGAGTAAGCTCTGGGAGCCCAAGAAAATAAAATCTGTCACTGCTTCAACTTTTTTCCCCTTCTATTTGTCATTAATTAATGGTACAATGTGCTGTGATCTTAGTTTTTTGTTTTTGTTTTTTTTAATGTATAGGGAGGAATTGATGGCTCATAGAATAGCTATAAGCTCAACTTTATTCACTTCAATTCAGTCACAGTCATGTCTGACTCTTTGCGACCCCATGGACTGCAGCACGCCAGGCCTCCCCGTCCATCACCAACTCCCAGAGCTTACTCAAACTCATGTCCATCAAGTCAGTGATGCCAGCCAACCATCTCATCCTCTATTGTCCCCTTCTCCTTTGGCCTTAATCTTTCTTAACTTCTAGTTAATACTATTACTTTTTTAGAGGGTTTCTTTTTGTATACACAATATAGCAGTCCATTAAATTTGAGGACACAATACAAGAAATAAAGGCAAACTTCAATTTATTCATTTAACAATGCTGTTTCCATTCATGATGTCATTTTGTTGTTGTTTTGTTTCCTAAAATAGTCATTTGCATTTTCACATGAATTTTTTATATCAACTAGTCAAATTTCCACGAAAGTTTGGTGAGATTTTCATTTCAAACTCATGGAAATGATTGGTTTGGAAGGCACTCACACATTAAAAGTGTCAAATTTCTGATTCATGAACATTGTATATTTCTCCATATATTTAGATCTTTATTTTCTCTGAAGGTAACGACAGAGGATGAGATATCTGGTTGGATGCCATCACCAACTCAATGATCATGAGTTTTAGTAAGCTCTGGGAGATGGTGAAGGACAGGGAAACATGGCAAGCTGCAGTCCATGGGGTTGCAAAGAGTTGGACATGACTGAGCAACTGAAAAACAAGGACAAATTTTTTCTGAACAATATTTTTAAATTTTCAGCAAGCTTTGCATATACTTTGCTAAATTTATGCCTAAAGGTATCATATTTTTATGCTACTATAAATGGCATTGCTTTTTTAATTGAATTTCTTTTTCAAATTCAAGTACAGCTGATTTGCAATGTTATATTTGTTTCAGGTATACAACATAGTGATTCAATATTTCACAGATTTTATTTCATTTAAAGTTATAAAATAGTGGCTATATTCTCTACATTGCAAATATATCCTTATAGGTTATTTATTTTATGTTTAATAGTATGTCAGTTTTATTTGTGAGTATTCACTGCTGGTACAAAAAGAAACTAGTAATCTTTGTATGTTGACCTTGTGTTCTAATTTACCCTTCTAAGTCTGAATTATTCTAATTTAGTCATTGGTTTAAGTAACATGTATGTACAGTTCTTAGGATTTTTATAATGCTTGCAATGTCTACAAGTAGAATTGTATTTTTTCTATTGGAGCTATATTAATAGTTTCTTTGTAAGTTTCTTCCACTTCTTTGTAAAAATATTAATAGTAATATATATATTACATCTTCCATAAGAGGTCAAAAAATTCTGAGAAAAACATTTGAATCTGGAATTTTATTTGGGGGATTTTTGTTTATTTATATGGTGAATTTCATGTATATACATGGACATTTGTATTATTTTTTCTTGAATCTGTTTAAGCAAATTATGTTGCAAAAGAGATATCTCCATGCTTTCTAAGTTGTAAAAGTTAGGCACCAATTATTTGTCATATTATCTTTTGAATGTTGTAGTGTATCTCTCCTTTCATTTATAATACTTTAATTTATTATTGCTACATATATCTCTACCTATCTTGCTAAATGTTTTTTATTTTAATAATAATTAATAAAAACAACCTTTGCCTTTGTTAATTACATTTTATATTTTTGTTGCCTATTTTAATAATTTTTGCTCTTACATTTCTGATTATCTTCTTACTCTTTGACCTCCTCTTTCACCTTTTCAAAAATATGCATAAGTATAAACACTTTAATATAGGAGTCTTCTCTAACATAAGCACTTTAATATATGGTTAAAGTAAATTAGATTAGATTTTTAAATTTCCCTCTAAACACTGCTCAAGTTGAATCTCACATGTTTTGATATGCTGCATTTTCATTACCATTTATTTGAAATATTTCCTATTTTCTTCTGTGATTTCTTCTTTGTCTAATATGTAAATGAGAATATTCTAGGTATTTTATTGTCAGTACTTTACATTATGGCCAAATATATGTTTTACCTTGATGGCATTTCGTGCATGTTTAAGAAGAATGTGTACTCTGCTTTCGTTAGCTATAACATCCTTAATTTGTCACTCAAAGCTAGGCAGAACATAGTTTATCTACATACTTACTGATAATCTGTCTAGAGATTCTATAAAATGTTGAGTGAAGAGTATTAAAAAACATCTATGCTTATGAACTACAGTCCCCATTAGTTCTGCTACTGTTTGCTTCATGTACATGAAGCTTGCTAATAGGCACAATGCATTTACAATTGTTATGTCTATGAGATACTTTGGTGACTTTATTATTGTGGAACACCCTTCTTTACCTCTCGTAATAATTCTTGACTTCCAGTCAAGTTTTTTCTAGTATTAACTATGGTCATAGTGACAAGTTATACTCATAATTATATTTTAATCTTAGTATTCTTAGGAAAGAAATACTATAGTCTGTCTGCTGTCCCCCTGTTTATTTAACCTATATGCTGAGCACATCATGAGAAATACTGGGCTAGATGAGTTACAGGCTGGAATAGCTTAAAATTAAATATTAAAAAAAAAAAAGCTAAGATCATGGCATCCGGCCCTATTACTTCATGGCAAACAGAAGGGGAAAAGTTGGAAGTAGTGACAGATTTCCTCTTCTTGGACACTAAAATCACTGTGGATGGTGACTGCAGCCATGAAATCAGAAGACGATTGCTTCTTGGCAGGAAAGTGATGACAAACCTAGACAGTGTGTTGAAAAGCAGAGACATTACTCTGCTGACAAAGGTCCGTATAGTCAAGGCTATGATCTTCCCAGTGGTCACATACAGCTGTGAGAGCTGGACCATAAGGAAGGCAGAGCACCAAAGAATTGATGCCTTTGAACTGTTGTGTTGGAGAAGACTCCTGAGGAGAACAAAGCAGTCAATCTTAAGGGAAATCAACTCTGAATACTCGTTGGAAGCACTGATACGGAAACTCCAGTATCTTGGCCATCTGATGCAAACGGCCGACTCATTGGAAAATTCCCTGATGCTGGGAAAGACTGAAGGCAGAAGAAGAGGGTGTCAGAGAATAAGATGGCTTGATGGCATTGTTGATGCAATGGACATAAACTTGGGCAAACTTAGGGAGATGGTGAGGGACAGGGAGGCCTGGTGTGCTGCAGTCCATGGACAAAGAGTTGGACACAGTTGGACAACTGCACAACTGCAACAGTCTTAAGGTATCTTAGACCTTGCACTTAAAATGCCTTATTTTAGGTAACAAACAATGGGTTCTGATATCTTTTACTTGCAACTGTCAGTCACTGCTTTTAGTTTTAATTATAATTACATACACATATGTGCCTTTTATACCTATAATGCCTTTTATAATTAATTTAGTAATTGATACGGCTTATTTTATTTTTAGTGTCTTGCTATTGGCTTTCTAGTTTTCTCATGTGACTTTTCCTCTCATTTCTGGATTCTTTCAGATTACTGTAATATTCATAATTGCTCTATTTTAATTTCTTTATTGGATATACAGCAACAGATATTCACATTTTCTGATTCTTTTGAAATTACTATATACATTCTCTACTTACCACATTCTCCAAGGAGGTGACATGTGCCAATTCAAGTGAAATGTAAGAAAGTCTCAAAAGTAAAGTAACTTTTATTCTTGTACTTTGCATGAATGCTTTTTGTTTTATAAGTATATTCATAAAAAATACAATGTTGGTTTTTTTGGTCTTATAATTTGTCTTCAAATATTTTTTAAAAGATGGTCTTTTATGTTCACCCACAAATGACCATTTATTGTGCTCTTTCCCATCTGTTTTCATTTTCCTTTAGCATGAAGAATTTCCTTTAGCAATCTTTGTAGTGCAGATCTGCTGGCTACATAACCTCTCAACTATTGCTCATATGAAAAACTTGTCTTTTACCTCTATTTATAAATGAGGTTTTGATTGAGTTTTTTTTCTTTTCCTTTCAGCACTTTAAAAATTTATTGTATAATTCTGATGTCAGTTGTTTTTGATGACAAGTCAGCCATCATTTGTTTATGGCCCCCCTGCAGATAATATGTCTTTTCTTTTCTCTGTCCCCTTTCAAGCTATTTGTTTTATCTTTGGTATTCAGTAGTTTGAATATTTTGTGCCTAGGTTCAGTTCTATTTTTATTCATTCTTAGAGTTCATGTGTTTCTTGTTTGTCTAAGTTGATATTGTCCACAAAACTTGAGAAAATTTTTGTCATTAATGTTTTTGTTTGTTTAATTCTAATTTATATCTTCTCTCCCTCTGGGTCTAAAATTAAACATATTATAGAAATAAATATTTTTCACAGGTCTTTGAGGGTATGCTTATTTCTTTTCAATATATTTTCTCTCTGTTTTTCATATTTGAGAATTTCTATTAGTCTATATTCAAATTACTAATCCTTTCTTAGTAGACTCTAATATTCTATTAAGTCCTATCCAGTGAGTTATTTACATAAACTTTTTTTTAAATTTTATAGTAGTTTTACTTTTACTGAAAAATAACAAGGGTATTACAGAGACTCCCATATAACTCACATCTAGTTTCCTCCATGTTAACACCTTACATTAATTTATCGCAATTAATGTCTCTTTGACATACTTCTGTCGATGCAAATCCTTTTCCTTTGAGCACTTCCTTGCTTTTTGTACAAAATGTGAGATTAATGTAAGGCAGTCCAGTCTCATCTTGTCTATTTCTTGTCCTTTTCCCATAATTAGCTATTCTGTAAATATCCCTGATTCTTTTCACTAGAGAATGGGAAGAGAAACCACGATTTTAGCGTTAGCTGTTCTTGTAGATGGGGTGCCGTTGCCTCCAGGTCCTCTCAGCAAAGAAACATGGGCGTGTATACCGACTTATGTATATTTACTTATCTGTATCTATATCTGCACATACTTCTATATCTGTACTGTTAAGTATGGGTCCATACTGATGTCTCCCACTCTAATTCGTTACATGTGGATAATTTTATTCTTCTCCTGGCTTGTCTGTAACCTCCCACTCCAACAATAAGAAAACCGGCTCCTACTATCTGTATCTATTTACATAACTGTTCAACACCAGCGGGCCTGTATAGTTTTTCCAGAATTGTCAATGTATACCCCCGTGGAAAACAACTTTATCAACTAGAGTGCAGTGCTTATGAGCCATTCCTTTTTGCTTTTAGTCTGACAAGTCCCATCCATTCCCAAAGATGTATAGGTTGTCACCTTCTTATTCTTCCCCCTTCAGGGATGTGGTTCCATAGGTTTGTCAAGCAGTTAGACCCTGCTAACATTATGCATTCAGACAAGGGATTTCTCAACCTCCTAAATGAGCTTTCAATTTTGCACATATTAGTGTTTACCCTTTGTGCTAGAGCTTTATGGATTTTGACAACTGAAGAGTGTGATGTATCCATTGTATCAGTTTCACAGAGAATAACTTCACTGTCCTCAAATACCTGCTATTCTTTATCTGTTTAAGTCCCGGGATTCCTGACAACTACTGATCCCCAGGGCGACTCTGCAGCACTGCCTCTTCCAGAACGCCACTTGAACATAATCAAATACTTTGTCACCTTTTCTGATTGATATCTCTCACTTAAGATGTGCATTTAAGATTTATCCATGCTTTCTTAGTCGTGTTCATTTCTTTTTACCACCGAATATTTCATTAAAACGATGTATCACAAATGATTGACCCATTCTATTGAAAGACAACGCTTGCCAGTATTTGACATTATAAATACTTGCATGCTGTTTTTTGTGTGATGTAGAATATTAGATTGAAATAATCAAACACAACACTAAGATTTATGTTGGAGAATCTTAGTGAATTATAAACTGGGGAGGTAAAAAGAGTCCATTTAACTAGTAGAATAATATAAAATAAATTTATAAACAGAATAATGTTAATAGATAAAATGTATTTAAAATAGTCACATCAAATACTGTTTAAAATGTAATGTACAACTTTTATTTGTGAGAATTTTAGTAAGTATTTAAAACCATATATTTAATGATATTTTACTAATATTACCTACCTCAGAGAATTATTGTTTTATGTTACAAGAAAGGATGTGTGTGAATAATTTAATATACAAGATTATACAAAGCACTCTTTAAATGTTAGCTTTTCATTATTAAAGAAAAAACTGAAAATAAATGCCTTAAAATATAAAATGAATAGCGAAATTAACCTTTTTCTAGATTTTTTGCAAAGTAGGTTATTTTATAATCAATTTAAAAATCAGTTTAAGGTAAAATTGTAAACAGTATAGTGTAGCATGGTAGAATCCTTCCCAGGTGGTGCTAGTGGTAAAGAACCTGTCTGCCCCTGCAGGAGACGTAAGAGACTTGGGTTAGATCCCCGGGTGGGGAAGATCCCCTGGAGGAGGAGGGCAGGGCAACTCACTCCAGTATTCTTGCCTGGAGAATCCTATCAACAGAGCAGCCTGGTGGGCTACAGTCCACAGGGTCGCAAAGAGTCGGACACGACTGAAGGACGTAGCACATGTGTATTAACGTGAGCGTAGCATAAAGTGTTCTTGCTGTATTCATTAGCAAATGCATAGAGATTCCAGCACGTTTCATCCTTTAAAAGTTTGTTTTTTAACATATTATTTAGATATAAGGACACTAAGTTATTCATATGAAAAGTGTATTTCTCTGAATGTACGTTGTGTGAAAGAACATGTTTTTATCCAAAACATTAGATTCTGTTTTTCCATTTTCTAAGATAATTGAGAAGTACAAAGTTCTCCTTCTGAACTGTTTAGCAGAATTTCTTGAAGATTTTGTTACAAATTGAATTCTCTGTTGGTTTGGTTGTTTATTTTTTTCTTTCCCCAAACATATCATACAGAACAGCTTGATGTTTCCATCTTTACTATGATTAGAGTTAAAATAGCAGTGTGACCATTATAACAGGTCATGAGAAATTTAAAAAAATGAATCAAGTTCAATAATGCATTTCTTTTTGGTTTAGCTAGTTTTTGAAAAGAGTATTTCAGTAAATCACTTTATAGTCTAATTTACATCATGCACACAATCTAACTTTTAAAACAGGTTTTCAAAATGCGTAAGCCCTTTTAGGAACTGTCTTTTTTAAACAATTTTATTTATCTTTGAGCGTACTTGGGCTTCATCGCTGTGTGGACTTTTCTCTAGTTGCACTGAGTGGGGTCTACTCTCTAGTTGTGACTCACAAGCTTCTCACTGCAGTGATTTCTCCTGTTGCAGAGCCTGGGCTCAAAGGCATGTGGGCTTCAGAAGTCAAGGCACATGGGCTTGGTGTTGAGGGCTCTTGAGCCCAGGTTCAATAACTGTGCCCACGGGCTCAGCTGCCTCACAGCAGTTGGAATCTTCCTGGATCAGGGATCAAACCCACGGTCTCCTACACCGGCAGTATTCTTTACCACTAAGTCACCAGGGAAGCCCCAGGAACTGTCTTAACCCTAACATTCTAATCATCTTTAGGGGTCACACAACTGACTGTCTCATGTACTAAAAGTCTGAGCAGTGGAGCATCATCCATCCAGGACAATGCCAGGATCTAAAGGAAGTTTGCCTACAGAAGATGCTGCTAATCTAAATTACATTCCCTCTTCAGCAGCATGTTTGGTCCTCAAGGACCTGGACCGCTCAGGTTTCCTGATTGAATTCCCTGAAGGCATGAGCTGTGCCTTTTCCAAGGTGAAACATCTGGGGAGCAGCAAAAGGCCCCTTTGCAAGGGGGTGAAGGAGAGGCCTGCACCCCCACCTCCTCTTTTAATTGCCCCTGGAGATTCAGAGGTTCTCAGGCCTTATTTTCTTGCACTTTATTGGAGAGCATACCACATTCTCCTTTTAGAACGGGTACCCCCCCGCCCCACCACCATTTTGCAGTCTTGGATTTGATTCAGAAAAAAAATGATAGAAGCATAATTTGAGGCCCTTAAAGATGGTCCACTTATGATTTTGTTCCACCTCAAATCAGATGGTTGTAGCTAGTTCATTGAGTGTCACTGTGCATGACCCTGATGACCCATGGTGCATAAAGCCAGGTCAGGGCTGACGTGCGTGTCATCCCGGGACTTCACCAGAGGCCCTTCCTGGTGAGGATGCAAAGCTACATGGCTGCTCTCTGAGGCAACTTGCCTGCATATTATGGTTGAGTACTGAACACTGAAGTGTGGAGATGCTGCATCCCCAGCGTACCCCAGTTTGTCTGAGGGCCTATGGCCAGTGGTTCTCAACTGGGGGTCATGAGCCCATGGAAGGCATTTGGCAATGTCTGGGGACACACAACTAGAGGGGAAAGTGTTGCTTGCATCTGGCCAGTGACACTGCTGAACATCTGGCAATGCACAGGATGGCCCCCACAATAAAGAAGTATCTGTTCCAGAAAGTGCCAAGAGTGTCGAGGCTGAGAAACCGAGGTCTATACAAACACAAACCCTGTTGGGAGAAAGTTTTTGTTTTGACAAACCAGTAAGCATACAAAAAGTTCCCACACAATTCCAAGGAAATGCAGTTACAGAGAAAGAACAATCATGCGATTATTTATGTGTATGACACATGAAACGGAGATCCCTTTAACAGCACACACACACACACCTCTCATCATTAGTGAAGGTAGCCCATATCCATGGACACTTTTCTGTGTACTTTGGGTTCCTCAAGGTAATTCTTGGAGCAGCCCTGGAAGCCCTTCCATGGGTGATGACGCAGCTGTGGGGGGCTCTGAGGCTGCTCACTTCCAGGGTTCCTGCACGGAACCCAGAGCTGGGCTTCAACATGAGCCCCTCTGACTGCATAGTTGCTGCTTCAAAACTGCCTTTTTGCCTCCAGTGCAAACAACCATGAAGATCTGCAGTCAGTGAGATTCAACTGCATGAAAATTTCAAACTATTTCACATCTTATGTTTTATTGTTTATCTTAACTTATGCAATTGTAGTTTATATTTTACAAAAGAATATGTCACGCTTTCTGCAATTTACAGACATTGTCGATTTGCCTATGTGTGTGTTTTTCTTCCCATAGCTCTAATGACTGTTCCCTCAGTTTGCAAATCTGCCAAGTTTCATTGTTCTACATCAAAATAACATACTTAAATAAAAAACAGATTTAAAAAAATAAACAAAAAATATAATACGTTTTAAAGTTTTGAGAAGATGTTTTTTCCCAAACTTTCTCTAGGTCTGTTTTGCAAATACCAAATACACCATATTTGAGATTTTACCAAGAACTAATGACTTATATTTGAACTTGTAAACTATTGTTCATTCATATGGGTCCAGTCTGTATATTAGTTCAAGGACAGTGCTATCAAGGGGTAAAAGAGAGTCAGTCTCTCAAAATTGAATGTAATGTTTAATACTTATTATATTTGATCATATTAAAGCAACCATTATAATTTCCCTTATGAAAAACATCTTCTTCAGAGGAAAATGATTCCTTTAAAGAAGATTCTAAGTCTTTTAAAAAAAAACGAAAATGCTTCTCGATAAACACAGCTGGTCCCTAAAACTTCAAAATATATTTGTTTTTATTAACATTTCCTGTTTCTCATTTCCAGTTGTCAACACTCAACCCATCATTTCTCTCTTGTCACTTTTCCTACAGATTTTAAAACCGTTATTTAGCTCTCAGTGACTTTTTCCTCCTTTTACCTAAGAAACACAGTGGGGTCAAACAGATTCTCAAGAAGCAAATGGTGATTCCAACTCAAGTCTACCCTCCTCACCACACTGACTTCTCCTTGTTATGAGCCTTCCACAGCCAGCGCTCCTCACACTTCCCACCCACGTCCCTCATTTTCATCCTTCTCAGAAGCAGTCTTCCCCTGGCTTTCTGAAGGATCCCCTTTCCTACCAAAACTGCCTCCAAGACCTGTGTCCTGGCTTCATCTCCCTTCTATCTGTCTTTTTCTTACACAGACTCCAGGGGTAGCCATTTTTGAGGTGAATTTCAGCATCCTATCTCCTCCAGGTTCTCTGCCAGGATATTTCAGTTCTTTCTTTCCCTGGGCTTGCGTGTTCAGTACACAATTTCCTTGTCAGAGCCCTATTTCCCTAACTCTGGTGCACATTTACCTTTGTCCAACATTTGTTCAAGTAACCTGCTGTAGCTGGGGGCTTCCCAGATAGCTCAGTGATAAAGAATCCATCAGTGCAGGAGACACAGGAGAGTTGGGTTTGATCCCTGAGGTCAGGATGAGCCCCTGGAGTAAGAAATGACAACGCACTTCAGTGTTCTTGATTGGAAATTCCCATGGACAGTGGCGCTATAAGAGTTACAGTCCATGGGGCTACAGAGAGTTGGACACGGCTAAGCCACTGAGCGCACACGTGTTCTGTAATTGGATCTGGTTAGCAGCCAGGGGACTAGAGAACAAGCATTTTCCACCATGATGAGTCTACTTCCTCCCCAAGCTTGTGACAGACTGGCTCAAAGACCCACAACCTCTGAGGAACATGGCAAGCAGGAGTGCATTATCTTGTTCTCCATAATGCTGACCATGCATCTCTGGGACACTTCAAGTAGAAGCTGTGTCCTGCAACCCGTGCCTAATATTGCCCTAGATTAGAAAAATTAATGCAGGTGTATGCATTTCATTGACCATGAACATCACCATGGTTGGACTAAGCACAGTGAGAATCAGGCATCAGGCAATTTTAACCTCCTCAGCAGGCGAAATGAATTCTTCCTCAAAAGGCAAGGCAGGCAAACACTTTGAGAAGCAGAGAGATGCTGTGCACACAGCTGGGTCTTGTGTCTGTGGAGGGGGATGGTTCAGACTCTGAGAAGCAACGATGCTCTGTGTCTCGGAGAACCCCACCTTTGCTTGCCCGAGAAAACCTGTATGTGACTCACACACGACCTGAAGGGGCAACGAGCTTTGGTTCCCACAGCACCACCTCTTTTGATATTCAATCTTCTAAGGAGGATTTCTAACATGAAATCCATCTGATTTTCCCACCCCTGAAGTTCCAGAAGGGTTGCGTCTTTCAGTAGAAGATTTATAATGGGTAGACCAGGGCAGAAAGAGAAAACCACACTGTCGTGATTGGAAAGACGTCTGGGGTTCTTTAAAAACAGTGGTGTGCTAGGCTGAAGGGGCCCAGGGTGGGGTTTACGCGCCCCCCCACCCCGTGGGGCTGGAATCCAGCCTGCTCTGGTCAGATTGGGACCGGCTCACAGATCCAGGGGCTGGTAATCTGATCATCGCCTTTCTCGTTTTTCATGCTGTGTTTTCTTCAGAGCCCCTTCTCCTGGTACCAGCCTGTGACAGTGCGATAAGACACAAGAAATTTAGTCATCATGGCTGCACCAAAGGAGCTCAGGGAAGGGATTAGGATATCCCATAGCCCTTCCATTAGCCACGGCCGGGGCCGCTCCGCTGCGATTACAGGGCGCGCACCGCCACGGTTTTCTCCCTCTGCCTGTTTGGGGAGATTTATATATATATATATATGTATATGTATATATATATATATATATCCTGTTTTATTTATGTATTCACTTCCTATAAATAAAGCTTTGCAAGATTAACCCGGAAATAGTCACCGCCACAATCAGCCCCCTCCATCTTGGCCGGAGACCCTCCAAACTTGCACCCTCCACTCCTGCCCGACGACGCCGGCTAGATCACTCACTGTCAACGGTGCTATCGGAGCGCTCATCTGTGTTCGTCTTTATTAGGAAAGGCAGACAGCGGACCTAAGCAAATTGACACAGGATACAGAGAGGGTGCCAATGGGGAGCCGTGTTTAGGAGAAAATAGAATGAGCCTCAGAGGCAAAGCAGGGAGTGTTGCTTCCTGTCGCTTGGGGATGCGCAAGGCTGTTTGCAAAGAGGCCACTTCTAACAGTGGATAATGCCTCCTGGCAAGTCTCTTGGACAAAATGTGGACATACCCCCAACAAGACTTCTCTTTAAGAAGTCTTCACGCTGTGGATCTTTCCTTTGAAACGTTTCATTCCCTTTTTAATTCTAGCAGTTAACAGCAACTAGAACAACAACAAAAAAATAGTATTAACTAAAATCTTAAAGAAAATACATTTAATTTTATTTTGGGGATGCAGTTTAAAAATAACTGGAAAACACTACATATTTTCTCTATAAGGAGGATGTTTGAGGTGGTATAATTAGGACATCTGGAGAGAGGAGATGAGGAAAGGTACATGCCATTGGCATTGGTGAAGGGTTGCAGGAATTTTTAAGTAGTTGCAAATAGAGCCATGAATCTAAAATAAATAAGCAAATCATGCTCTGAAAAAATTGATTTTAAGCCAAGAGAAAGCAGCGTTGACTACAAATCTCAATTCCAGCTGTATACCAGAAGAGCCTAGATGCCAGTCTGCCATTGAAGGATGCCTGACCCTGGGCACAAAGTCTCACCTGCAAACAGATAAAATTACATCTGTCCTTTTGGACTTCCCAAGTGGCGGAGTGGTAAAAAATCCGCCTGCCAAAGCAGTAGATGAAAGAGATGTGTGTTCAATCCCCGAGGCCAGGAAGATCCCCTGGAGGAGGAAATGACAACCCACTCCAGTACTGTTGGCTGGAAAATTCCACAGACAGAGGAGCCTGGTGGGCTATAGGCCATGGAGTCGCAAAAAGTCCGACCTGACTGAGCACAGCGCAGCATAGCAGAAGGTTTTGATGAGGATTTAATTAAAAGCCACAACGCAGGTCAAGCACTGGTGATGTGGTAGGTGCTCAGCAGTATCACAGTTACCAAGATGCCATCACGGTTTTCCAGGATCCAGGAGGAAAATGGAGTTCTGACTCAAGTCCATTGAGGACCAGGGATTTAAAAGAGCAGGGAGGATCCGTGGATCTATTGGACCAACTCTGAAATGGGTTTAATGCAGGGCTGCTATTGATTTCTGCTCCAAGAACTAGTGTGCTTGCTCTCTTTCTCTTTTTGTTAAATAAATCGGACCATACCTGGTTGGTGATCTGTATTTCACAGCCCTAGTAATGCTACTGTCTGTTAGCATCTTCCCTGACTCTTTCAGCCTAAAGCACTCTGCTTGCCTCCATGTTTTTCTGTCTGTTTGAGAAGTGCTTCTCGCCTTGTCACCGATGACTAAGCCCTGCTGTTGGAGAATCTAGCCTTTGAACTGGTACCTGGGATTCCCATTTCATGCTGGCATCTCTTGCAGGCAACTCAGACATATGGCTGAAAGTCAACACTGAGCTTCTCGAAGACACTTGTCTGAGTAAAGAAACTGCTAGTGGACTTGGAGAAATCTGACCAGGGCTCGTGTTTGCTCTCATAGAATAAGCTCATCTCCCAGCACCCCCTCCCTGAGACTCTGTCCTTCCCTCCCTACCCTAGCAGGGAAGTTCCAGCTCCTTCGCTCTGTTCATTCCAGCTCATCTCTAGATCCACACCTTAAGAAGCCACATGACAAGTATGTTAAGATTCTTCTTGGAGTCCTGGTCCAGATGTTAAGCCCCAAGTAAGAAGGGCTTCTCCCATGTCAACACACTCTCCTGTCCAGATTCACATTCTGCTCTTCCCTGTCTAACGCCTTCAAAGTCCATTCCTGCGTATTCTCCATGTGCTGGGAGAAATCTGCAATTCTTTTGGTTGTAACCTCTCTACTTCCCTGCTCACTTGTGCTGTGACATGATGCGGTTATCGGTCTGGAATAAATGAGAAGCAGTGTCAAAGGTCAGCCTCATAGGGAAACAATTTCTGAGATGGAGATGCGAAATCAGACAGTTTCCTGGGGAGCACTCTCAGGATGAGGCAAGTTCAGGGGGAGGGGAGCAGACCTGAGCAGAGGGAGGAGCTGTGCTGCAGAACCAATCCAGGAGAGGCTTTGACTGGTCCTGGGGAGCTCAGATGCTGGGATGGTTCTGACAATTTGTGCCATCTGGGGCAGAGGAGCCTTCGGACCCCCTCAAGGACCTGGCCTTGTACGCTGTCTTGGGGAGCGGTCAGAATTCTGTGTTGGGCATCATCTCCCATTTGAGCACAATTCCTGGAGAGGAAGTCAGCTGAGTCCTCAGTGAGAAGCACCCCTGCCCCAGTCCAAGGGGATGTTGGGTTTGAGCCTGTTGAAGATTTGGGGTGGCACACCCAAATCCACCAAGTGGTGTCTACAGGAGTCCACACTTTGTACCCCATGTGTTCCCCTGTGAATTCACCCCATGGGAAACAGAAGCTCTGAGATTCTAGCTGGCTGTGCATCCTGGCAAAACATACAAGAGGAAGATGAGAGGGTGGACCAGAGCCTCCACTGTGGCTGGTGACCCTCCTCTCTGCCCCCGGCAGTAGCCATGCTAGAGTCCCCTCCCCCATCAGTACCTCTGCTGGCCGCACACCCTCCTGAGGCCGTAGAGGAGTGCTTCCCCCTCAAAGACAAGGGTGGCCATGAGGGCAGCAGCCAATGAGTCAGGGGGCCACCTTGTGCCAAAGCCATATCCCAGCACCCGGGATGTAAGAGCAGCTCTTTTCTCACCAGGATGGTGAACCTCCCCTCGTCTGCTGGTCTGGCAACCTGATGACTCTGAAGCAGTAGAAGAGGCAGCCATGGCATAGCGTTGAATAAATGTCCTCTAGGTACCCTGGTAGGAAGGGTTTGCCCTGGGGAACCATGACCTCATGACCCACAGAACCTCAAGGTGAGGAGACGGAGGAGGAGCACAGACTCCCCCACCCCAGGATCCTTAGAGCAATGAGAGAGGGCACTTCTGACTTCTAGCCTTTGATTCCATCTGCCCAACCTCTGTCTTCTTCACAGGGACCAGCCTTTGCTCCTGTTAGTGGATGAGGACTGGGAAACTGGCTCAGCTTGAAAACTGGGCCACAGTGACTTTTGTTGGTGTAGACCAGCTCCCCAGTCCTCCGTTTCTTTCAGCAGGATGGTAGGCCTCAGCCTTGTTGACCACCACCTTGGCTCCCGAGGCTGCCGCCACTCACATCGAACCCCACGGTCGCTCTGGGTCAGGCTCCCAGAGGCAGAGACTGATGTCTGACACTCATCGGCGGCTCCTCCCAGCACGGAGGCGGGAACCGCATCCAGCCTGTGTGTTGTCCCAGGACCATGTTCCGGTTTGCCCCACTGTCACCATCTTGAAAGTCTTCAAATATTTGATGGAGAGGCCATGCATTCTGGTGTTGGGCTTTTCGAGTTGTAACTGGTCCTGGGGACACAGATAAGGGCAAAAGCACTTGCTGGTGGATCATGAGCTTGTGGGTGATGGGAGGAACCATAGCCATGGGTTAGGATCCCAGGGAGGGTGTGAGAAGGGAGGGCAGAGGCTGGGGGAGCCCAGAAGGTCCAGAGGCAGGGTGGGCAGAGTCTGCAGAGAATGTGAAGAGGGGGTGGCCACACCACCCGAAAGGCTCAGGGTGAGCACGGCACAAAGGAGATGGTGTCAGAGGCATGAAGAGGGGGCAGGACATCTAGTAAGAAAGGACTAAAATGTGACTTTACTTTTGAGATGGAGAAAGCTCTCCCCAAGCAGTAACCATTCCAGCTGGGTGGGGGGCTCAGGGCATTGGGGAATGGGGGACCAGCCCACCAAGGAAGAGGGGATATGGGGGTGCTTGGATAGAGGAAAGTTTTCACACTGGAGGACACTTTAGTGCACTCTGAGCCCAGAGTGTGTGTGTGTGTGTGTGTGTACGCACTTGTGTGTGTTTGAGCCAGTCTCTTCGGTGATTATGATTTTTTTACATTTGTATGTACTCTAAATTGACCACCTTTTCCTTCCTAGATCACTTTAACCTTTTATTTAAAATTGAAGTATAATTGTATAACAGAACATTTTAACAAATCTTCTGACATATCTAAGACCTCTTCCTTACTACAGACCACTCTCCACCCCCTTTCATAAACACCAGCAGCATTTTTTTTTTCTTCCTTAAGGCAGAAACTTTAATGACAAAGCAAAACATAAGCCTTCCAATCTCAGCGAATGGCTAAATTTATCAATGTTCTCTCAGTTTATGTGAAGTAGGAAGCTGGACCTTAATTGGTGTGTTTTGTTTATTTTTCTTGGTTTATTTGCTTCCATCCAGAAGGGAAATTTATCACAGAACAAAGAATTTATATCTCCAAAGCTTTATGCAGTTGACTGTATTTCTTGATTAAAACACTAGGCTTAAAAGTCCACTCTTTTTAGGGTCCAGTTTAAGTTACTTTTTGTTTTCATGTTGTGTTTTCTGTTCGAGGCTGTTGTGGTGAGGATGTTAAGAAAAACTTTGCAAGCAGGCCATGAAAGAACCCTTTTGTTTTTCCTTCTGGAGTCAGAAAGGATGAGAGAGAGGGAGGAGGCCACTGTTGGTGGGTTCTAGGTCACAGCCACCCTAAGAAGAACAAAGGAGAGTGGATTCCAACAGGCTCGGACACAACTCTATTCGTATATTGTAGGCAGTGCATAGACTAAACATTTTCCCATGGCAATAGCTCCTTTATCCAGAGATACTGACTGTCAGCACACACATTGTCATCACATGTGACTCAGATACACACAAACAATGGATTTGGAGGCATACCTTCCACCCTGGGCATTGAACTGTGCTGTGAACTTCTTCTTTTTTTTTAATCTCAGAGTTATGGGTTCAGAAAACCGCTTTCTGTTTCTGGAGGAGTAAGACATTTAGTCTCAGCCTTGTGAAATATTGATAAGGTTCTGATTTGCAATGATTTTCTGTCTTTGCCGATTTTCTCAGTCTGTAGTCCGCTCACATTTCCCTGTGATTTGCACACATCCAGAGTCAGAGGAAATTAGGCCAGAGCTACTTCACCAGTGCCCACAGTGACAGCGATGTCCCCAGATATAGGAACTTGCCATTCCATCGCAGCTTTATGTGGTCCACCATAAATATTTCATTCAGCCCTAAACGAGTCAGCTACTCAATCCACAGCGATGAGGTATATACGGTAGGATTGTCTGCAGTCCATTCAAAACATACTAACTTTTAAACTGTCCTGTTTAAACTGCTTTAGTTACTTCAGATGACCATTTTTTAAAAATAAAAAAGATATATTGTGCTTTATTTCACAAATTAAATATTTGTTGAAACCTCATGAAATCACCAGTATTTGAGCCTTTTGATGTACAAAAAGGCAATTTCTTACAGTTCCACCCAAATAATATTTTTTTTCTGATGCTAGTATACAAGTGATCACAAAGAATTTATAATAGAGTGTATAGCTTTAATGGAGCAAACAATAATTACTGGAATCACTTTAATTAGGATCTCTTGTTTTAATGAAATTTTTTGCATTTGATGTTGAAACTGTATTTTTTAATAGAGAAAGACTACAGAAAATAGCAAACCACAGGAAAGATGTTTCCACTCTTTTTTTTGTTGAATCTTGGTTTGTGTTGGAACGTAGCTGACTAACGATGGTGTGTCAGTTTCCGATGCACAGCAAAGTGATTCAGTTCATACATGTACATGTATCTGGTCTTTTTCTATTATTTCCCCATTTCAGTTATTACAGAATCTTGAGCAGAGTTCCCTGGGCTGTATGGCCGTTCCTCACTGACTATCCATTCTAACCGCAGCAGTGTGCACATGACCCTCCCAAACTCCCAATCTGTCCCACTACCCACCCTTCCCGCCTTGTGACCTTAACGTTTCCAAGTCTGTGCTTCTGTTTCTGTTTTGTAAATAAGCTCGTTTCTACTCGTAAAGACCGCAGAATTCTGTGAGTGAAAGAACAATTACATGACTTCCAATTTCAAAATAGGCTGAAATTCCAACTGAAATAAATTTCTTGCATTAAATCAAATGTGTTAATCTGTGTGACGTTTTTGGTTGTCTAGTGACTTGTTTTGGAAACTTCACAAAAATAGTAATACAAATGTTTATACTTCTAATAATTGCAACCAACAGCTTTTAAGCACAGAATCAGATGCATGCCAGATGTCATACGTATTCACTTACTATGCAGCATAGTTCATGCAGCAAATAATATTATTATCACCATTTTACAGCTGAAAACAATACAGCATGTCAAAGTCACAAAAGTTGCCAAAATCACACAGCTGTTTCTTACGGCAAACTTTGGGATTAAACTCGTGTGTGTGTGTGTGTGTGTGTGTGTGTGTGTAAATCCAAGTATTGCAAAATAGTGTTTATTTTGCTATAACGTGTGGAGAAGGCTCTAACCTGTGTCACATTTGCAAATTCCCAAGGTTATTGTAACACAGAGAAACATCAAATGGCCTAAGGGAAAATACTGTAGGATGGAGGAAAAGGAAGGTGGCCATGAGAAGAATATTCTTGCCTGGATTGTAAGTATACAGAAGAGATAGGAGGAATCACCCCAGCACAGGGGTTAGCTCAAGCCCTCTCATTTTCCCTGTCCTGGAAGGGGGTCAGGCCATCAACCCAGAAGGCAGAGTGAGGGGCACCCCTGGTTGCTGATTAAACCCCTGTGCTGACCCTCGCTGGCTGCTGACGGAGCTCATTGGGAGACCTTCACATGAGCGCACCGATGATCCGGGATGACCACACTTAATCTCATTGCATGGCAGGTGGGTGTTGGGTCAGCAAAGAGGAATCACATGAATTGATATGGGGAGAAGGAGCTCAGTGGGGGTGATGGACGGACCTGGCCGCTGGGTCCCCCAGGAGGAGCCATGAATGGGCACGTGGTCCACCTGGACAGCACATCTCTGCAGCTCCGTCCCCCCTAGGAGTCACATGCATCTGGACTCTCTAACGAGCACATGTCAGTTCTCCTATCTCTTTGACACGTGGTCATAGTTAATCCCTGCCTTCCCATGTTGGTGTAAGGCTGACCTAATATTGCAGAGACTGCTGGGCTCGCCCACTGTGCTGGGTGCTCACGTAGGCCCTGCATGCCAGGCCGGGGGACATCCGTGGTCACCTGATTACCCTGCCCACTGCCATCGTCCGGCTGTGTCCTGAGCCCAGTGAGTTCTCTCAAGAGGGATTAGGGCAGCCACACCCGTGTCAGCATCAGATGGGGACACAGCTGGGCGGCAGTGGCCAACATCAGCCTGTATCTTTGACCCATACAAGGAATTGAGGTCAAGATTTGCCTGTTTCCTTCTGACTCTGAGGTTCTTGCTGTCTCCTGGATGTGCTTGTGTATGTCACGTGAGCACGCATTCCCAGAGGCACAGCCCACAGGCTGGCCCCTCTTCTCTCCTCCTTGCAGTCATCCTGCAGTGGCCCTCCCAGCAGCACCCACACTTGCAGCCATGCAGCCCTTCCCGTGAAGAGGGAGGGAAGGAGGGAGGCCCCAAAGGCAGAGTGAGGTGGGAACCGCTCAAATCTAGTGTTCCTTGGACCGTGGCCTCAGCCAGGACCGCACACAGGCTGATATGCAAGTCCATGAGAGAAGCACCCAGAACCATCTGGAGGAAAACTGCACTGTTCCTTCGAGAAGAGTCTCAGAGGCAGTGTAGCGACCACAGTGGCATCACAGGAGCACTGAAGTCGGAGGATTGTCTTCCGTGGCGGCCTGGTGCTTCTCCAGAGGACAGGTGTTAGGACTTTTTAAACACTGTTCTCAGTCGCTCAGCCGTGCCCGACTATTAGCTACCCTGTGGACTGTAGCCCAGCAGCTTCCTCTGTCCGTGGGATTCTCCAGGCAAGAACACCGGAGTGGATTGCCATTTCCTCCTCCAGGGGATTTCCCCGACCCAGGGAGTGAACCTACATCACTTACATCTCCTGCATTGGCAGGTGGGTTCTTTACCAACTGCATCGCTCTGCATATTTATTTTATTTTTATTGTCTTATTTTAAACGTCACAAGTGTCACCCTGCGATACGTTAATGTGTACAGAAAGTCGCATCCCTGCCTGGATCTCAGACTCCTTGAAGACAGGTTTTTCAACTTGATTTGGACCTCTGACCTTTAATGTTTTATAGATAAATTGACCTGAATTTCAACTGCAGTGAAGTCTAAAGCCTAATATTCTATAGGAGGAAATGGCAACCCACTCCAGTATTCTTGCCTGAAAAAAATCCCATGGACAGAGAGACCTGGCAGATTACAGTCCAAAGGGTCGCAAAGAGTTGGACACGACTGAGTGACTGAGAGAGAGAGAGAGAGTCCAATATTATAGCAAGTTTGCCAAAGTGACAGGCCAAGCAATCAATCACACGCGGATCTAATAGAGAGGTGATCAGATTTCCAAGATGACACTTCTGGTTGTTGGGATGGGTTTAACAGCCTAGGAGATATGAAAGACAGTGACCAATGGTTTCCTTGTTTTGTGGGGGTTTAAACCACATGGTGTAGGAGCAGAGACAATCTTAACTGCATATCAGCTGCACAAAATCCGCTCTAGGTCTGCAGCCACCAGTTCAGGTGGCAGCTTCCAGTATCCCATGGGGGGCTGTGTATTTCCATCACGGCTGCTTGCCTCTGGGCGCTTACCTGCTGTTTCCAGGGCCGCTCTGCAATAGCTCGCCTGAGCTCCATCAGTATTCAGGCCCGCGCTCTAAAGTGAAACTATAAATTTCAATTTGGAGAAAATAAGCCCTCATTTGGGTTCATAAGTTTTAAATAACACATAACCGTTGGCTGCCTCAAGTCTGCATTTCCAGTGTTATTTTATGCATCTGACAGTAGATGTTCCCCCTCGGTTTGGGAGGAGGGTGAATGCATGAGGAATGGGAGGCTGGAAACGTAGGAATGTATCAGAGCTGTCAGACAGAGACGTAAGTGATTTCTGAAGACACTTGAGGCATCTGTGTAGCTCCATTGTCTGCAGGTTTTGAAGTTTCAGAATCCCATCTTCAAAACTCCTTCAAAATGTTGTCTCCACATTTTAAGGGCCGAGAATCAAAGCAGAGCCCGGGTTTTAAAATGTGTCATGAAAACACTTGGTGCCAAGTCCGAAGCCTGGGGAAAGCCTTGGAGGAGAATGCTGGGCGCCCAGGATGGGATGCCCACCGTTGTTCCTGCAGCAGCTGTGCCATCCGCCAAGTTCCTTTCCACAAAGCTAATTAAGTCATGTCTATGCCCCGGTGAAGGCAGGAACACGTATCCAGTGGATTTGTGTTAGGCCTTCTTAATCAGGCTTGATCGTGGGTTTGTTTCCAATACCTTTTCAATCCTTTACTAGCCTATAAAATGCAGAAAATTTAGTTTAAAAGAATCATATATAATCTTGAAGAAGCTACCATTCAGACCTAAGTCACAGTAAACACACTTCTGCAATGTTTCCATTCCTCTCAAAATAGCCAACCTAAATAGCAGAAGGGGTAAAACATATTTTAAAAGCAAATCAGGAGATGTGTATATGTGTGTGTATGGTTTATGGTAGAGTGATTTTTGGGTGGAAGATCTCTGTGTTTTATATAACTCGTTTTTCAATATCATGAATATTCGCACTGAAATCATCTTTGCAAAATATCTATTAGTAGGCTAAAGATGCTGTTATTTTACAGCTACATACATGTCATATTGGGAAGTGAGACGGGCATGAGGTAAAAGCAGAGAAGAAGCTTCACCATGGAAATTTGAGAATAGCACTTCCTAAGCACCAGCCAGAGGCACTTACTTGATTCATCAGCAAGTGAAATTTCAAGTGGAGTATTGGCCCATCCTAAAGGAAATCATCCCTGAATATTCATTGGAAGGACAGATATTGAAGCTGAAACTCCAATACTTTGGCCACCTGATGTGAAGAACTAACTCATTGGAAAAGACCCTGATGCTGGGAAAGATTGAAGGTGGGAGGAGGTGACGACAGAGGATGAGATGGTTGGATGGCATCACTGACTCGATGGACATGAGTTCGAGTAAACTCCAGGAGTTGGTGATGGACGGGGAGGCCTGGCATGCTGCAGTCCATGGGGTCGCAAAGAGTCGGGCCTGACTGAGCGACTGAACTGAACTGAATTGACAAAATATTTAGGCACCCAAGGACCACACATTATTGAGGAAAAGAGTAATTTATTTTTAAACTGCTATAAGACTAGAGAGAATAGGTGTCGTGGAGGGTGGGGCACCTTCTGTGCAAAATAGCGCGATGGGTGGAGAATCTGGGTTTGCTCCTCTGTGATCCCCACTCCCCGCTCCAGCTCACCTTCCTCCAACAGGAGACAGGGCCCCTGTGCCCACATCCCACCTCCACCCTCACCTCCAAGCTCGTCTTTATTAAACTTAACAGATTGTGCATTTTTGCGAAGATGCCACAGTCTTACCCCAGGGACATTTGCATTTTGAGAGCTGTCAGCATTTTAAGCAAAGGCGTGATGTAGGATGACAGGAGTGGAGGAAGGATGCTCTGATCCCTGGGAAGTCTGGCGAGTGGAGCACTGAGCTTCCTCCATTCGTCCACCACCGCCAGGGATGGGCACGCCTGCCAGGAGTGATTCTTGCCTGGGCTTTATGACTTCTGCCACCAAGGCTGAGGGGCAATCTCAAATCAGGATCTCTGTGTGAATTATTTTTGCCGCTCAGTTTCCTGGTTTTAAGTTTCTCTCTTCTTCACTCCCGTGTCCCTGGACTCTAAGTTGTGCTAAAGCTGGAACGAGTACATCGGAGGTGCACTGTAAACCCCTCACTTTGCAGATGAAGCCATACAGAGGCGGCCACGTCAGGGGCTTCGTCAGCCTCCCCTGGGGCCTGTGCCCGCAGACAGCACGTTGGCCAGGCCCCCGTGTGGCGCGATCTCCCTTTGTCGGCATTGGCTGTGGCAGGCCAGCTCTCCAGGCACAAAGGGGCTGAACCCTGCAGACCCTATCAGTGTCCTTGTTCTTCCTGGATCAGGAAGATCCCCTGGAGAAGGAAATGGTAATCCACTCTGATATTAGTGCCTGAAGAATCCCATGGACAGAGGAGCCTGGCAACTTTTAGGTCGCATGTCTTTCTTTAGTCAACATGACATCCTTGATCTTTCACAGATAAAGACCCTGTCTCTAATTCATACTCTCCCAAGCTGTTTCACAAAGACACAGCTGGATGTTTAAAGATGAACCCAAGTTTCATGCAGATATACTTAGCAGCATTGAGAGATTTTATGATTCACATCCTCATTTCCTTCAAAGGTGTGACACAATATTTGCAAAAAATTAAAAAGAGACATATAACAAGATCTTTAGGTGGAAATTTTAAAATGTCTATAAGATATAGAAAGGGATGGAAAATTAGTATCAGAAATATCCATTGTCATTTAACTGCAGTGCATTTAAGTCTACATTTCCCTGGGAATGAAGTCAAAGAAGCAAGTAGGATAAGCTGTGATTTCCCGTTGTCTGATGGGAGGGAGCGCGTCTGCTCAGCAGGGAGATTTTGTCCAACCTAAGGCCGTGTGCCCATCACACAGTGAGGCCAAGCAAGTCAAAACTTTGGGCTTTGGAGCAGGGAGAGGTTTGCATCTTTTCCCCTTTTCTGGGAGGTGTAGAGACTTCCTCTGGGCCGCATCCCTGAAAGCCCAAGTGTGTCCCCATCCAGGCCCTTTTGGAAGGGCAGTGAGGAGACCCAGCTCGCGGCCCACTCCCCTGCTGCCCTCCAGAGACCAGAGCAGAGTGGAGCTCCGTCTCCATAATGCAGCACGACCCACGCTGGGCAGAATAACAGTCACACAGCCTCGTGGGGGTCTTCCTTCTCCCCTTCTTTGTGGGGCCGTCCCCCGCCTCCTTTTTTCTTGCTTTCTGCTGCCTCCTCCCAAACTTTTTAAGCAGACGTGTAACTGAAGCTCCCCTTTCCACGGCACTCTGTGTCTGCTCTTTTTATGAAGATCGTGAAATCTTGGTCATAGACTGTCAGGCGATCCCGAGAACAGGTATGCTATAAAGAGCAATTAAGACAAGCTTAAATTCCGGCTCTTTATGCAACCTCCTGCAAAAGGAACTTCTCCTCTGTCATGGGGCCCAGAAATGCCCTGGGCAGACCCCCAAGGCAGTCCTCTCTTTCAGGGACCGGGTATATCAAGGCTGCTGAGGTGCCTTTGGGCTCAGGCAGACAAGAGGGGAAACCACGAAAAATGGGTCAATTGGATTGTCCCAAGGCAGAGGCACCCTTTATGCTTTCTGGCTCCTGTGACATGGTTCAATATTTTGAAATTGGACCTGACACATTGTTTCAACCCACTATAATTAGGTCTTGATTCTACAGAAAAGTTCAATGCTCCTGAGAAATTTCTGGAACCATGGGGCCCATTGGGGCACTGCCCAGCAGAGCGGTGGTGGACAGACTAGGCAGCCTCTAGGCTGCGGGGTCCTCATTTTACACCCTGTGATGGTCACACTGCTCCTTTTAACCCCTTTCGGCTCGGCATCTGCCTCAGCCTCGAGCAGGTGTTCTGTTGTGGCCGGGAACGTGGCACTGAGCAGGAGTCTTTCAAGTGCGTGGGTTCGACAAGTGAACGTTGCCCACAAACCTTCCCCGGGCATGCAGTGACTTCACAGCCATGCCAATCCCCCCAGGGACAGGCGGGCACATAACAGCCTTGAATAAACTCACCAAGCTTTAATCAATGCACTTTACTCATTGTCTTCTGCTTCTGATATAACAGTTGCAGAGCAGAGATGAATCCTTCCAGGTTGGTTTGTTGCTGTTTGATTGCTCTGTCTGTCTGATTCGTTTGTGACCCCATGGACTGTAGCCCCTCTGCCCATGGGACTTCCCAAGCAAGAATACTGGAGTGGGTTGCCATTGCCTCCTCCAGGTGATCTCCCCTACCCAGGGATCCAACCTGGGTCTCTTGTATTTCCTGCATTGGCAGGAGGTGGTCTAGTACCTGCAAGATGAGACAATGGGTTTGAATGGTCTTAGACTCCAAGCTGGCCCAGGACTTCAATTTTTTTTTCCCAGTTAATTTTATGGTGCTGGAGTCTGAAGTTGACTACTGAGGTCTCCTGATGGAGCTCTGGGGGTCATGGACCTCCAGGAGCTCACAGTTCAGAGGGAAAAAATGTAGTCACTGCAGTCAAATTACTGGTTACTGGGGAGGATGTCTGACCCTGCTCCAGGGAGAGTCCAACCCACCCCCCACCCACACCCTCGGGGCCCTCCTCCTCCCCTTCTGGGTCGTCCCCCTGACTCTGGCTCCGTTTCCCTCCTCCCATGACTCCCCACTCTCTGCACAGCCTCTGCCGCCTCGGGAGAGAACCACCCATTTCCTGACATCAAAGGTGACCCCAGCGGGTACACTGCCATCAACATTTACCCTCACTCCTCACTAAGCCGCCTGCTCAGAACATCCCCTGGGTACAGGTCCAAGGCCTCCCTTCAGGGCTCACCTTCCTCACCTTCCGGCTCTGGTTTTTGAAATGGACCCAGCAGGCATCCCTGACCTTCGGCTATGCGTCCCAATGACGCGAGCTCACCAAGGGCGTTTTCTTCCTGCTTTCCCACAGTAGTTTATGGTGGGACCCTCCCCTGGGGTCATTCACCTGAATGGCCCCTCCTCTTCTGTCCTTTCAGGCCTCTCCTGACTCTGGGTCACCTCGCTCTATCCCCGAGGCAGACCGTCCCCTCCATCAGAGTCAGTTCTGGTTGCAACTCTCTTCTTCCCGGGGGTCTCATCTGCCCCCCGCCTCTGGCCACTCCATGAACACGAGAAGTGGACACAGGAATCTCTTCTCCACTTCCAGAAGTGGTCTAGTGCCCGTGAAGCAACACGATGGATTTGAGTGGCCTTAGACTCCAAGCTGGCCCAGGACTTCACGTTGTTCTTCCCTTCATTTTATTGTGCTCGAGTCGGAGGCTGACCACCACGGTCTCTTGACGGGGCTCTGGGGGAAGGACCTCCAGTGACTGGCTCTTCTCCCAAGCCACGTGAGTGAATGCCCGGTTGCCTGATGGACTCTGAGAGTCACACAACCTCAAATGGATTGCGTCTAAAGCGCCCCTGCCCCGCAATCTCTCGGCCCCCAACTCTGCCCTTCCTCTCGGTTCTTCGGTTTCTATTAGGGATGCTTCATTCTTCCCTCGGCTGAAACCAGCATTCTGAAGTCACCTCTGATCCGCTCCTTTCTTCCTCCCTATATCTGGTGAGTCGCCAGGCCCGCCTGCTCGGATGAGTCTCCACATACCTCTTGCCGTGGCTGTGCTGCTGAAGGATCCCGGGTGAGGGCTCCACCAGGAAAGGTCTCCTGACGCCTCGGGCTCCATCCATGTCCCAGCTCCTCTCTTGTCAGTCCTGTCTCCTCTGTGCTGCAGTAAACACGGCCCGTTCCTTAGGCAAACAGAGCCAGGGGACTGAAAAATGAACAAGAGAGGCGTTAGCAGACTGAACAAGATGCATTAAAATACACATGTGAAAACTAAGGGGTGCGGTGCCCCTAGAACTTGAACTTGGAGCTCCCTTGCTCAGCAATGATATCCAGTTCCCATGTAACAAAAAGGCCTAAGAAAATGAAATCTAAGTCCTCAGTTGGTCTATTAATGTTTCATTCCAAATCGAACTAGGGAAAAGAACTGGGCATTCAAGCTTCAGAGGTCTCCAGCCAGAACTGAATACTCTGTGAATTCTGCCTTGATACTGTGCACACATTCACTGACCGCTATGCTGGTCACATCATGAAAACCTCCCCCCTCCCTGGGCCAACCTTTGCTCCCGTTGCTCTCACCTCTCAGCAGAGGAGGAAGCCTTGACTGCACACCCCTCTCCCTTAGATTTGATCCAGTTCCTCCTCCAGCCTGCTCACTTACCCAGCCTGGAGAGGCTTCCCCGGTGGCCCACTGGTAAAGAACCTGCCTGGAATGCAGGAGATGTGTGTTCGACCCCTGGGTCAGGGAAGGTCTCCTGGAAAAGGGAATGGCCAGCCACTCCAGTATTCTTGCCTGGGAAATCCCACGGACAGAGGAGACCGGCGGGCTAAAGTCCACGGGGTCACAAAGAGTCAGACACGGCTGAGCGACTCACACCGTCACTTCCACTGTCACGCAGACCGCAGTCGGCGCTGGACAGAGGGAGGGATGGGTTGGGTGGGTGCCATGGATGGGCCAGAGATGAGTCTTGAACTTGAGCCCAAGCCCAAGACCAAGGCCAGTTCTCCCTCCTCACTGACTTAAAAAATATTAACTTCAAACTCACTCAGTCTTTTTTTCTCACCAACCATGAACCAAAGTAAAAAAGTACCTTCTATCTAGACTAAAATAGTCCACTTTGTTATTGAAGTTATAAAAACAGACCAGTGAATGCAGACCCCTGATTGTCAATGGCATGATTGGTGGTTTAATCGCCCGGTCGTGTCCGACTCTTTGTGACCCCATCTACTGTAGCCCACCAGACTCCTCTATCCATGGGATTCTCCAGGCAAGAATCCTGGAGTGGGTTGCCATTTCCTTCTTCAGGGGATCTTACTGACTCAGGGATCGAACCTGCGTCTCCTGCATCGCAAGCAGATTTTTTTTACTGCTGAGCCACCACGAAGTCTTCCCCACGGCGTGGTTGTTTTCACTCCAAACACCCCGTCCTCCGTAGGACCAGGCGCAGCAATAGTGACTGTGGAGCATGCAGCCAGGAACCGTGCTTTAGACGCTGGGAATGATGCGGTGGCTTGCCCCCTCTCCTGTCAGACGGGGGTCAGGTTTGTCATTAGTGGTCCACCCGCCTGGATATCACAAGGGCAGAAAGAATTGCTCCATTGTAGGAGAACCTGTCAGGGCGTCCGCAAAGTGTCAGAGACAGAGCATTCTGAGACTTCCTTCCAGACTGTTTTGTAAATAAATCAGACTTTTTAATTGCTCTGCGAGAAGGATCTCTCTTTGAGCACAAGATGACTGCGGCTGAATGCCCGGGACATGTGTTTGGCCTGGCACAGGGCGCCGGGTTCTTGTACTCAGTACCCACCGCCACCCCGCAGAGTCCACCTACATGGTAACAATTAACAGCGCACAATGGCGCGACCGTGTTCCCAGGGACAGAGGCAGGTTGGCTGCTTCCCATAACAGCCTCCCGGGCGGGCGGAACAAAGGGCCCGGGCCCATCTGTGCAGGCCTCTGAACGCCGGCTGTTCCAGGGCTCTCCTCCTCCTCCTCATCCAGCACAGGGCAGCCCCGGGCATTAGTATGGTAATGAATTCTGGGCGGGCAGACAGACCCGACAAAGGCAAGGGCTTCCGGGCAGTGACTTAGCAGGAGGAGGACTCAGAGCTGTGCTGACTCCTTGCGGAGAGACGGACCGGCTGGAGTGTCTCCACGTGGGTTCCTTCACTTAAGGCTTTCCTTCCAGGGGTGATAAAGATGCAGGAAGCCCTGTGTTCCATGCAGATCGTGGCAAATTCCAGGGTCTTATCCCACATCCTGGTGGCTCAGCTGGTAAAGAATCCGCCTGCAATGCAGGAGACCCCGGTTCGATTACCAGTCACGAAGATCCCCTGGAGAAGGGATAGGCTACCCACTCCAGTATTCTTAGGTTTCCCTGGTGGCTTAAACAGTACAGAATTGCCTGCAATGAGGGAGACCTGGGTTTGATCCCTGGGTTGGGAAGATCCGGAGGAAGGCATGGCAATCCACTCCAGTGTTCTTGCCTGGAGAATCCCATGGACAGAGGAGTTTGATGGACTGCAGTCCATGGGGTCACAGAGAGTCAAACATGACTGAGCGACTAACTCATGTGGCTCAGACCACATCTGAGCACGCTGTCTCTGCAGCTCACTCAGTCCTCCGGTTCTCTGTGTGGGCCCAGGACTTCACAGTAGACAGTTTGATGGTCTCAGCTGCCCCTTCTCATCTCTGTCAAAGGGGAAACAGGAGAAGCACCCACAGTGGGCCCTCTAGGGCATGGTTCAGCCGGGCCAGCACCCTGAAGATAAAGACTCTTCTTCTGGGTGAAGAGCCTTGCTTCTGACTATAGTCCTGGAATGGATTGTCTATGACCCCCCTAGAAAAGCCTGAAGCTTGGGGGAGGGAGGGGCAAGGCTGAGAGCCTCCCCCAAATGCAGAACAGGGGGGCCAGGGGTCACACTCTGTAGCTGGCCTCCGGGATGGAGCTGGCAGGGGACCCGTCCCAGAATCAATCGGACACGCCTCGACTTCCTCGCACTGTCTCTTATATTTAAGAATTGAACTAAGCCTCCGGGAAACCACAGAGTTTAAAACATCGGCCACGTCAATAACACACTAATGTAACAACAAAACACGCTTTTGACGCATGGAGAAGGGAGGGAGTCCGGTCCGCGTCACGTCGAGTCCCCAAACGCGGTGGCACCAGCCCCCAGCAGTTAACAGCTATTATATAAACACGATGGAATGTGCCCGGTGCTCCGGCTGATGGAAAAAGCACGGTCATGAGCCACCGGGGGCCGCCCAATGCCCGCGCAGCTCTCCAGCTGCGATCCAAGTGGGTTTCAATAAAACCTCAGCGCTCTTAACAAGGAGTTTGATGGAGTGTTAACAACCTTGAGCTTCAGGTTGAGCTGTTAACCAACAGAGTCGTCATTAACTGCTGGTAACAACTACCTTGCCAAGGATTACGGCTTCATTATGACCTTGATAGCCGGGGTCCAGCCTCCTGACTCAGGGAAGTGTTCCCCAGAGCATGTTTCCCTACAGCCTTCACTTCTCACGAGCATCTTTGCCAGTGGGGAGGACGGGAGAGGTCAGAGGGCTGTGCTCAGCAAGGGGCTTCAAGAGCCGTCACTCACACAACCCAGGAGGTTTCCAGGCTCCAGTGGCCAGGGTTCTTGGCAGACGGCAATCCCGGCAGTGCTGATGGAGGCCAATATGTTCTTAGGGACTACGGGTTTATCAGAAACAAAAAAACAGGCTGCTCTGCAGGGGCAAGTCTTCCTCCCAACTGGCTGCCGTGACCTGGGGTTCAGGCAATGAGCCCCCCCACTGCCCGCACATCCCTACGTGTGGGTGATGATCAGAGGTGGAGAATTTCAGAGGGTGTGAGGCGCCCATCCTGCCCAGAGTCTGGTACTCTGCGGGCACGGGGAGTTCAGGCCGCCGTAAACACAGGCGTGGATCCACCTGGACCGTCATATCTGGCCCACTCCTGGACTCACAGCAGTGACTTTCCCCAGAAATGAAGCTGCAGCTTGTATTTCCTGTTGGAAAATTAAAAGTGTCCATGAAGAGAAGCCAATCATCCCCTTTTCTCAATTTTGACTCTTTTAATTTCCTCTAATCACTTGACGGGGCTTCCCTGGTGGAAGTAAAGAAACTCGACTCAGCAGCTGAGAATCTGCTGCCCACGCAGGAGATGCGGGTTCGATCCCTGGGTCAGGAAGATCCCCTGGAGATGGAAATGACAACCCATTCAGCATTCTTGCCTGGGAAACTGTGTGGACAGAGGAGCCTGGCAGGCTATGGTACATGGGGTCACAAAACAGTAGGACCTGACTTAGGGGCTAAACAAAGACAACAATCACTTGACTACTAAATGCCTCCAGAACAATGCATTTGAACAGCTTTAGTGTTTAGGAAACTTTTGTTTAATATTTGCAGCAATCATGTATCTTACAAAATAAAGGCATTTAGCACACACTCTTTATCTGACACGTGGGCGTCACGTGCTTCTGTGGGTATTATAATGTAATTCAAACCTGTTCATCTCTCTAACTAATCTCATGTTTTACAATGCACCTAACAGGCTTGTCTCACAAGAGTTACTCTAGAAATAATTGCTAAATGACATGTATGTATTTCCACCTGTGCCTGTTTTCTAAAATTTCAGATCAAGAATGAGAATTTCTGAAATAGATGTGCCCCAGTGCTCACAGCAGCATTATTCACAACAGCCAAGATATGGAGCCAGCCGAAGAGTCCATCTACAGATAAATGGCTAAAGAAGATGTGGTATGTCTTCAATGGCTTTGCGGTATATAGACAACAGAATATTACTCAGCCACTAAAAGGACAACATTTTGCCATTTATGGCAACACAGATGGCCACCGAGGGCCTTATGTTAGTGAAATAAGTCAGACAGGGAAAGATAAATACTATATGGTATCGCTTATATGTGGAATTTGAACAATACAACTAGTGAATATAACAGAAAAAGAAGCAAGCTCAGAGGTACATAGAGAACAAACTAGTGGTTACCAGTGGGGAGATGGGGAGGGCAGCATGGTATGGATGTGAGAATTGGACCGTAAAGAGGGCTGCGCGCCAAAGAATTGATGCTTCGGAGCTGTGGTGTTGAAGAAGACTCTTGAGAGTCCCTTGGACTGCAAGGAGATCCAACCAGTCTATCTAAAAGGAAATCAACACTGAATATTCATTGGAAGAACTGATGGCTGAAGCTCCAATCCTTTGCCACCTGATGCAAAGAGCTGATTGAGTGGAAAAGACTCTGATGCTGGGAACGATTGAGGGCAGGAGGAGAAGGGGGCGACAGAGGACGATATGGTTGGATGGCATCACTGACTCGATGGACATGAGTTTGGGTAAGCTCTGGGAGTTGGTGATGGACAGGGAGGTCTAGCGTGAGGCAGTCCATGGGGTAATGAGCAGTCAGACACGACTGAGCCACTGAACATATTAAGAGGCATAAAGTGTTATGTGTAAAATAAGCCACAGGAAATATGGCCAATATTTTGTAATAACTGCAAATGTGGTGTTACCTTTAAAATGTATATGTAAAAAGTTGAAGGTCTAATCTAAAAAATGTGTTTTTCTATTGAGCTATTGTGAGTACAGAGCCCTCAGCGCATCTCCCAGGGCCATGCTAGTGCCCAGGGATGTGAGTGTCTATCACACGGGAACTGTTTCTGGTAGCAGACAGCCCTTGGTGGTCCCCGAAGAGGTTCTTTCCGCCATGAGCTCAGCAAGCCCCGCCGCGGTCTTGAGAGAGGACCGACACTGTCCATCACCCCAGCACCCTCGCCCGTCCAGGCCAGAAGGAGCCGGGGTCCAGGCAAGGAGGGGTGGTGCTGAGCCCCCACCAGGGCGTTCACAGGGACATGGCAGGCAGGAGGCGGGGGGCATGAGCTGCAAGGTGGATCTCAGCTTCCCCTCTTAAACCTTTGTCAGTCCAGAGACAAAGCTGAGCTTTAAGAGGAGGGATCCCAAGGGCAGAAGGAAGTGTCCCAAAGGCAGAAGAGGTGCCCTCTCCTCTTGGGCCTCTATGAGGGTCTTCCCCACTCACCCAGGACTGCCCCATCTAAGGAGTGGGGACGCCCCCAGCTGACCTCTCTGAGCCTTGCTGGGCTCTGCTGGGTGTGGATGAGGGCCAAAGCCACAGGCTCCCTGGCGAGTGTCCCACAAGCCCCAGGACAGAGGGCTTGCAGAGACAGGGGCAGAAGGCTCCAGGAGAAGAGGGCAGGCTTCTCATGCTCAGCCCAGGGGGTCATCACCACCCGTGGAGCATCCCTCACAGGGCCCTGGCCAGCAGGGACACTCTGCCCATGTGGGAGACAGGAGAGATGCAGCCGGGGGTCCTGTGGGTCCACACTTACCCCCAGACAGGAGCTGTGCGGGGACGAGGGGCTGGGGTGGTCCTGCCCCACGGCCCAGGCCAGCGGGCCTCTCAGCCCTGGGTCAGCCTTGGGAGGCAAAGAGCAGGTGGGAGCTCCAAACTGAGCTTGGAGGGTCCCTGGGGTCCGGCAGTCAGCCTGCCCTTGGAGCATCATCCTTGGTTCAGTGGATTCTGGCCCTTGGAGCATCATCCTTGGTTCAGTGGATTCTGCCCCACCTAAAAGTCCGCAGGTGGGGCAAGGGAGGCAGAAAGCCCAGCAGCAAGCCCCGAGCCTTTTGGCACGAACAGCGGAGCCCTGCGCCCCTGATGTGTGCACGGCCTCTTTCCCTCGCTTTCCAAACCCGGCCTCCTCCCATCATTTGTGAATATGAAAAGCATAACTGACATTTTTTTCTGTCTCCACCCCATGTTCGCAAGAAGCTACGAACATGGATTTAGGGAAACCATTTTGCAGACACATTTCTTCGAGCCAGAATTAAATGAAAGCAATATTAAAAATGCCTTTGAACGTGTTCCACAAATGTGAAAGAATATTTATAAACCGCGCTCGGGAACACACATCACTCAGCTCTGGGTTCAGGCAGGGAGGATGGAGCCGTGAAGACCAGCTCCTCCAGCTCGGGTGGACCACCTCTCCTGCCGCCGCCCTGGCTGCCCACAAGGTGCACAGCGAGGTGGCCCACAGACTCACAGAAAGGACTCCAGACAAACTGGGTTTTGGACACTTAGGGTGACTGGTATATGCGGTGTACTTGGCTCCTGACTTTTAATGAAATGGAGGAACACTGAAGTTTAGTAAATGTGCCACAAACCCCCCAAAGGTAAAGCTGATTCCTTATCCTGTTTCCGCTAACACCTTCCTGTCTTTCTCGCTTTCTCGCTCTTCCTGGTAACACCGAGCTGGGCTTGTGTTCACACCAGTGCATCGGCACTTGCAGAAATGGAGTCACGCAGGCAAACCAGAGCTGTTTCTCTGCAGACGTGGGGTTCGTTATTTCAGGCCGCAGAGACACTATGTCCCGGAAAGAATGACACGTTTTATAGTTTTATATCAACAAGCCTGTTAGAACATCCTGGACAGAAAGCAATGATCAAACATCTATACTTCCAGTCCCGTTTTACACACTCACACACACACACACTAACACATACTCACATTCACATACACTCACACACACATTAACACACATTCACACTCATACATACACTAATGCACTCACATACGCACACTCAACTCAATCACACACACACTCACACAACTCACACACACTCATATGCTAATGCACACTCACATACACACAACACACACACTTTGAAGCATGCGCGTGTACCATTGTGTAGTGGTGCGTGTACACGGACATTTTATTTAGATTAATTAAGCCTGGAACTTTGAGTTTTTTCTCAGTATGCTTACCTTCCAGGGCGGCTATTTTTTCTTTCCATTTTCCCATCCCATTGCCCTGCTGGTCTGCAGCCATAGGGAGGACGCCCTGCCCAGCCGCTTGTCCTCATGGAGACGGATGGGGACAGGATGTCAAGAGGCACCTCGTTGGGGTGTGGTCCTCCCTCCCCGCTGCCCTGCTCCTCAGAGGCTCCCTGGAGGGGAGGGAGGCCCCCTCCTCCCCATGCCCCTGTGCAGACATCATTTTGCTGTGAGAGGTGTTACTGAGTTCAGGTTGGGAGGGCAGCGCTTTACCTAAATTGAATATCAAAGAATTTGTCTGCAGGCTGCCGACTGCTGCTTTTCTGGGTCATGACCACGGCATAGGATGCCCTGAGTTCTTTGAAAGACCAAATTTTTCCTTAAAGATAAAACTTTTCACACTTAGAGAATTCAAGAGAACTAACTTTAGAGAGAATTTTTAGGTGTTTCCTTTTTCTTAGTTGATCAAGTCCACATTTCCTAATATCCAAAAGAATAATGCTGGCATATCACATGGTTTTGTCATCTATGAGAAAAAGCACAACAGCATCATTGCTTTGTGACTGATGTTGGCCTATTAATTATTTCTTTAGTGATTATGCAGTATCTTGAATTATATATTATTATGCTTTATGAAATAAGGATCCAGAACAGGATTTTAGTTCTTTCACATTGAATGAATAAAAGTACAAACCACTACATAACTTAAAATCATAGTCACAAAATTTTCAGGAAATGTTTTTTTTTTTTTTTTTTTAGGAAATGTTTTTTAATGAAATAAAAAAAAACATAAAATTAACTCTTCTGAACATTTGAAAATTGTGTGCCTTCAACTGTTTTAAGAATGCTTTTTCTATAAATGATAAAAAAATCAATAAGGGAATATTATATGTTGTTAAAAGGGATAGTTGATGACTGTCACATCATTCTTTGACCTTATATCACATTTTACTGTGGATCTCAAATAAAGTTTGAAAGTAAATGTATGAAAATATGATTTCATTATTTATGATGTCTGTAAAACAAACAGTAACCACTTCCAAACTTCAGATTCAACACTTGCCTAAGGTATTATACTGGATGAAGGAGCTGCAGGTTAAAATTGGAAAGTTGGTTATGTCAGGCAATCTATGTTCTAGATCCAAAGGAACCTAGATCTCAGTAGACGTAGAGAAATAAAGTGACAAGCAAACAGCAAAGTTATTCCTCCACGCAAGCCTGCCATTAACATATACAGTTTCTGCAGTAATCGTCCAACCAGTCTGAGAGCTCTCAGCCAGACCCTGACACTCCCCCGGAGCCTGGCTCCGGCTTCCACACAGCTGACCCCCCACGGCCAGCGAAGGTCTCAGCGTCGGTGACTCTGTTGGTTTTGATCAGTTTGCCCCTGTGCCCAGGGCAGTTCCTCCTATGCAGGAGCCAGTCAGTAAAAGAGGTGTGGAGTGAATCCACGGCATAGAAAGCAGGACCAAGAACGTGGTGAGAAGAACTACCAGACATTGCTTGGCGCCAATAACAGGACAACTGTGTAAACATGGTCCAGAAAACCGAGAGACACAGAATCCCTCAGCTTCTCATCCACCCTCTTTGCTGAGCTTAAAGATACTTCAGACAAGAAGATGCAAATCAAGGAAGTATCGGAACAGGAAATGACAGTTCAAACTGCATAAACAGATGAGAAGAGGGTGACTATCAGGCTGTAAATGAGTCCTCGCCTCTGGGCCTGGGCTGATTACATCCTGGGATGAACTTCATCTTTTGGGGGGAACAAGAGTACTGGCTTCCACACGAGCAGCATGCATGTCACACTGACTGTGACGGAGGATGAGACGGTTGGGTGGCATCACCGACTCAGTGGACGTGAGTCTGAGCAAACTCCGGAAGATAAAGAACAGGGAAGTCTAGCGTGCTGCAGTCCATGGGGTCGCAGAGGGTGGGATAGGACTGAGCAACTGAACAACATCACCACCACCAAGCCTAGACTCACTGAATCACAAGCTGCAGTTCAACATAATTTAAGAAACTCTTGTATTATCTTTGTTCTCAAACATTTTTTTGAAGCAGATAAATCTTTTATTTAAAGAGAATTTTGTGGACAGACACTCTAAAAATAAGCAACTGTGACGTTGCTTTCTTTTTTGTGTAGATTTTGACTCACTCTTCCCCACTGCTTCTCCCACCTTTATACATCTTTTCCCCAGCTCCTGTTCTCTGGATTAAAGCATAGTTTGAAACCCATTGGTTTGTACTTCTTTTAACATCTCTACAATCTGAAAACTGTAAACGACCTATAGTTCGCAATTCAGACTAGCACTCACGTTTAATAGAAGTAAAAAGGCAAGCTTTCCCTGCGTGTGGACATGGTTTGTGATCCAGCCATGACCTTGCTCAGTTCACTGGCTGTCAAGGGTGTCCACCATGTGAGCTGTTAGAGAATATTATTTTTATTTTATAAGTTTTTTTTTTTTTGGAGGGTAATTGCTTTACAATATCATGTTAGTTTCTGCCATACAGCAGCATGAAGCAACCATACCTGTATGTATATCCCCTCCCTGAGAACCTTGTTTTTAAAATGCGCATCCTACTCAATCAGAATTTCTAAGAGTAGTAGGATAGCAGCCTGTTTATTGAAGAGCTCTCAGATTAGTATAATAGAGTTCTAGGAAATTTCACTACAGTCTTCACAAGAGCAGTATCATCTCTCTCAAGAGATACTTTTAACTGATGCTTGAACCCTTTGTCTTTTGGGGTAGCCTTGAGTTTTTGCTTTGTATTTCTAATTCTACATTTTTATTTTATTTTTTTAATTTCTAAAATAAAATGTAGGGAGTATTAACTACCACATGATGTCACTGATTTAAGAAAACCCCAACCAAAGCTAAAAGCTTCCCACTCTATTAAAATAATTTCCTTAAAGAAATTGGAACAAAAGATTTATTTTGGGAAGGAGTATGTGGTGGTGGTGATGGTAGTATAGAAGGGGAGCTGCCTTGAGATGACAAATATTTTATCTTGTCCCAAATATCTTTTAAAATTATTTTTTCTGTAAAATACAAAGCTAAAATGCAATATGCCATTTTTGCATTTACGTAGTAAATTAGCTTGGCATCTTGTTGTAAGTGGAAATGAGTCCTTCAGGCAGAAGTTGGAATAATTCACACACTACATGTAATTATTCCTAAACACTGAATATCCACATACTCAGTAAAGCTTACTTCTCTTGAGTGTAAAGTGAGATAATTTGTCCTGCTATTTCCCACCATACTCTCTGATTTAGAGAAAGACCAGAGACTTGCTGTGAAAATTTCATCCCCTTTAAACGTACACTTAAGTCTGCACCCAGGAGCTGTAGCAATGACATAGATCAGTATAATGATAGGAAGAAAAAATGTGGAAAAATCCGTCCTTGAGGCCAGATGTGTGTGGTCAAATGGGTTTGGCAGTGAGGTCACGGCCAACCTAGAGAATTTTTGCAGCACAGACAGAACCTAGAAGAGCCCCCTGAGAGGAACGTGGGAAATAACCTTAATTGCATATTGTTAATGAAAAATTGTACCTCGACATTTACTAAGAGGGCAAGGAAGACTTTCTTCAGGGCTCTTGCAACAGAGAAGAGAGGTGGGGCTCAGCCCGAAGCACATAGAAGAAGGTGGGATTTACAGCCAACAGGTAGAGCGAGAGGGTCAGGGGATAAAAAGTTACAGTGAAGAGCCTTGGAGGTAGGGGGTTCTCAGAAGGACTCTGACAGGTGCATCCATGTGACAGGGCTTGCAGGCTTGGCAAGGACAGGGTCAAGGTGGAAACCTCCATGGTGAAGTCAGCTCCAAGGAGCCTGACTTAAAGTGTGGTCATGCACTCCATTGGGAAACCCAGCATACTCGTAGACAGGGTGACCTAGATTATATATTTTAAGGACTGGAGGGAGAAAATATTGTTGCTTGTTTTGATGACTCAGCAAGTTGTTTTGATGACTTAGCAAGTTGTTTTGATGACTTATTTAGCAAGCTGTTTTTTGAAGAATTCATAAACCCCAAAGAAATTCTAGGATGTGAGAGTTGGACTATGAAGAAAGCTGAGCCCCGAAGTATTGCTGCTTTTGAACTGTGGTATTGGAGAAGACTCTTGAGGGTCCCTTGGACTGCAAGGAGATCCAACCAGTCCATCCTAAAGGAAGTCAGTCCTGAATATTCATTGGAAGGACTGATGCTGAAGCTGAAACTCCAATACATGGCCACCTGATGTGAAGAACTAACATTGGAAAAGGCCCTGATGCCGGGAGAGATTGAAGGCAGAAAGAGAAGGGGACGACAGAGGATGAGATGGTTGGATGGCATCACCGACTCAATGGACATGAGTCTGAGTAACTCCGGGAGTTGGTGATGGACAGGGAGGCCTGGCGTGCTGCAGTCCATGGGGTCGCAAAGAGTCGGACACGACTGAGCGACTGAACTGAACTGAACTGAAAGAACTTCCCAAGTGGGGGATACTGTGAGCCATAAATGAAGGAGTGGGAATGAGGAAGGGAGATGCATCCAAACAGGAGCCGCTGCCTTCCTGGGGCCCCTCTGTGCCTGGAGTGCCGGCCAGGCTCCACCCGCACCACGCTGGCCTCTGCGTCCAGCCCGGGAGGACACAGTGTGTGTTTGGCCCTCCCTCCAGGGGACGCAAACCACATCTGCAGAATCACCAAATCAAAACTTTCTGCCCAGCAGTCTCCCCACGTGGCTGCCAGAATCCACTGTCACCCCTCTTCACAGGCTGTGTACACTTGATGTTCTTGAAAATCCTCAGCAGATGTCATCCGAAGACGAGTGTGACAGGCCCGCTGGCACCTCCTCTGGAATCTGAAGACTCTCAAATAGACTAAAAACACCAGGGAGAGAAGAGTCAGCTCGAAAAACGCCAGATGTGCCCAAAGAGGCTGAGTGCACGCCAGCTTCCAGAGGCCTTGCGTGTGTCTAGGCGGGTGTTGGTGGGCCAGGACTAGGCCAGGTAGGCAGGTCGGGAGGAAATCAAGCCCGGAGGGTGTGTGATTTTAAACTCAGCAAATCAACACTCACAACACGGTAACACGGACACTCAGGGTCATAGGGGAATCGGTTTTATTCCTGCTCTGGGACTGGACTGGCTTTGCCCTGAATGGAAAACAGCATCAGCCCTGCTGGCTCTGGGAGCAGCAGAGAGCCCGTTAAGAAAACCGTGGCTCCAGCTGGCAGGTGGTGTTCAAAGAAAAGCAGTGGAAAATCCAGCCCCAAATGCCCTGGGAAGTGTTTCTAGACAAGGTGGCCTCCAAGCACTGGTTGTCTAAAGATCAGAGGGTAAAGGCAGATTCTTCACCCTCTGCCTGCAGTACAGAAGACCTGGGTTCAATCCCCGGACCAGGAAGATCCTCTGGAGAAGAGAATGGCAACCCACTCCAGTACTCTCATCTGGAGAATCCACAGACAGAGGAGCTTGTTTCTTGATCTTTGCTTGTAGCTACTTGCCCGTCTGAAACTTGAAATAAGCCATTAGTGTTTTTCCTTCTGACCGACAATTGTAAAACTTATTACGGACACTTGAAGGTCATTTTTAAACAATGACTCAGTTTTAACTTTAAGAACATTGTGAGAGAAGCCTCAGAAAAGTCACATGAGGAATCTATCCAAGCTCGGGCTACAGCTCATCAGGTGGCAGAACTGGCCATGACAGAAGCAGCTTTGCATAGCACACACGCAATGGCCTGGGCTTGTGTAAAGTTTTTTTTGGTTTGTTTTGTCTTTTTTTTTTTTTTTTCTTTTTTAGCAGAAATTGTTGAAATTCATTTCAAATTATCACTAGAAAAATTTGTCTTTCTTCATATTACACAGATTTTGGCCTCATCAATGGATGGGTAAAAAGTCACGTATCAAGGCTTTCTTTCCAAAAGTAAAAAAAAGAAACTAATAATAAGTTAATCTATATTCTCTTAAAGTCATAGCAGTTTCCAAATATCCTCAGACTACCCTCAAGTCTTGACTTTCTATTCAAACCATCCATCTGGCTGTGTCAGCAAAAATATTTACAGTCTTCTCACTTCACTCAATCTCATGCACCGCTGATAAACTCTTATCTTAGGGAAGGTGATTCTTCTTTGCTCAAATTCTGCTTGTGTTAAACTCCAACTTGTGAAATTAATTTAATCTAACCCTCACTTATTTTGAAATACAAATTAATAACTGATACTATGATTACAAATTTCTACAGTTTTCTTTTTATGATGATTATTTTGGATGCATGCACACTTGGTCACACAGTCCTGTCCGATTCTTTGGGACCCCATGGACTGTAGCCCACCAGGCTTCTCTGTCCATTCTCCAGATAAGAACACTGGAGTGGACTGATGATTATTTTAGCACTATTTAAATACACCAATGTCCACATAAACTACGGATGATGCAAATGACAATGGATCTCCAAAACATACAAACAGCTTCTGTATCTCAATATCAAAAACAAACAAATAACCCAATGAAAAAATTGGTAGAAGATATAAATAGACATTTATCCAAAGAATACATATGAGGAGAAAGATAAAAATTTCTGGGTCAGAAATAAGCTGGATATAGCAGCTGAAATATTTTTTTCAAAAAGACTGGAAAGCTCAAATACCTAGGCTTTTGTAAATTTCATATTACTTGAGAAATACTTTTCCCTCATACACTTCTTAGCAAAATTATAGGCTTTTGCAAGCAATTAATAAACACAGTTTCTTGATCTCTGCCCATGGCTACTTGTACGTCTGAAACTTTAAATAAGCCGTTAGTGTTTTTCCTTCTGACCAACAGTTGTAAAACTTCTTAAGGACACTTGAAGGTCATTTTTAATCAATGACTCAGTTCTAACTTTCACAATATTATGAGAGAAGCCTCAGAAAATTCACATGAGGGATCTACCCAAGCTAGGAAACTTCGACATCTGGCCTCAGTCACATGCTGGGTTAATCCAATTATATAGAAATGGTAGTTTTTAAAGAAAACAAAATACATGCTGAGTTTTGGCAGAACACCTATCACAGGAGACGAAAGGCTCCTTTTTAAAAATCACCGGCCCCGGTCATGTAAGTAATTGAGTTTAAATAAACGGGTGCTTTGGAGGTGAACAGTTCAATCGGCACAAATTGCTAATTTACACGGACTCTTTGCGTAATTAGGGTGGGTGCAGCTCTTCTGAAACACTCAAACTGGCCTGAGGAGCTCTGATACTCCAGCTGTTCAACGACTGTCCTTGTTATCTTTTCTGTTGTGATTCCTTTCCAAACTCATAAATGCTGTTATCTTGAGGCCTAGTTCTGACTTATTCAGTGCCGCTGTTAATACATAGAGACAGCACCACGGCACCAGCAGCTTGAGAAAGTCTGCAGCGATTTCCCCAGCATCAGGTGAAGTTAAGTCCTGTGAATTTGCACCTGTTAATCTCTACCAAGTTAAAATGTCCATCAAATTCAGGTTCCTGGGAGGTGACTGAAAGTAATCTATTTCCTTCTGGCTTTCTCTTTAGTTCCACCAGTGATCATCATCACTGTATCATCTTCAGAGGGAAAGCACTCCTAATAAATTTTGTTATTGTTCAAGTGCTCAGTTGTGTCTGACTCTGTGACCCCGTGGACTGCAGCACTCCAGGCTTCCCTGTCCTTCACCATCTTCCGGCACTTGCTCAAACTCATGTCCATTGAGTCGGTGATGCCATCCAACCACCTCATCCCTTCTCCTCCTGCCCTCAATCTTTCCCAGCATCAGAGTCTTTTCTAATGACTTGGCTCTTCACATTGAAAGATTAAATCAGCAATTAAATTTCCTAAAAATGTAAATTTTATTTAAGAAATGCTTTAAATTTACAGAAAATTGCAAAGATATTATAAACACTTCTTAGATGTTCATACCTCCATTATTTTATATTCAGGATCTTACTTTAGTGCAAGACATTTGCAACAATTAAAGAACCAGTATTGACACACCACTGTTAACAAAAGTCCAAAGTTTAAGCAGATTTCCTGTTTTTTCCTAGTATCTTTCTTCTGTTCCAGGGTCTCATCCATCATCATGTCTCCTTGAACACCTTTTGGCTGTGACAGCTTCTCAGATGGTCCTTATTTTTGCTGACCTCAGCAGGTTTGAGTGGCGACCATCAGGCAGTCTGTAGAATGTCCTGTTAGAATTTGCCTCATGTTTCCTTCATGATTAGGCTGGGCTACAGGTTACCAGAAGCGCTCAGAGGTCAAGTGTCTTTCTCAAGGCATAGTATCAAGTGTCCATGCCTTCAACGTAACTTGTCACCGTTGCATTGACCTTCACTACCTGGCTGAGAGAACATGCGTTTCCCCCCCCCCCTGTGAGGTCCCCCCTTCCTTACTGTACCCTTTGGAAGGAAGTTACTTTGCTACTCTACTTCCACATTGAAGGGCGATGGAGCTCTGCTCCAGTTTCAGAGAGTAGAGTAGTTACAGAAATTATCTGTAGTAATCCTGCATTGGTTGTCTATTTTCCTCCTTTATTTATTTATTGGATCAATTAATTATATCATAATGGGATTGTGAATATTAATGCTTTGGGATATAATTCAATGCTACTTTATTTTGTATTGCTCACAAGAAAATGGCTGGAGTCATTGTGGTCTTCTTCACCTAACTCCTGAGTCCTTTGGACATACTCCATATCATACGTGTGCATAGATGTGCATGTGAGTGCATGCATTTGTACATGCACTTATGCACGTGTATGTATGTGTGTTGAACGCTTTCTTACTTTCTGTCACTCGATACTCAGGGTTCATCCACATTATTTCCCACCATAGTTGTAATTAAGTCAGACATTTCTCCAAGAAGCCTTTGTTTGACCTATGAGTTGTTTGGATAGATATTGCCTAATTTCCCAATAATTGGAGATTTTCAACTATTTTTCTGTTATTCATTTCCAGTTTGATTCCATGAGATCTGAGAATATACACTGTTTTAATACAATTTACAGAATATTACATTTATTCATGTGTGCTTATGACACAAAATGAGGTTTATCATGGGAATGATCCATGTGAGTCTGAGAAGGACGTTCATTCTGCTGCTGTTGGAGAGATCATTCCATGAAAGTCGGTGGGGAGAAGGTGACTAACAGTGCTGCCTGGGGTATAGGTATGCTTCCTGGTTTGATCTACTTCCGACAGAAAGGTGTTAAAATCATCAAGTAAGTATGCTTATATATTTCTTCTTTTAGAGCTATCAGTTTTGCCTTCACATATTTCTATATCCCGTGGTTAGGTACATACAGAAGTAGGATTGTGGTACCTTCTTGCAGAACTGACCACTTAATCTTTATGTAATACACGCCTTTATCTTTGATAAAGCCCCTTCTTCTGAAGTCATCTTTGCCTGGAATTAAAACAGCTTCTCCACTTTTTAATCAGTTTTGACCTGTCGTTGCTTTCTTCATTTCTCTCATGTGTTAAGCATGTATGTGTGCTAAGTCACTTCAATCCTGTCTGACTCTTTGTGACCCTATAGACTGCAGCTCGCCAGGCTTCTCTGTCCATGGGATTTCCCAGGCAAGAATACTGGAGTGGGTTGCCTTTTTCTTCTCCAGGGGATCTTCCAAACCCAGGAATCAAACCCGCATCTCTTATGTCTCCTGATTTGGCAGGCTGATTTATTACCACTGAGCCACCTGGGAAGCCATTTCTCTACTTTTCACTTTTCTGTAATTTTATAATTAAAATCAGCTTCTTCTAGATTAAAAAAAATAACTTTTTAATCCGCTTTTTAAAGCCATTCCAGTATTCCCTGTCTTTACTTTATTTAGACTCTTCACATTTAAAGTGGTAATTGATATAGTTGCATTTATTTCTACAAGATTGTAATTACTTTCATTTGTTGCATTTGTTTTTTGCTTCTTTCTCGCCCCCAGCCTTTTTTCTATCCTCTGTGGTTTTAGTTGAACTTTGTGCAATTCTATTTCCTCTCTTGGCAGATCTTAGCGTTTTATCTCTCATATTTATTTTAGCAACATTTTAGTGGTTGTCCAAGAGTTTCCAACATTTTTTTTAAGCAATCTAAACTCCCATTTAACAGTAAAGCAAACTACAAGACATTGTCAAAATTTTAAGTCATGTTACAAATATATATGAATATGCATATAGAAATTATTTTACATATACATGTCTTTTTATATCAGAGAAGGCAATGGCATCCCACTCCAGTACTCTTGCCTGGAAAATCCCATGGACGGAGGAGCCGGTAGCCTGCAGTCCATGCAGTCGCTGAGAGTCGGACACGACTGACGACTGCATTTTCACTTTTCACTTTCTTGCATTGGAGGAGGAAATGGCAACCCACTCCAGTATTCTTGCCTGGAGAATCCCAGGGACAGGGGAGCCTGGTGGGCTGCCGTCTATGGGATCGCACAGAGTCGGACACGACTGAAGTGATTTATCAGCAGCAGTCTTTTTATAAGAACATGACATTAGGTATAGGGTGATATGTTCTAGATGTGGACAGAAACACACCCACAGTCACTTCAACAATCTAGCCAAAAAAGGAATTAATGAAATCAATCTTAATTTTTTTCATTTTTAGATTATTTCACTGTTATTACAGATATGTCTTTTACTTAAATTTAACTCTGAAAGAAAGAAATTTAGCCTGTTTTCTAAATTTTTAAAAAGTACCTTTGGAAAATACTTTAATTCTTCTGTTTTGCTTGTAAGTGAAAGCTTTACAAAAGCAAGGCGTATATTTGTATCTGTCTCAAAATTCTATTTCTGATCCATATCACAGTGTATGTGTTCAATCCCCAGTCGTGTCTGATTCTTTACCACCCCATGGACTGTAGCCCACTAGGCTCCTCTGTCCATGGGATTCTCCAGGCAAGAATACTGGAGTGGGTTGCTATTTTCTTCTCTATGGGATCTTCCTGACCCAGGGATAGAACGTGCATCTCCTGTGTCTCCTGCATCGGCGGTGGGTTTTTTACCATAGAACCACCACAGTGAAACTACCTAATAAATACTTGGTAATTATAGAGTTGGATGGATGAATTAATTATGAATTATTGTATTATCGAAAAACAAACATGAGCAAATGGTTGATATTTATTTGTTTATATTTTTCCTGTGGATTGCCTGTTGCTTTTTAAGACCCAACTTCTTTATAATGTATGAATTTTCCGATAAAATATTTTCTAGCCAGTGAAGATATTTTCTAGCCAGTGAAGATTTAAGAGAAGTTTATGATGACATCTCCCAATCTCAGTTTTTTTTTTTTTTTTAGCAAAACAAATGTGCCAGAAAACTATGGAGCTACTTTTCCAGCACAATTAGTCATTCAACAAAATCACATTTAGTCCATTTGGAAAATGTGCGCTAAAGCCATCCGTGACGATGTGTACCCTTAGACATGAGGGGCCGGGGGCATCATGGCGCCTCGTAGGAGTGAGCCATTCCCTGCCTGGAACGTCTATACTAACTGCCTTCCCGCTTCACCTTTTGCAGCTAGATCTTATTTTTGTCTAGTTCATGTTTAAAAAAAATTGATGCAATTATTGAGAAAGCAGCCAACTGAGTGAGAAAATTGACTGTCATTTAAAAAGGTGGGGGGCACTGATATGCAAAAGAGTACCTGTTTGTTAACAGTTGTATCAACTGGACAACAGGAAATAGTGTCTTAAACGTTTTACATCCAAAGGTGGTCGCTAAATTGTGTTTTTGTTCAGTTGTATCGTTTTAGTTGTGGGTTTGGGGTTGCTGTGCAATGAGGTTTGAATCTTCCTTTGTGTAGCGTTGGCAAACAGGCTCCGAGCTAGCGTTTCGCAGAGTGTCTGGTTGCTCACAAAGGGTCACAGATGCTGAGCAGGAGGGGGGAAGAGGTTCTTGTATATACTTTCTTAGGCAGTGTGCTGAGAAGTTAGAACCGTTGCTGCCACGGCCAGTCCACAAAGCCCCTCTCTGTGGGTCAGGAAGACCCAGGGCCCCAGGAGTGAAGTGCAGGTGGGATCACACCCCTCACTCGCTCCAACAGTGGACCCCACAGCCTGCACAAGGGGTGCAGAGGCCCGAGGAGGGGCAGAGCCCCCCCCAGATGCCTTTCATAGGGACTGCTTAGTCTTGATGCCGTGAGCCAATGAAGGGGGTGCCATTATCCTCGAAAAGGAAGCCGGGAAGGTCTGGGAGAACACTTCTCAAATGTGCTCGCTTAGCTAGTGTCAGAACCCAAACGCAAATCCCTCTGACCTGGAGTAACACCACCCCCGCCCCAGTGAGGGTTGGAAGCTTACATGCAAAGACCAGCAAGTGTTTGACTGAGTTTGACCGACCAGTTCAATAAGGTCTACAATGTTCTCTTTAAAGGAAAACAAACTGCAGAGATGAAGGTCAACCTTCTCTGCACCCCTCCCCAGAACAGACACCCCCCCCCCCCCCCCTCACCTCAACGTCAGCCCCCAGAACCATCACAAGTGAACGTCTGCTGTTTACACAGCCCAGCCTGTGGCATTTTGTTATGGCAACCTGGGCAGAGGAAGGCAGTATCTCCTGATTTTATCCTCATTCCCAACTCATGGGTGTTTTCCCAAATCACTGTGTGTTATTCCTAAATTGGGGCTTCCCAGGTGGCACTAGTGATAAAGAACCTGCTTGCCAATGCAGGAGAGGTAAGAAATGCAGGTTCAGTCCCCGAGTCAGGGAGATCCCATGGCGGAGGGCATGGCAATCCGCTCTAGTATTCTTGCCTAGAGAGCCCCACAGAGAAACATGAAAGGCTAAGGTCCACAGGGTCACAAAAAGTTGGACACTTGAAATGACTTAGCACGCACCTTCCTAAATTACTTTGTCCATCACACCTGCACTTCTGTGGCATGAAGAGATGGAATTTAGTCTCCTTCATTGGCTGAGTCTCCGAGTGAGACATGACTTAGCAACTAAACAATGAAATGATCTGATTGGTCCAGAATTCGGTCAGTGAAGCATCTCCACAAAAGTTACAGGAGTCATAAAATAACGGCCCTATTGAGTATTTCACATAAACATCCTCTTTTTCTCTGAGACTCCATTTGTCAATATTTAAAGGGTTCTTCATATTAAGTGCACAAAGACATCTCTCCCCTAAAGTGTGCCCCGGTCTGTGCCCCTGAGTTGAGCTGCTCACCAGCAGGAATGCAGCGGTGTGGGGGTCAGGATGAAGGTGACGCCCAGAACCTGGCTGACCCGGAAGTGACTCTCCCCTGCAGCCAAGCTTCCGGCTTTATGGACATTGGCCATCTCCCGACCCTCCACTGCTCCTGGGGGAACATCCCAGGCCAGCGCAAAGAGCTAAACTCACACCAAAGAGCAAGAGGAGGGAACTTGAGCTTCACGGAGAAAGACCTGCTGGTCTCAGTCACCTCACATCACTCAAGCCGGCACCATCACGTGGCGTGAAGAAGGGAACCGGCTCGGGCTGTGTTGTCAGGAGAATCATGCTCTGGTCCAGGGAGAGGTCACAGGGCAGGACGGCTCCGGTGGCTCAGGTCATGTTAATAGGAAACCATGTCCTGGGCCGATGCTCAGGTACAGCAGGGACAGAGGACTCTGTGGGTGCAGGACCCCAAGGCAAGCATGGAGGATTTGGCCCCGAGCTCTCCTGTGGGGTCATGGGACAACGGCCGTGGAGTGGTCTGTGTCTTTCCAAAGGAATGGGATAGAGCCATTTTTTTTTTTTTTTTCTGAATCACTCCAAGAGCCCAAGGGAAGAAGAGGAAATGTCTGGGGCCTCTTTCAGACCGGTGAGTGAAGACTCTGGAAGCGGAGTATCTGGTGTGGCCCTGGGCATCCTTCGCCAAGCTGGGCATGGGCTCCCAGGGGGCATCTGGCTGCAGTACTGATGAGCAGCTCAGAATGCACACACCCCGTCTCCACAAACCCAAGTCCACATGCCCCGGGCATTCCAGCCACGTGGCCCCGGCCTGCCCTGAGGAGCCCTTGTCTCTGGAAGCACGGAGCAGGGGACGTGGGATCAGCTTCCATCATCAGAGACGCTGCCTTCGTGTCCCGCCTGCCAGGACCTACAGCAGCGCCGGGCGCGTGGCTCACACTTCCCGTGCCCTTGCTGGATGATTGCCTTCTGGGGCAGGTGGGCGTCACCGCAGACCACCCAGGCGAGAGCGGGAGGGGCTCAGCCACCCCTCGAATTTGGCAGACACCCAAAGGCAGGCAGAGGAGTTGGGTCCACGTCGGAGTGAAGAGGTGGCCTCAGGTGGGCGCAGGGGAGGCCGGGGCCTGAGGAAGTGGGGGGTGGCCTGCAGAGATGGGTGTCCTAAATAATGGGGGCGTTTAGGCTTTCTCTGCTTGGTGCTGATCTGGAAACATGGGCAGGAGTCACTGACAGAGCCCAGAGAGTTCTGGGCCCGTGGGTCGGTTCTGCCAGTCCAAGGCCGTGGCTCAGAGTTCTGGGGTCCCTGCATTCTGAGCAAGTGTCCCTTCATGCTTTCAGAGCCGGGGGTCTTCCCAGGCTGCGGTGCTGAGCTGGTGCTGTGGGCCGGCTCAGCGGGGAGGGGGCAGAGGGGTGTGGGGCCGCCCCGCAGCGGGCATGGCCTCCCCATGCAGGGGAGATGCTGGCTGGCACTGGGGCGGCAAGGTGACTGGCCACCACAAGAGACCCTCATCATGAGGGTGACAAACGCTGTTCCCTGGACCTCAGCTTCTGTCGCGGTCCAACCTGGCCGGGAATGTACCTTCACGAGTGAAAGGTGAGGTATTTATTTCACAACAAAGGTGACATTTCTGTTCAATTTAACAGAGACGAGGACATCCCCCCACCCCACTCCGCAAACCGAAGCTGGTCCCACAAAGGCCAGATGGTGACTGTTAGGTGCTTGCTGTGTGGACAGTCTTCTCAAGGCCAAGTTCAGTCTGTGTTCATCGTTCTGCTGTTAAAAGTTAGAGAATGATGCTCTGTAACCCACGTGCCTAGGAGCCATTGCATCTCCAAAGAAAACACTTTCACAGTCACCTGCATGTGAATCACACTCCAGCAGGAAGACTGTCTTTTCACACTGATGCAACCCCCAAGCCACCACAGAGATGTCCCCAAACCCTTCACATCCAGTAGCCTGCAACCAACCAGAGCAGAGGTGAAAAGCGCAAACGTTTCATCCTTGCGAGTGACTAGTCTGCAGGTGCGCTTAGTCGCTTCAGGCACATCTGATTCTTGGCGTCCCCTCTAGTCTAATGAAAGCACAGCTCCTCCCGGTTGCCCAGGTCACCCATCACGTCTGTGCAGAGAGGGAAGGAGCAGGGGAGGCAGGCCTCAGAGGGCAGATGGCTGGAGCCGCGGGCTTGCCGTGTCCAGGCACAAGGCCACCTCTGGTCCCCAGGGCCCTCGACCCCAGGTGGCCAGGCCAGCAGCTGCCTGTCTCTCCCGAAGGATCCAGGAAGCCCCCACCATTGCTCACAAGGCAGTCAGCACTCAGAGCGAGGCCTTCCGTCCCTCTCGGGGTGGTGGGGTACCCCCACATGGGTCCATGCGGAGGCCCAGGGAACCCAGAGCCCATCCCCAGAGGGGGGACCACGTAGGGATCAGCCGTCCTGACAGCTGGCCCTGGGACCCTGGATGCTCCTGCACGCCCTCGGCCACCAGCCTCCGGGAGCCCACCCTCCCTCCACTCCTGCCCGGCACACCCCAGGCCGGGCCAGTTAGCATTTGTCCGGCTGCACCAGGGCGTTTAGAGACACGTGCGGAGGACAGACGGGAGCTGATGGGCCTGCCTTCTGCTGTGGGCTGTGTTTGTTTGCTCAGCCCGCCCTGCCCCAGCCGCCCGGAGCCTCCACGCCGCGCCCTGACTCACAGAGCCGGGTTTTCACTCTGGGGTGCAAGAGCAGGCCCCAGTTCTGGCCTCCGGGGAGTGGAGGGCTCGGGGGGCTATTTTTCTGCGGACTCAGTGACATCAGCCTGCGGCCAGCCCCGTGGGGCCCTGAGGGCTGCTTCCTTCTAACCCGCTCTGTGGAGGGGTCCCTGCCACAGGGCAGCGTGTGGTTCCTGGGTACAGTTTGGAGCTGGCGGACTCTACGCAGGATCAGGACACCACCTCCACCAGCGAGGGGACAGCCAAGCCAGCACCTCCCAGAGTCACCTTAGGTCACCTGGTTTGTTTTTCCTTTTTTTTGATGGTAAGAACACAGCACAAAATTTACCGTCTTAGAAAATGTTAAAGCGCATTCAAAACCAAAAATAACTCAGTGGGTCTGAAAGGGTGAGAAGCTGCCAAGAATCATGGAACCACCCCGTAACCCTCACCCGACGGAGATGACAGGGAGTCCCCAGGAGATAACACTGGGCCACAGGCTCAGGACTGCACGGAAACTGTGAGTGCAAACTGGTCATCAAGACTCAGGGGACACTCACGAGTTCTGAGTGCACAGGGGTGTGAAGTGTGAAGTAAATAGGAGACACTATGCCTTTCCTTTCACCTAAATGTCAAGACAACTTTGAACAACGGGATTCCCAGAAAAAAAGCAATGGGCAATCAGGAACTAATCTGTTTCCTGTGGAAACAGGATGATTGTATCATGATGGCTGTAATTGTGGCAATTATGGAAATTCTATAAGTCTCTCCAAATAAAATACCTATTTGGTAGGCTCTATGAGACCTAGTTTAATTTAAAATTCAAATCACCTGAATGATTACTCTAATTTATTAATTATAATATGTGTAACAAATAAATTATTGATGGTATTATCAATGCAAATTATATGTAATGTATAATAAGTAGAGTAATTAGTATTATTATTTATAATAAAGACAAAGCAAACAGAGCCCAAATTGCTCCAAACACGGGTTGCGAGAGTGACAGTTGGTGGGAATTTCATTCTGTTGAGCCCCTTTCTTCTGTCGAGTGAGCCCGCTGTGTGTCTCGGATCACAAAGCTCCAAAACCATCTTCCTGACCTTCACATTTGACTTTGATTAAGCATCAACCATTTAAATAGGAAAATAGTAAGCCGGTGTGAGTCAGATAAAGCCTCTACCTGGGCAGATTTGTAAAACGGGAAGATGCTGGCATTGGCCACAGGCATATGGAAGAGATAAAAGTCAGATAAAGGTCTTTTTAAAGACAGAAAATAATGCATATGAGAGAAAGAAGAGGTTATTTTTTTTTTTCCTTAAGTGCAAAGGAAAAGTTTCTTCAAGGAAAAAATGCACATGTGACTTTTCCCCTTCCCCGGGAAGGCTCTGTCTGCTCTGGCCCTTGTAGATTAATCAAGTGTTTAAGTGGAGGCTCCTTGACATTTTGAAGTGGGCTGAGACTGAAGTGGCTCAGCTCCCACACCTCATCCGATGGCAGTGGATTTTCACCTCTAATGGGATGCAAGGTCATTTCCCAGGAGCTGTTTAGGGGACCTTTGTAGCTTCAAAATGCGATGCTTCCCTCAGAAGTGCCTAAAGCTGATTATTAAGCATGATTCATAAATTCTTCAGAAGGTGATCGAGTTAGGTTGATACACATTCAGACGGTGACAGGAAGCAGCCTTCCCTCCAACTGGAAACACCCACATGCCCGCTGCGGGTATTTTATCTTTTTTTTTTTTTTTTTGCCCCCTCGTTCACCACCTTCTATTTGTACGGCTCCCTTTTTGAAAACACATAGAATCCATTTACATGCATTTCAGGGTGGCCGGGTGAGCACGACGTGAGATGAAATTAGCTGCCCAGCCCCGGCTCCACATGACTTCACCCAGGACTCACTGAGGACAAAGGGCAGAGGGGACAGGGGACAGTAACCTAAGGGCCACATTGGGGTCACCCGCCAGCGCAAAACGACTTCAGCTCAAGGTTTAACGGGAGAACGCGACCCAAGGTGGGTGTGCTGGGGACGAGCGCCAGGCCTCAGCCCCGCCGCACAGGGTCCCCTTCCTCACCGGCGGCCCCCCGTCCTCCACGATGGACAGGCCTGCCCCCGGACAGGGGCCGTTTCCACTTCTCAGAGCAGCAACTCCTGGCCAGACAACAACAGGGAGAAGCCTGGCGGGCTATAGTCCATGGGGTTGTACAGAGCTGGACATGACCGAGTGACTAATACAACTTCATATATTAATAATACAGTAGCAGTTGTTGTCTTCCACCTATATTGGGTGTTCTCTACAAAAAAGACCAGCACAACACATATCTTCATAGTATTCTATTATGATCCTTAGACCAGCACAGTTAAATTAGTTATAAACAGGAAATACCAGGTTTATGTGATAACGTGGTTTCATTCCTCTAGGCCTGGCAAGTAGATTTTCATAGAAATAAAACTCAGTCCATGTTGAGATTCTATAAGAATACAAATCTGTGGTTTTCCTTCAAGACTGGAACCCCTGTTTTTACTCTTGTTGGGGGATGTAGTGGATTGACACTGTGATATGTCCCCCCAAATCCACAGGTTGATTCCTAACCCCCAGAACCTCCAAACATGACTCTTTGAAGGTGGGGTCTCTGAAGAGGTAATAAGATGAAAGGAAGCCAGGAACATGGACCCTAATATGATCTGGCCAGTGTCCTTACAAAAAGAGGAGATTATGACACAGATACTCACAGAAGGATGACCATCTGAGGATGTAGGGAGGAGACGGCCGTGTACACGCAGAGGAGAGAGGCCCCACGAGAAACCAACCCTACCCACACCTTGGTCCTGAACTTCCAGCATCTGGAACTGTGAGAAAGTAAATTGTCAGTTGTTTAAGCCGCCCTGCCTGTGATGTTTTGCTATGGCCACCAGAACGATACAATGCGGAGAGTGAACGATCTCACCCTCTCCAGAGTTGGCAATATATACTGTCATCTACCTGTCCTTTACCTTAAAGGTATTTTAATAGAAGCGTGACTCAGTCACCCACTGTAACAGCACCTGGCTTTGCCAAGGTTACAAGGCTCTGATTCCAGAGGGCAAGCACAATCCCGCCTGTCGTTGGCTGCAGGCAGGCGGGAACACCATGCTTCTGCCCAGGGGCGGGCAGCCCGGTGGACAGAGAGGTGCTGTGAGGATCTGGCCGCAGTGCGTTCCACGGGGCCATTAGACGGAGCCATATGAGCGATTTTACAAGGCAGTTCCCAAGTCTAAATCTGAGTATTAAATGCAGGGGGTGGAAAGCAAATATTACAAAATTAATCTACTTAAAACAGGACCATGAATCTTATTACATTTCCAGCCACTATACGTTCATGCTTAAGCAACAGATGTTAATCTTTGGCAATGAAATTGCTTCCACCAGATGTTCAGCAACCTCCACCCCCCATCCCCTGGCTCTCCCCAAACAGAACCTCAGCGTCTAGGCTGCCCCTGGGTCTCTACAAGCAAGGTTTTGTGTGGTGAGCTCTGGAGCCACACTGAGTGGATATTTTAAAGGAGCACCCTGACCCAGCTAGGATGCCAGCAAGGGCTGTGGGTTGGTTTACACGTAACCATGTCCAGTCAGTCCAGTCAGGCCCAGGTGAGCACAGAGTTGGCCATGGACTGACGTACTCTCTGCGAAGGCCAGTAGGTCCCCAGTCTGGCTCACCGCTGGCTCTGGTGCTCACGTGGCTGGGGGTCTGCCTGGATGCCAGCCCCCCTCCTTAGCGGCCGGCACTGTCCATCAGCCCACTGATCAGACCCAAGAGGCCACCGCCCCGGCCCGGGACATGCTCAAGTGGTCAGAGCCCACACGCCCCCTTTCCTATGGCAAACGTTCCCGATGGAGATATTGCCTTGTTATTTTAAATTAAATGCTCAGAGGCCACCTGAGGCCCAAAGGTAAGCAATTTTAGACAAAATACCCTGAGTTTGGCAAGCGTTCACCAAAGCTTAATGAGGAATATTCCAGGTACGTAATTACAGGCGCCTGTTGTCATCAACGCCCTCTGAGCACCAGCAGGAGGGGCCCGTGGGGCTGAGCCAGGGACCTGCCCACTCGGGTCTGGACCCGCACGCTCACCCACAACTCCCACTTACACAGACACACATCACACCCCTGCACTCACACACACACACTAGTTCTCACTAGCTCACTCACACTCAGACACACTCAACGACATGCACACTTGGACAGGGGGCCCCAGCCACCCCACTGGTCCATCCACCCCATCCCAGCAGCAGCCAGCAGGGGCCTCTGCCTCCCCTGACCTGGGCGCCCGTTCCCCTTCACCCTGCTCTCTGCGTCTGGGGCTCTGTGTCTGGGGCAGATGGTAGACCCAGGGCTGCTTACCTGGAAGGCTGGCCTGGCCAAAGAGGAGACCCCAGGGCGAGGGTGGTGAGTGGGGGTGGGGCGGTGTGTCCCCTGAGCTGCGCCCCGTGAGCTGCCGGTGGTCCGTGTGTGGGATCCGCGTCCAGCCGCTCCTCCTGCGTCCCGGTCCAGGCTCTGACTCTCAGCTGGAACCGCCTCCAGCCGACCCCCGGACCCCCAGCTTCTGCTGACTCCTCTCTCCCCCGGGCGTCCTCCGCCTCCCTCCCCTTCCCCTCCGCCAGTCCTCCCCTCCCCCAGTCCCCGCTCTGGGCTCCCAAGGACGTTCTCCCAGCATCTGGCCCAGTCTCCGAGGACGCGTCCCAGTCCCCAGCCCCGTCCCTGCAGCTCCCCTGGTTCCACGACTCCTCCCCGCGCTCTCTGCTGGTGTCGTGCGTGTGGCGGTCATGCAGCCCCCGGAAGGCCACGGATGTCTTGGAAGGACCTCTGGGCAGGTTGGTGGCCACTGGACTTCCACAAGGTGAATAGCTAGAGCTCAAACAGGTAACTCAGGGCTGGATGGAGACCTGGATGATCCAATCCTGATCACCCACAGGGTCATGAATGCCCTCCACCGGCCAGGCTCTGGGGACCCGGAGTCCAGACTCCATTCTTCTTTGCATTCCCATTCCCCTCTCTTCGCTGCAAACTGGCTTCCTCTGCTTTCTTGCTCATTGTTTTTAAGAAAATGAAACATTTTTAAGGTTTTTCTTCTTTGTTTTATTTCACATTAGACATTGTCTTCTTTTAGTTAAATATTATTTACATTATTATCAATATTTATTACATTATCTGTCCTCTATAAAGTTTTGAAATTGACATATTTATACATAAATGAGACACTTTGAAATGTATTTAGTCACATATCAACCAATAAAAGTCACTACTGAATAAATATTTTTGTTATTAAATTGTCGTAACATCTGGGGCTCTCCTGGGGGCTCAGCGGTAAAGAATCTGCCTGCAGTGCTGGAGATGAAGGTTGAACCCCTGAGTGGGACAATCCCCCAGAGGAGGAAATGGCAAGCGACTCCAGTGTTCTTGCCATGGACAGAGGAGCCTGATGGGCTACAGTCCATGGGGTTGCCAAGAGTCTGGCATGACAGAGCAACTGAACAGCAGCAGCCTATTAATTTCCATTATATTAAAAATTAAAGCTGAGAAAGTGTTAAATATATATTCAATAATTTAACAGTGGAACCATGGCATGTTAATCTATGTAACACATCTTTATGGGTTAAAATAATTTTCTGCAAATCAAAACTACAGTGAGGCACAGCCACACACGGGTCAGAATGACCATCAGTAAAATGTCTACAGACAATGAACGCAGGAGAGGATGTGAAGGAAAGCAAACCCTCCTACACTCTCGGCGGGAACATAAATGGCGCAACCACTATGGACAACAGGAGGCAGATTCCTTAGAAAACAAAAAGGAGAACTGCCATGCGATCCGGCAATCCCAGACCTGGGCATAGATCCTGAGAAAACTACAATCTGAAAAGATACGTGCACCCTGATGTTCACGCGTGTGTGTGTCTGGGTTAGTCATTCAGTTGTGTCTGACTCTTGCCCGCCAGGCTCCTCTGTCCATGGGGTTCTCCAGGCAAGAATACTGAAATGGGTTGCCGTTCCCTTCTCTAGGGGATTTTCCCAACCCAGGAATCGACCCCAGGTCTCCTGCATTGCAGGCAGATTCTTTACCCTCTGAGCCCCCAGAGAAGGCCCCTGATGGTCAAGCAGCACTATAAATAACCAAGTCATGGGACCACCTCGACGCCCATTGACAGACGATCACAGTAAGTGAGGTCAGTTCTTGGAGAAGGACACACGCTATGCTCTCACTTATATGAGGGATCTAAACTATGACACAAAAGAGCTTGTTTACCAAAGGGACTGACAGCTGGAGAAAACAGACCTATGGTTCTCAAAGGGAAAGGAGAGGAGGGGTAAATTAGGATTTGAGATTCATATATGCACACTACTACTAATACGTATAAAATAGACAAGGTCCTACTTCACAGCACCGGGAACTCTATTCAAAGGCTTGTGATAACCTATAGCAGGGAAGAATACGAGAAAGAATATGTATATGTATAACTGAATCACTTCACTGTACAGCAAAATGAATACAACATTATAAATCAACTACAATTTTAAAAAGCCAATAATTTCTGAAAGATAAAAGGGCAGAGTGAGCAAAACAGCACAGATGTACACTTTCACCAATCTCCCTCCTGTCTGGTTTCCCAGAAGGCGATCTGATTTTCTCTTTGCCTCTGTACTTAAGTCAGCTGGGACCGCTGGGTCCTGCAGCCTCTGGGAAAGCCCACTGTCCATTTGTGAGAAAAGCAAGAGAGCACCTAAATGCGATGAATGTCTCCACATTACTGAGGACGTGGTTGAGAGAATGGACGCATGTGGGATGTGCAGAGAGATGAAGCCTGGTAAACAGAACTGCAGGGATCTGTACGTTCACATCATTTGCAGAAACTGGAGAGCTGAGAATCGATGAGCTATTAGCCAAAAAAAAAAAAAAAAAAACATTAAAGATGTTGCTAGGAGATCTGAAAGCAGTTCTCTCAATTTTCAGATGGGGAGACTGGTAAGAGTCAAGTTCACATCCCTAGCGGAAGCCGTGGTGTGGGATCCAGGTCTCCGGGGCCCATCCAGGGCACAGCTTGTACAGCCCTCTGCTCTTCAGACCCCTGTCTTTTCACAAATCCTCTTTCGTCCAGGAATATCTCTTTTCATCTGGCAGATTTCAGAAGCAGTCCTTGGAGTCCTGTGACAAACTGACCCCCAGGGAATGTCATAGTCTCGTCTGGGAATTGGCCCCCTTGTCTCTTGGATTTCTTTTCAAATCCCCAGCTAACTTGCAGGCATGTGAGGGGAGACACCTGCCTGTCACGCAGGGGATTCTTGCCACATGGCTGAAGTGTCGTATGTCTGCGTCCTCATCCATGATAATTATCTCTTCGAGTGCAAGGTCCCGGGCTGACATCTTCCTAGCTCATCCACCAGCAGGTGCACGGGCCTCTCTGAGCATCAGACACAGCATCCACAAAAGGAAGGAAATGAGCAGTCACAGGGCTTCTGGCATGTGAGCAGAAAGCTTTCGTTAAAAGGATTCAGTGCACGTGTGCTAAGTCTCTTCAGTTGTGTCCAGCTTTTTATCACCCTATGGACTGTAGCCCGCCAGGCCCCTCTGTCCAAGGGATTCTCTAGGCAAGAAAGCTGGAGTGGATTGCCATGCCCTCCTCCAGGGGATCTTCCCAACCCAGGGATGGAACCCAGGTCTCGTGCATTGGAGGCAGATTCTTTACCACTAGCATCACCTGGGAGCTCTGAAAGGACTCCATTCTTCACCAAATGGGATCCAATGGAATCTCTTCTTGAAGCCATACAGCAAATTGCAGAGAAAGGATGTCTCCCACCAGGGAACTGTGGCTATAGATCTTTTGTGGCAGTAAGACTTTTTTTTTAGCCTTGGGTGTTAGGTGCAAGATAACAAGCCCGATACAATGGTCTTTGTTGTTGTGCAGTCACTAGCTGAACAGTTAAGTGTGTTCAGTCATGTACATCTCTTTGTGACCCCATGAACTGCAGCACGCCAGGCTTCCCTGTCCATCACCAACTCCCACAGTTTGCTCAAACCCATGTCCACTGAGTCATTGATGCCACCCAACCATCTCATCCTCTGTCACCCCCTTCCCCTCTTGCTCTCCATCTTTCCCATCATCAGGGTCTTTTCCAATGAGTCAGCTCTTCGAATCAAATTCAACATCCTGTGGAGTTTCAGCATCAGCCCTTCCAATGAATATTCAGGACTGATTTCCTTTAGGATGGACTGGAAAGATCTCCTTGTTGTCCGTGGAACTCTGAAGAGTCTTCTCCAACACCACAATTTGAAAGCAACAGTTCTTCATTGCTTAGCCTTGTATATGGTCCAATTCTTATATCCTTACATGACTACTGGAAAAACCATAGCTTTGACTACACAGACCTTTGTCGGCAAAATTATGTCTCTGCTTTATAATTGAATAAAGTTATAAGGATCGGTTGGTAGTCTCCAGCTCACAGCTACACAGCAGCTCTCCATTACAGAATAATTGTTTTTGGACAACTCAGTTATTTTACTTTTTTATCTTATTTTATTGGAGTAAAATTGATTTACAACTTTGTTGGTTTCAGGTATATAGAGAAGTGATTCGGTTATACATATACATACATTCATTCTTTTTTTCAGTTTCTTTTCTCATATTGGAAAAGGAAATGGAAGTGCACTCCAGCATTTCTGCCTGAAGAATCCCCACGGACAGAGGAGTCTGGCGGGCTACAGTCCATGCGGCTGCAGAGAGTCAGGCAGGGCTGAAGCAACTTGGCACGCATATTCGTTCTGTTTTCAGTTTCTTTTTTCATATAGGTTATCACAGAAAATTGAGTAGAGTTCCCTACGCTATATAGCAGGTCTTGTTGGTTATCTATTTTAAAGGTAGTAGTGTGTGTATATTTATTTCAAGCTCCAAATTTATCCCTCCCCTAACAGTTCCCTGGTGATTCAGATGGTAAAACGTCTGCCTACAATGCGGGAGACACAGGTTCAATCCCTGGGTCAGGAAGATCCCCTGGAGAAGGAAACAGCAACCCACTCCAGTACTCTTGCCTGGGAAATCCCATGGATGGAGGAGCCTGGTGGGCTACAGTCCATGGGGTCGCAAAGAGTCGGACAGGACAGAGCGACTTCACTCTCACTTTCCACGTTTCCCTTTTGGTAAAAACCATAAATTTGGTTTTGATACCTGTAAGTCAGCTTCTGTTTTGTAAATGAGTTTATTTGTGTTATTTTAAAATTGAATTCCGTATGTGAATGATATCGGGTGGTGTTTGTCTTGCTGCGTCTGACTTACCTCACTTGGTGTGATAATCTCTGGATCCACCATGTTGATGCAAATGGCGTTGTTTCATTCTTTCTTATTTCTGAGTAGTCTAAGATGGTGGTGGTGGTTTAGTCACTCAGTCGTGTCCAACTCTCAGGACCCCGTGGACTATATCCAGCCAGGCTCCTCTGTCCGCGGGATTCTCCAGGCAAGAACACTGGAGTGGGTTGCCATAACATGAGACACATATATTTTATGTTCATTGTTTTGGGTGCTTTCTTTCTGTGCTGAGTTTGGCATCTCTGTTTCTCCAAATGTCTGCCCGTGGGTAGCCATGCCTAGATCCCCACGTGGTCCAGCTGCACACGGGCATAGACTGACTGTCTCCTCACTTGGGGGCAGGAAGAGGGGGTCAGGGGAGAGAGGAAAGCTGATACTTGGAACCAGAGCGGGAGACCGAGCTCGGCACTGTGGGGTCCCCTGGGAGTGGCCTGGCACACAGAATCTTGGGGGAGATGAAGTGTGTGCTAAATCGCTTCAACAGTGTCTGACTCTTTGCAACCTCATGGACTGTAGCCCACCATGCTCCTCTGTCCATGGGGTTCTCCAGGCAAGAATACTGGAGTGGGTTGTCGTTTCTTTCTTCAGGGGATCTTCTCAACCCAGGCATTGAACCCCCATCTCTTATGTCTCCTGCATTGGCCCGCAAGTTCTTTATCATGAGCTCTACCTGGGAAGCCCAGAGATGAAGTGAGAATGCCTTTATAGAAAAAAGGTTACAAACCGCAGTGTTTGGCCAACTTTCGAAAGCAGATTTTCTTACCTGCTCTCATTGTCCCTGTAACTAGCAGTCTGGAGCCAGCTCCTCTTTTGGGGACACCATCTCCCCAATCCTCTGGGGTCCCCACTGCCTGCATGCCTGCCTGAGGGCTTCAGCAGTGAGTGGGCTACGGGCAAGCCCCTCCAGGCGCTTTCTCCCAGGATTTCCATGAACCCTGTCACTTCCTCTCTTATCCCATGACTCCTGGAGAATAAGACAAGAATCTTCTACAGATATTAAAATAAGCTCCGAGGCTTAGAATAGTGCATTGACATCTGCTGATAATCAGAGAAAAAGAACAGTGGCAGACCAAAAAGTAGAATTTTATGTAAAGGGGAAACACTAGGTTGATAAGTCGGATCAAAGGCAGTTTCCTCTTTATAAAGTGTTATGATCAAATGTATCCCGAGGTCCTTTTATGAAAAAGAGCAGTACCCGTCCCTGGGACCCCGTGTCAGCTGGTAAGCTGTTCTTCTTCCGGGGTGAGCGCGTGGAGGGATACTCACGGATTCTCATCTTCCCCTTCCTTTACTTTTTCCAGCGGCCTTGCTGGCATCATCAGTTTAGAAACTTTGTCTCACAATTTAATAAGTAAATGAGAGTGAGTGGCCTCTGTGTTGATCCTGATTTTTATAAACTCGGGCCCAAAGCTAAAATTGAAAAGGATGGCGTGCTATCTCCGACTGCGCTTTCACGCTGAGTGTGAATTGACCCAGTGTTCACGGCCAGATCAAGCTCAGAGCTCAATTTAGATTTGGGGAGAAAGTTCTTAAAGACCCAGGTTCTATTCAAATGGGAGGTTTTCACTGCACACACAGCCGTAATCAAAAGTAGAGCAGTATAGAATGGTTTAAATTTAATCCAAATCTCGGCCAATTTCATGAACCGGCCTCCTCAAGCTTCACACGAGTGGGCTCGTAAATGCCATTTCTGCGCTGACGCGTGGCGCGGCTCCTGGCAGATGCTGTTGAAGCTTTCTCTCGCCTTCCTGAGCTTTTTACAGCGTGAGCAAAATAAAGCTCATTTCACTGATTGATGAAGGGTAATAAAGTCTGACTTTTCCTTGAAAGGACTTCTCGAGTAACTCACTCGGGCCGCAGACGGTAAGATTAGGAATCTGATGATCCCAAAAAGACAATATAGGTGCAATAATGAAGAATGCTGTGTGCACAGGTGTGCTTGTGAGTATGTGTGCATGTGTGGGCACACACATGTGCACCTAGATGGTGGCGGTCACGGGATAAACCACAGACGGCTTCAAAAGGGAGAACATGAACTCATCACAGTTAAAAGCTGACAGTGTATTTCACACTTGAGTAGAATAGTTTATCTCACACAAATAGGAAATACCGAAACTTATCTAAGTTCTAGAGTTTTAAAAATTGCAACAAGCAATATTTTGAAGCTTCAGTATTATCTTAAACACACCACCAAGGTCTCTTCCAGTGTGGTCTTAAGAACAGTCACACAGAGGGAAAGGCTGTTTGTTACAGGGTTAGCCTTCTGGACAAAAATCACTTCTAGTGGTCTAAATGCACCCAGAGGGGTGTGTGCTTTAGTCGGGTGTGACTCTGCGACCCCACGGACAGCATCCCTCCAGGCTCCTCTATCCATGGGATTCTCCAGGCAAGAATCCTGGAGCAGGTTGCCATGCTGGCCTCCAGGGAATCTCTCCAATCCAGAGATCGAACCCAAATTTCTTATGTCTCCTGCATTGGCGCGCGGGTTCTTTATCAAGAGTACCACCTGGGAAGCCCACCCAGGGGAAACTGACCTTCAGAAGGAATGCACACGGAGGCTGGGGAAGGAGTTGCAATGAGTCGAGGTGGCCTTGGACTTGGACAGAGTCTAACGCTCGGGGCACACACAGCCGGTTGCAAGCAGAGCTCCACGGGGAGAAGGGCACCCAGTCCCTGTTAGAGTTGCAGCCAAGGGCCTCCAGCACCCACGTGGGGCCCCGCCAGCCGACAGTCACCGGCCTTCAGCTCCAAGGACACCTGGGGCTCCCTGCCCGCCCTGCCGCACGGGCCCCACCACTGCGTTCACCCCGGGAGCCCGGGACTGTGGGGCCGGCGGCCATCTCTCTGACCTCACCTGCATGCTCAGCCGAGCCGTTTCAGGTTCGGAAGTCACCCCCGCACTGCTTCCCCTCCAAGCTCAGCACAGCAGATGTCACTTTGTCTTTCGCCAGAGGGAGTGGTAAAAGTCAAACCTAACCAGAAAGAATTGTCTTTTAATCTAATATTTCAAAATCAGATCTACTGAGTTATCATCTATCAACATCAAAACCTCCTCTCAAAGCATGGAGTCGCAGCCCCTGAGCCTGGACCAATGTTCACGGTTGTGTGACCATCACCACCACCACAATCACAAGTCCCTCAGACTCAGAGTCGCCTCCTGTCCACGAAGCATCTCCCCCCAACCCTGCTCTCCTGGCAACCATGGATCTGACTTCTGTCCCCCAGCGTTTCCTCTTCCCAGAATGTCACAGGAATGGAAATGCACAGTGCCATTAATTTTCGGCAAATACGAAAAAAATGGAAATAGTGACAGACTTTTTGTTTTCTTGGACTCCAAAACCACTGGGAACAATGACTGACTGCAGCCCCAAAATTAAAAGACGCTTGCTGCTTGGAAGAAAAGCTATGACAAACCTAAGTAGCATATTAAAAAGCAGAGACATCATTTTGCTGACAAAGGCCCATCTAGTCAAAGCTATGGTTTTTCCAGTAGTCACATACAGATGTGAGAGTTGGACCACAAAGAAGACTGAGTGCTGAAGATTTGATGCTTTTGAACTGTGGTGTTGGAGAAGACTCTTGAGAGTCTCTTGGACTGCAAGGAGATTCAACCAGTCCATCCTAAAGGAGATCAGTCCTGAGTGTTCATTGGAAGGACTGATGCTGAAGCTCCAAACCTTTGGTCACTTGATGCAAAGAGCCAACTCTTTGCAAAAGACCCTGATTCTAGGAAAGATTGTGGACAGGAGGAGAAGGGGGCGACAGAGGATGAGATGGTTTGATGGCATCACTGACTCAATGGACACGAGCTTGAGCAAACTTGGGAAGATGGTGAAGGACAGGGAGGCCTGACAGTCGCCCATGGTGATGAAAAGAGTCAGACAGGACTGAGTGACTGAAGGACAACAAAGGCCACTCTGCATTCTGGTGCATCGTGGGGCCTTTGCAAAATCTTGGCTGTTTTCCGTCGCCTCCCCCAGGGTTTGGCGGTCTAGTGACAGGGGAGCCTCATGTGCTGCAGTTCACGAGGTCACAAAGAGCCAAACAGGACTTAGTGACCAAACAGCAACTTGATAATGTGCATCTTAGGTTCCTTCATGACATTTAATGGCTGGATAAATATTTTCTTTAGTACTGAATAATATTCTACTGTCTGGATGGACCACAGCTTATGTATCCGGTCACCTACTGAAGGACATCTTAGCTGCTTTCAAGTTTCATGAGTAAAGCTGCTATAAACATCGCATGCAGGTTTTTGTGTGAACACCTTTTCCACTCGTAGGGTTAAACACCAAGATGTGAGATCACTGGATCACACAGCAAGAGTGTGTCTGGTTTTGTAAGAAACCACCAACTGTCTTGCAGTGGAGGCTGCACCTCCCTGCCCACCAGCCCTGACAGCTCCTGCCGCTCTGCACCGTCACCAGCATCCGGTGTCGTCAGAGCTCTGGGTCTGGGCCTTTCCAATAGGGGTGTCGATGCAGGTTCTCAATGTGAATGGAACCTAAGTTCTCAAATTTTAAGGGATTAGAGTGAAATAGAGCACACTGTAGAATCCACTGCGCTGCAGGCTCTGAACGTCTGATGCATCGAGACCAGACCATCTGGTGGGGGGGTGGTCACGACGGGGCCACTATTCCCGTCTCAGCCCGTTTCCTAGATGGGAATCAGGCTCCTTGTTAAAGGCAGTGTGTCCTCTTCACTGGCTCCCAGTGCAGTTAGTTTTTGCCTTCGCTAACTTTGCTCACGTCCAGAGAGCGGGGAAGAACAGCCAGGAAATCACTACTCACAAACCGCTGAAGTGAGAACTAGATCCATCACATTTCACTGGTATGTAAATAGCTTCTATTTTTCATCCATTCAGCCAAAAATAAGGTTAATGTGTCTGGAAATTTCAGACTGAATGCTGTACTATGTGTTTAAATTGATATACCCGTTTTATAATCTTTAAAATAACTTTACCAGAAATAATGATTATATGGTGATCTGCAAATTAAAAGACTGTGATGCTGGGAAAGACTGAGGGCAGGAGGAGAAGAGGGCAACAGAGGACGAGATGGTTGGGTGGCATCATTGACTCAATGGACACGAGTTTGAGCCAACTCCAGGAGATGGTGAAGGACAGGGAAGCCTAAGCAACTATCACTTTCTCGTTCATACCTGTCCACCCTCCCATCCCCAGGCTCGCCTTGCCTGTTGGGTTCTTCACACAGGTGTCTGGAAGCTCAAAAGCTCCAGGTTTCTGGGCATAATCTGCACCCCTGGCTTATACTCCTATTTGCGATGTGAGGATGCTGAGCTGATAGTGATGATAAACAGGAGATGTGTGCTTCTAACACTGGAGATGCAGGCTGACGCCAACTCAGGCGGGACAGCTGATGCTGGCAGGACAGGCTTAGCTAGGAGACCCAGAGGACCGTGGACCCCTGCTCCCAAAGTGCTCAGTAAGCCCCAGCAAGACACAGGCGGGACCCCTGCTGAAGGCTCTCGGGTGCAGAACAAAGATAGCAGTGCAGGTCAGCTTTCTTCCTAAAATAACAAATATGGGACCTGAGTAACACTGCGGAAAGGCCAACAATATTAACAGTTGGGCTCTAAATTTTTGTATCATCTGAAATAAAAAGTACCTGATGAAATTTCCTGAAGGCTCAGTGGTTAGGAGCTGGGGCTGTCAGGCTGAGGGTTCCTGGGTCAATCCCTTGTCAGGGAATTAAGATTCACGGCCAAAATAAGGGGAAAAAAATGAAAAAACACCTGAAACACCTGAGAGTTCCTAACCACTTGCAGATGTGTGTGTGTGTGTGCATGTGTGTGTGTGTGTGTGTGTGTGTGTGTGCGCGCTCGCGCGTGCATGCAGGCACACCAATAGGCCAGTGGATTTCCTTGTAATCACAGTAAATTACAAGTCCAAATGCTTCAGACAAGAACCCACAAGTTGCATTATTGGCTCAGTCGTGTCCAACTCTTTGTGTACCCATGGACTGTAGCCAGCTGGGCTCCTTTATCCCTGGAATTCTCCAGACAAGAGTACTGGAGTGGGTTGCCATTCCCTTCTCCAGGGGATCTTCCTGACCCAGGGATTGAACCCACGTCTCCTGGATTGCAGGCAGATTCTTTACCATCTGAGCCACCAGGGAAGCCTGGACCTGTGGAAATTCAGCGTGCCCTGCCCTCCCTTCGAGGTCGTGTTGCTGCTGCCTGTGTTTCTGCCTGTCCCCAGCAATTTTGAATATTCCACCTGGAATACAGCTCTCTTTCATCTCTTGAGCAGTGGAGTTTTCTTCTCTAGGCTAATGGCACGGGTCCTTTTGCAAGAGTGTCCATCTGCTCTGCACAAGCATTTGAGAAGAGATCTGAATCTGAGATAAAGAGGTGCTTGTTTACTAGAATCTGACTGGAGGGAGAGGTACATTTAAGGGGAGAGTTTCACCTTAAGGTTTGCGTGCCTGGTGGATGCAGGACAACGCGCTGCAGCCACGGCTCAGCTGAGAGGGTCACCTCTGCCCCCGACCAGACTGCATGTGATGAGGGGAAGCAGGCGGGGGCCAGGCAGCTGGACGTGGCCCCCACCCGCTCCAAGCGTCGCGTGGCCAGCCGGCTCCTCCTCCGTTCGCTGGGCACCGAGGTCATGCTTTTAGATCAGCGTCCAGCAGGGTGACGCTTGTCATCATGACCTTGGTGGCCGGGCCCCGTAACTCAGTCTAGGGAGAGGAGGGGCCTGCCTCCTTCATGCCACCAGACGGGCACCTACACACCAGGGTCTTCCTGCACATAGCAGGGAGCCCCCAGCGGGGAAAGTGAAGAGGGAAGAGAAAGATCTGCGGCGGAGCCACGCTTCCAACGGAAAGAGAGCATGGGGAAGCAGGCCCGTGGGAGAGGCGGCCCGTTACCTGGTTATGATGGAGGAGATGGGGCCGATCCCCCGGGGACGGATTAGCATTGGCTGCCGTTAAAATCTCCATGCTCTGCATCATTGATGTTTACTCACACCGTTTAAGCTGTCATTTTAATAGACAACTACATAACTCACAGTTTTATTTCCCCGCCTGGGTTTTCAGGAGATCTGTAAATCTGAACAATGCCTGTTTCCCATCTTTCTATATTAGAATATGCTTTCTAATCTGGGCTTTCACCCTTGACTTTGGTGGTGGTAGTTTTTACATAAGCAATAATATTTTTTGTATTCTGTTAAAGTACATATTATGTACAATCTACCATTTTATCTATTTTTAAGTGCACGGTTTTGTGACATTAAATACATTTACCTTGTTGTACAACCTTCATCACCATCCCACTCCAGAGCTTTTTCATCTTCCCAAACTAAAACTCTGCTCCCACTAAGCAACATCTTCCCCTGTTCCCCTCCCCTAGCCCTGGACAACCACCATTCTACCTATGCCTCCATGGATTTTGATACTCTGGGATCTCGTACAAGTGGGAAAATACATTTGCTTCTGTGACCTGATTGTTTCACTCATCCTAATGTCCTCAAGGTGCATGCAAGTTGCAAAGCATGTCAGACACTTCCCTTTTCCCTTTTCAAGACTGAATAATATTCCTCTCTATGCAAGAACCACCCTGTGTGTGTCCATCATCCGCTGATGGACACTCAGGTTGCTTCTACCATTTGGTTATCGTGAGCCATGGCGCCATGAACATGTGTGTGCAAACATCTGTTTGTGTTCCCGGTTTTGGTACTTTTGCATATATGTTCCAGAGTGAAATGCCAGGATCATGTGGTAATTCTAGGTTAATTTTCTAATGAACTACCACAACTTTTTCTACAGTGGCTGCAACTTTTTACATCCCTAAGAGCCAAGCAAAGGGTTCCCATTTCTCCACATCTTCACTAACCCTACTTTCTTTTTTAAATAATAGCCATCTTAATGGACATAAAGCAATATCTCATGGTGCTTTTCTGTTCCCTAATGCTGAGAATCTTTTCATGTATTTACTGGTCATTTATATGTGTTTAGAGAACCATTAAGGAAGCCTGGCGTGCTGTAGTCTGTGGGGTTGCAAAGAATCGGACACAGCTTAGTGACTGATCAACAGCAACAGCAGAGAAATGTTCACTGAAGCCCTTTTCTAACTTTTTCACTGGGCTGCATATTGCTGTGGAGTTGTAAGTAGTGCTATTTCCCCTATAGTTTTTCAAATCCCCAACTCTCCTCCCCAGATTTGTGAAGGAGATGCATTGAGTGTAGACAACATCCTTATTTTGGCGTTAGACTCTCTTATCTCTGATGTCACGGAAAGGAAGCTGCATCTTATAGCTCTGCACTTTGGTGCAAAACCAGGTTTGATAATAATTTCCTCATTAATGAGATAATGTATATAAATGTTGCCCATGCGGTCTCTGGTACATGGTAAGTACTCGATTAATTTTAGCTGAATCTGAATATGAATTATCCTTTTCGGATATTGTCTGAGTGAACTATATTTCTGAGAGGAGGAGAAAAAAAAACAAAGAAAAGAAATGCAATTATCTGACACAAGATATGTTAGTAGTGCTTTTTATTCTGTAATATAATAATAAAGTGAAAGGGCAAGATAAGTGAATTTAATAAAATATAGTACAACACTGAGTGTTTGTATATATTAATGGTGTCCTTAATGCGTAAAATATTGTATATGTAGCAAATAGAGATAATTAATTTTATTTCTTGGAGAGCGTACCTTGTTTCTCTTGGCCAGAGCCTGCCCGCTGAGACAGCTGCAGATGAGCCTCATTGTGGGAAGAGAAAGCACCCCGTTTGTTTGGCCCGAAAACGCAGGGCCAATCCGAGAGGGTGCATTTGATTTTCTTCCACACCCCCCACCCCCGTTCAGAAAGTTGAGAAAAGAAAATTTTTCAACAAAAACGATATCATGCTTTTCAAAGAGTGTCACGGACTCTCACGTCCTGAGAAAACAATGGAGAAAAAGCAGTGTGGGCTTTTATCTCTTGGGGACATCTATGGTATTTTCCCCTAATTAACATTCTCTGAGAACCACAGTCAGGATAAACGTGCCGGCAGGAAAAGGCAGGATGTTTGCTCTGTTTCTTCTCTGGCCGCCACCAGGATGGGCAGAAACAGGGCAGGGAGTGGTTGCATTTGCATGAAAAACAATTTAAAATGTTCTCTTTTCCTTCATGAATGGTTAGCATAATGTACTTTGTGCATTACTGCATTGTTATTGTTAGTTGCTCAGTCATGTCCGATTCTTCGCAACCCCATGGATTGCAGTATGCCAGGCTTCCTTGTCTTTCACTGTCTCCCAGAGTTTGCTCAAACTCATGTCCATTGACTCAGTGATGGCATCCAACCATCTCATCCTCTGTCGTCCCCTTCTCCTCTTGCCCTCAATCTTTCCCAACATCAGGGTATTTTCAAATAAGTCAGTTCTTCGCATCCGGTAGCTAAAGTATTGAAGCTTCAGCTTCAACATCAGTCCTTCCAATAAATACTCAGGGTTGATTTCCTTTAGGATTGACTGGTTTGATCTCCTTGCAGTCCAAGGGACTCTCAAGAGTCTGCTCCAGCACCACAATTTGAAGTCTTCTTTCATGTGTCTCCTATACCCTCAAGCCACAATCAACATTTGAAACACTTCTGACACCAGATACATAGATTTCCCCCACCCCAAGAGTCGGGGGACACCAGCTGGGCTCCGACAGCCTCAGTTCCGGCTCTGTCTCCCTGGAGACGGGGTCAGATCCCACCGGTGAGGGGCTCAGTCCCATGAGATCGCCCCGCATGTCAGATGCCAATGGCAGGTAGCGGGTGCCCAGGTTGCCCCAATTACAAATCAGAGGTCTCGCCACCCCTCCTCAGGGTCAGTTAATTTGCCAGAGCAGCTCACGGAGCTCAGCTCACCACGTCAGTAAAGGACGAGATAGAGCACACAGGTGAGCAGTCAGGGGAAGAGAGGCGCGGCCAGGTCTGGGGGTCCCGAGAGCCGGAGCTTCCGTCCCCGAGCAGCTGGGGTGCAGCCCCGCTGGGTGCATGACTCTGCTTATCTGCCTGGGAGCTCAGAGAGCCTGCACCACGGGATCTGGGGGAGGGTTACTCTCAGAGGAGAGGTCCACTGTTCCTTCCACTTCCAGCCCCTCTGGGTACACGACTGGGAGCTCAGAGAGCCTGGTACTATGTGATTTGGGGGGAGGTTTACTTTCAGAGACGTGGTCCACAGATCCCTCCCCTTCCAGCCCCTCTTCCTTCTCGGGAGGATGAAGCACAGGGCTGAAAATGCCAAGCTTTCAACAGTGGGTCCTTCCATCTGACCACCAGCACCCATCCAGAAGCCCAGCCCAAGTCACCTCAACAGAGCAGAAGACAGCCCTATCCCTTAGGAAACCACTAGGGTTGGAGGAGCTCTGTGCCGGGAACTGGGGCATGTTTTCTGCCATCTCACACTTCTATCAAAGGGCACAGAGATGCTGTGCTGATGGAGATAGTGATCATCTTTGGAATAACACATCCTGGTCCCAGGCAGCCTCCTGGGACACCTCACTGCCCCCAGCCCTCCACTCTGCAGGGTTCCCCCCAACTCCTGGGTCCCCCAGTCCCGCTTCCTCACAAGTTACTGATGCCAGGGGACAGCCTGCCTGTGCCGATGAGGACTGTCACCTGCTGCCTGAGCCTCTCACCTGAGGTCTTCCACACTCCGTGAATCAGCACGAAGTCGTCTCCAACCAAGGAAGCACTTGGATGGCAGACACATTTCCTCTGCCTGGAAGATGAAACTTCTTAGATACTTTAGGCTTAAGTTACTCACCTCACTTTCCCCATCTCCAGCACACACACAGGCACATACACACACATACACACAAGCGCGCACACACACACACATGCCTCCAAGAGCTGTGAACTGAGGCATGGCAGAGTAGTTTCACAGATACGAGGAAGAACAAAATCTTAATTAGACTTAGGAAAAAAATCTAATTTTGAGAAAAAATAATTAAAGCAACTTTTAGCCTGTTAGCAATTGACAAAATAGCAAATTTTGTCAGGTGGCACAGTGGTAATCTTCCTGCCAGAGCAGGAGATGCAGGAGATTCAGGTTCCACCCCGGGTCAGGAAGATCTCCTGGAGGAGGAAATGACAACTTACTCCAGTATTCTTGCCTGAAGAATCCCAGGGACAGAGGAGCCTATCAGACTGCAGTCCATGGGATTGCAAAGAACGGGACATGACTGAGCAACTCACACACACACAGTCCATAGGATCGCAGTCAGACACATCTGAAGCTGTTTGTGACTGATTTATTGAAGGGTGAAGAGATGAAGTGAAGTGAAAGTCACTCAGTCGTGTCCCACTCTTTGTGACCCCATGGACTCTACAGTCCATGGAATTCTCCAAGCCAGAATCCAGGAGTGGGTAGCCTTTCCCTTCTCCAGGAGATCTTCCCAACCCAGGGATCGAACCCAGGTCTCCTACATTGCAGGTGGATTCTTTACCAGCTGAGCTATCAGGGAAAAGGTGAGGGTCAGGCCATAAGGGTTTGTGAGCTGCGTTGCTGAGCTGGGACTGGATCCTTCTACTCCAAGGAACTTTAGGTCAATTGATTAAGGACAGGTTGACCTTTATGAACCTGGCACGGCATTGCCTTGGTCACCATCATGCATTTAAGAGAGCGTGCCTTCCACTGGCCTCTAGCTGAGCTGGCGGGCAAGCCCAACCCTGCCTCTGTTACACAAGGACCCAACATCCCTGTGATGGAGACGCTGTTGGATGGAGCAGGCTGCTCTGGGGGAGGGAGGGGAGCACTGAGGGTGGAGTCTAGACAACCAGGCCGATCACCCACCTGCCACAGAAGCTCAGCATCCCTGGGGCTGCGGTCACAGGCGGCAAGGACACCCCCTGCAAACTCTGCAGTGCAGTCGGTCCATGCCCCTGCGGTCCCCAGGGCAACTTTGGGCTGCATCCTTCTCAGGCATCCCTGTCCTGGCCTCAGAAAGGTGAACCCCCATGTCTGAGTGTTCCTGCTGCCTTGGGAGATGGCAGTCCTGGAGAAGACACCCCGCAGGTTATTCTCAGTCCAGGACTGGACAGGGGCCTGTGCTCTGCTTTTTAGTTATTTCTTTTTTCCTTTTAGGTTTTTAAACTTTTTACAGAGGTATAGTTGATTAACAGTGTTGTATTAGTTCAGGTGTAGAGCCAATGTGATTCTTTTGTATAAACACATCTCTGTTTTTTCCAGATTCTTTCCTTATCAGTTGTTTGTTGTTGCTGTTTAGTCCCTAAGTTGTGTCCATGTCTTTTGTGGCCCTGTGAACTGCAGCCCACCAGGCTCCTCTGCCCACGGGATTCTCCAGGCAAGATTACTGAAGTGGGTTGCCATTTCCTTCTCCAGGGGATCTTCCCAACCCAGGGATCAACCTGTGTCTTCTGCTTGGCAGGCGAATTCTTTTCCACTGAGTCACCTGAGAAGACCTATATTTTATTACAAGATCAGGAGTGTATTCATCGTTCCCTGTGCTGTATGGTAAGTCCTTGCTGGTTATCTATTTTGTATAGAGTAGTGTGCATATGCTAATCCCACACTTTCAATCTCAGGAGATGATAAGAGTTCCAGGTGGGTCTTGATCAGCCCCCAACACGGGCTGTGTCCTGAGCTGGGCTGAGTGGGCAGCTGCCCTCTGAACATAGCATCCACTGTGCTGAGAACAGGAAGCGGCTCTGCCTTCAACCTGGTGACTTGATTTTACTGAAACGGAGAAAAGATTTGGCAGCATCAGGGGTCAGAATGTCACCTGGCCAGACCGCTGATCCTTCATACATTTTAAACAAAGCTGTTTTAATCATTTGACCCAGAATATCACTATAGCACGTGTGTCCTTTTTCAAGGGGAGAAAATAAAGACTCTCCCTCACAGGATAAACCCAGTGTGCTGACTGACAACTTATATATTGCTTCATTCTAACCACTGAGCCTGTATGATCACAAATCGATCTCAGAGAAATCTCTTCTATGGGTTTGAATCATCTCGCACAACGGCAAACACACTGCGTTCATAGGAAACCAGTAATGACAACGATTTTTTAAAGAGCAAAAATAACACATTCTTTATGTTTGTCCTTTAAAAAATTGTCATTTGTGTGTATTTTGAAAACACAAGGTGCTGGAAATAGATCTCAAATGCCACCTGGGAATAAAAGGCTGTTTTTCATCCCCAACGACAGTTCTTACTTCTTTACAACCCCAGACCCAGGCTGCACCTCTGTCCTGACAGAGGGTAGCTTCTTCCAAGATCCCCCATCCTGGTCACCCTACCCAACCCCAGGAAAAGAAAATGCAGACTGCCCCCCTCATGGGCGTGAAGGTAGAACTACACTTGGAAAGCATTTGCGAAACTGGAAAGAGCCTTGAAGGTACAACATTTGTATTGTGGTTAGTAAGGTCTTACATCTCAGAAATCCCATTATAGAGCCTACTCCTAGAAAGTCGGGGTCAGTATTGCCAAGACAGGTTTAGTTGAAATAGCGGCAAGCAAAGAAGGAAACAAACAAGCAATGTGAAGAAAATCTGTTACAGTGAGCAATCACAGTGAACAGATTACTCAGAGAAAACCAGAACGCCAGTGAGTTCAGGCTGTCAAGGTCTGAGGAGGGCTGGGGGGGCCAAGACCAACGTGGCTGATCCCCAAGGGGGACTTCAGATATGTTTGGTCAGCAGATTGAGGGTGTGATAAATCTCTGAACCTGTGCTATCTACAAGCCAAGAGCTCTTTAATTACAAAGACCCACATGTAAGTTCCAGAGATCCCATGGCTATCTCCTCTTGTGCCGAATGGGTTGGCTTCCATCATGAAATGATGTGTAGATTATACTTTTCCAAGTGATTTTTCCCTGGAAGCAATACCGTAACTGAAAACGGCCCCAGCCTTCATCCGTGGACACAGGCATCCTATAACCATCACAGCACCCTGCTGGGACCTGAAGTGCATCCCGCAAAGTGTGTGGGGACCCTGATGCCCGCGGTGAATGCGTTTGCAGTAAAAATGTAATGAAGGTTAAATGAGACCGTAAGAGGGGACCCTGACGCAACAGGATTAGTCTTTACAGGAGAAGACACCAGGAACTCTCCCTCTTCTTCTCTAGCCCTCCTCTTCCTCACGCACACATACTCAGGTGCTCAGTCGTGTCCGACTCTCCCTGACCCCATGGATTGCAGCCCATCAGGCTCCTCTGTCCATGGGATTCTCCAGGCAAGAATACCAGAGTGGATTTGCCATTTCCTCCTCCAGGCGATCTTTCTGACCCAGGGATCAAACCTGCATCTCCTGCATCTCCGTCATTGGCAGGTGGATCTTTACCACTGAGACACCTGGTAAACTCCTTCCCCAACCCCTATACTGATCACAACCTCCGTCTCTCTCTTTAGCTCCATCTCACAGTCTCTCTCCAACAAACGGAGAAGCAGTGAAAAGGTGGCCGGCTTCAAGTCTAGATCAGAGTCCTCTCTCACCAAGAATCAAAACTGCTGGACCTTGATCTTGGACTTCCTGCCTCCAGAACTGCGTGAAAACTCTCCTCTGTTATTTAAGCTACTTCCTCAAAGGCATTGTGTTATGGCAGCCTGGACCGACTGAGGCAGGTTTCAGAAAATGCCCACAAAGCCTCGGCATGCTGAGCCGAGTGTAACGCAAGGGGAAGGATGGGCTGGTTGGCGCTGACGCTGGAATTAGGCTCCTGAACATCCTCTTCGGTATCCACAGACTGCTCCCTTTTGCAGTTACAATGTGTTGATACGTATCCAAAGATAATAAAACTCTCAAAATGCTCAAGGAAGAAATCATTATACACAAAATATTTCAAGGCAGAGCCAACTTTCTATCAGAGGTTTGGGTCCCAGACACACACTTAGAGTGAGGGGTGATTTTTCTTCCTTTAAAAATAAACCTGCATTTTAATTTGAAGCAAAGTTTGGTTTAAATTGTTTTCTTTTCTTTATTTATCCTGACGGAATGTGCTCCTCTCTGCTGCAGAACACTTTTTATAATGTCGCCTTTTACTCAGCAGACTTTCTATTTTTTTTTTTTCCAGAGAGCAAAGCCTTGATTTAATATTTTCCATTTCTGCAGCAGACCCCAGGAATAAGCAGAATACCCAGCATTGTGATTGCTTTGGGGACAAAATGTCTCTAGTAGGTAATTAGACAAATGCTCTCTCTCTCTCTCTCACACACACACACACACATACACACACACACACACGCGCGTGCGCGTGCACACACACACACATACGGGGTTTCCACCAAGGTTTGTTTTGTATATAAAAACTCATTAGGCTCAAAGCAATGCTATAGTGTTCACTGTGACCCAGGCGCATACATACCAGCACAGCAAGCAGGAGAAAGCCTCCCAGCAGGAGGGAACAGGGCCTTTAGGGCCTCCTGTGTTTCCAGGAATCAGAGTGATTGTGTAGCCTCTGCTTGCATTTGAACTCCTTGCCGTGTGATCTTGAGTAACTTGCATAACTTCTCTGAGCCTACACTTAGTTCCCACATCTGGAAAGTCAGGCCCATCCCGCTCTCTGGATGGTGTTCCCTTCTCGTTCCCTCCAGCCTGTGCACCCTCAGCCAAAGGTCCAGACGGCTTCTTACCCTCATCCAGTGGTTCAGCCGAACTTCCCCTCCCCTGCTCCCAAGTGAAACCAGCGCTCTCCCTTCACACTGCTGTGCTCAGGGCTGAAGACACAGGGGCTCCTCCTCGCATGAAAGCCTCCCAACGGCCTCCTCCCCTCCAGCCTCGCCCTCCAGGCCACTTTCAGCTAAGCAGCTGGAGAGGCTCCCGAAGCGGAAGAAGGCATCATTCTTCTTCCCGCCAGCTTCCGCTGGCTCCCATGTCACCGCAAGTGGAAAGCCCTGGACTCCTGGCCGTGTCTCATCTGCTTCATCGCCTGACCTGTCCTCCTCCCCTGGACTCGGCCCTGGGCCGGGAGGGGGGTCCCCTGTTCGTCCGCCAGCACATCTTCCTGTCTCGTACTCCACCACTGCGCTCCCAGACAGCGCCCGCCTCCCGATCTCCAGGCCAAGGCCCCCTCTCGGGAGGGCCACCCTCACCCTGACCACCCTACGGGAGAGGGCACAGCAGTCCCAAGCCCCCGTCGTCCTGACCCAGCCCCGATCATGTTAGCACACGGCGCTCACAGACCGACCACAGGCTCTCCTACATTTGTGTTGAGCTCACGGTGGATATCAGTGGTCTTCCGCAGCTGTGACCTAAGTGTCTCGAGCTGGGAGACCTCTGACTGCTCACTGGTAAACCCTGAGACACAAAGCGGGAGTGAATGAATGTTTCTGGATGAATTAATTCATGGAGTTATTATCTCAGAAGGCCAAAAGCGTGATCTGTGATACACATAAGTTTGCAAAACTTGAAGGAGACTGCGAAATCTGCAACTCCGTTAGCCGTGTAGGTCATGCCGGTCCTAGAGGTGGGGTGATCCCGAGTAGACGTCTTGGATTGTGACTGTGAGTTGCAGGGGGACTCAGCCCCGGCTTCTCCACCGCTTCCCAGAGAAGCCGCTCAGACCTGAGCCCTCCCCACATCCCAACGCTTCCCCAGAAGCTGAGTGACTCAGGATCCAGGGCCTCCCGTGACTTGTGTTCTGGAGACTGGCCTGACGGACGTGGGACCCTGGCCCCACTCAGCCCCCTGCTGCCTCCAGCGTATGGGGGGGTGATGGCAGGTGAGGGCCAGCTCTCATCCATCACCCTGCTATGACCCTACAGTGTGGATGACGCGAGATGGAAGGAATGTAATGACTTGCAGCCTTGGGGCTCAAGAGTATCCTCAAGTCAACTCTACCAGAAACGGGGGTGAGGTTTTCATCAACCTGAGTCTTGTGTCTCACAGCTGACACAGGCTCATCCAGGAGGTGTGGGGGGAGGCCGCCCAGATTTCCAAACAGGATCCATCAAAATCACTTCGACAGCAAGCCCTTGGATAGCAAATACTTATCTCCTTTTCTTTTCCTCTGAAATCTGATCCAGCACTGTGATCACAACCTTCCGTGGATGAATATTGCTATGCAACAAAAAATAGACAATGCACATGATTTTAATCCTCCACATTCTCCAGTGAGGCTCACTGTGAAAATCTTACCAAACTTTGTTCAGTTTTGTGTTAATTGGCTAAGCTAAGCATCTATAATCAGTCCTGAATATTCATTGGAAGGACTGAAGCTGAAGCTCCAATACTTTGGTCACCTGATGCAAAGAACTGACTTCATTTGCAAAAACCTTGATGCTGGGAAAGATTGAAGGTGGGAGGAGAAGGGGATGGCAGAGGATGAGATGGTTGGATGGCATCACTGACTCAATGGACATGAGTCTGAGTAAACTCTGGGAGTCAGTGATGGACAGGGAGGCCTGGTGTGCTGCAGTTCATGGGGTCGGAAAGAGTCGGACACGAGTGAGTGAGTGAACTGAACTGAACTGAACATCTATAATGCAGGGCATTTTCAAGGTTCCTAGACAAAGATATCGGAGAAATTAAGCATGTGTCACCTGGACTGTTTAACTTCTGGGGATAGTATAGTATTAGAACCAAAGAAAGCATGGGCTAAATTGCTAAACTAGAGATTCTGAATGGTAAAGATGTTTTGTAAAACAATTTAAAGAGGTTACCCAAAGTTAAAAATAAATGAATAGCACAATTAAAACTCACCACTCAATTCCAATATGCTAAATGTGATTGAAATGATAAATATTGGATAAAATGTCAGTGATATTGGAATTATCACTGACAATGGAATATTACTCAGCCATGAAAAGGAATGAAATTGTGCCATTTGCAGAGATGTAGATGGACCTAGAAATTATCACACAGAGTGAAGTGAGAAAGAGAAGAACAAATGTTGTATAACATCACTATACGTGGAATCTGGACAAGTGGTACAGATGAATCTATCTGCAAAGCAGGATTAGGGACACAGGCAAAGAGGACCAACTATGGACACAGGGGGAGGGGAGCATGGGCGGGATGAATTGGGAGATTAGAATTTGCATACATACACTACTATGCAGAAAACAGATAGCTGATGAGAACCTGGACCTCCCCGGGGGGCTCAGTGGTGAAGAATCTGCCGGTAATGCAGGAGCCACAGGAGATGGGGGTTCAATCCCTGGGTCGGGAAGATCCCCTTGCAAAGGTCACGGCAACTCACTCCAGTATTCTTGCTTAGAGAATCCCATGGACAGAGGAGCCTGGTGGGCTACAGTCCACGGGGTCGCAAAGAGTCGGACACGACTGAGCAACTCAGCATGCAATGACAACATACTGCATAGCACAGGGCACTCTCCTCAGTGCTGCACGGTGACCTAAACGGGGACCCAAGGCAGAGGAGACGTGTGTGTGTGAGAGAGACCCACGCTGCTGCGTAGTGAGAACTAACGCAACACTGTACACCAGCGACACAGGAAAGTGCGCGTTAGTCTCTTAGTCGTGGCCGGCTCTCTGGGATCCCGTGGACTGCAGCCCGCCAGGCTCCTCTATCTATGGGATTCTTCAGGCAAGAATACTGGAGTGGGTTGCCATGCCCTCCTCCAGGGCATCTTCCCAACCCAGGGTTCAAACCCAGGTCTCCTGCACTGCAGACAGATTCTTTACCATCTGAGCCACGGCGGAAGCAACTATGCTCCAATTTAAAAAAAAAAAAAAGAGAGAGAGAGAGAAGTAGAATGCCCCTCCTATGCCTCCTGTCCATTAAAGGCAACGTTTATGTGATCTTCTCTTCAGCAGGAGAAAGGGACTGCTCCCCTAGCAGCGTCAGGAGGACATTGCCTGCGGAGAGCAGGGTCCCAGAGCCACGCAGAGCCCGGGCGGGAGAGGCAGTCCCCCGCTTCGGCTGGCTCTCGGCTGTGCGCCTCCTGCCAGGGTCGGCCAGGTTAAACAGGCTCTGATGAGAATCAGAACCCAACCCCCTGTGGCTCCGAAGGGTGATACCCCGCCCGCCGCCCGCCCCCGCCCGGCCCCTGTGGATGGAATTGAGGAAGACACCTCGGCTTCAAAAGGGGCAGCCTGTTTCCTCTCCTGGCTCCCATTGAAACAAAGAAAAAGCCACCCGGCGTCTGCGTCTCTGGCAGCGGGCCGCCCCTGTTTATCAAGCCAGGGCAAATCCAATTAGCGGGTGGCCCACCTCCCAACCTATCACCCGGCTCAGCGCTGAGCCGTCCCCAGCCCCTGCCAATATGTCATTTCTCCAGCGGCTGATAAAGATCAGCCCGGGATGCTCGGTGGGCCTGCTTTCACGTGGGCTCCCCGGCCCGGCCCTCGTGGCCGGATCTTATTTTCCTCCATGAAATAGGCTGGCAGCTCCCGGGCCCCGGCGGCTGCGGAACAAACGCTGATGGGCCGCGCGGGCTCGCGCGCGTGATGGGGGCAGCCGCTCCCCTTATCGCGGGGCGCACAAAGGCCGGCGCCCCGGTGATTAGCATCCTTCCCGCGCCGTGTCAGGCCTATTTCTGTCACCCCCGCAGATGGAGGCTTTCACTCAGGCTCACGAATGAGTGACACATGGCCCGACCGGGAGGACAACATTGTTATTTGAGTTAAGAAATCAATTTGTATCAAATGTACACTGTAATTTATTTGTTGGCTTTGAAGGGAAGCGAGCCGAGATAAATGGGCCCCGGCTGCCTTTCCCCCAACCCCCTCCCCTCCCCATCCTCGGCCGGGCTGATAAAGTTCTTGTGAAGCTCCGGATCGCTCCAGTCACAGCCAAAGTGACAAACATGTTTAAAGTTGCACAGTGATCTTTAAATCTCAAAAAGAACACCTTGTCGGACATGATAGAACATTTTTTACCTTTTCCCTCTATCTGTCAGAAAGCTGCTGTGACATACTGCTTTAGTATTTTTGCTGACATTTTCTTTATCAAGCACATCTGTTTGTGGTCAAAAGATGCTTATTCCTATTTTCTTCAATCTACGGCGGGCTGAGAAACCGCCAAAAGGAAGGGAGAAAATGAGACGATCCATCCCAGCATCACACTTAAACACCTGGACATGCCTGTGGTTAGGGCTGGTTGTCTTTCATTTTATTTTATTTTTTAATATTGTCTGAGCCTCCTGTGGTTCTGCTCTTTGCCACTAGGATCTCCTCCTCTCTCTCTCTTCCTGCCTCTCTTCTTCCTCCTCCTCTTTTTCATCTTCATCTTTATCTTATCCGTCTTCATATTTATGAAGAATCTTCATTTACATTCTTCTGGTCGCAGAGGAAATCCGCAGAGGGTTTTATTTCTCTGCTGCCGGTGGCGCTGGCCCAGTGAATTAGCCTTTGACGGCTGTGTGGACACTCTTTGTTATCTTGAAACCCTAAGAATGACCCCAGGGTCCCTGGTCCGGCTCTCAGGGCGTGGGCACCTGGTGAGAAAACGCAGGGCCCCGGGGCCAAGAGCGCACGTACACTGAGGATTCAGCCCTCCAGCCCTCCAGGCTCCTGATTTCTCTTCTTTTTCCCTTCTTTTGAAAGAGAGGCCAACATGTAACATTCTCACGCTGGCCAGTCACTCAGAACATGGATCGAATTTCAAGCTGGCCGTTTTGTGCTCTGAGAATCTGCTTCCTCTGTGAGCAGGAGAACAGACTCAGGACTGTGGGCTCTGTCTGTGTCTGACCTACTGTCTGTCTGTCTGTCCCCAGTATACAGCCCGGGAGAATTCTGTGTTTCTCGGGATGGGGCAGAGTCGTCCTGAAGCCCCGTGTTTACGCCTGGTCCCAGGCCCTCCACGGGCCGGACCTCTGGCCCGGCTGAGTAGAATGCCCGTCTCCTAGGCCAGGGTGCGCCAGCCACGACACTGATTTCCTTGGCCATGGGACGTGTCTTTACTGGTTGAGGCATCACCATGGAGTCCACAGTATCCGTGCAGGATTGAACCTCCAGCTTGAACTCTGGGCTAGTGCTGTGGTCTGAGACCCCTTGATTCAGGACTTCAGTCTTGAAACATCCCTCAGCTGCCTTGCACGCACTTCTCTGGCGACGTCAGAAGGGCGGGGGCAGGAAGCCGGACAGTGGGGGTCATCCTGCAGTGGGGGGCAGAGGGGGTGGCAGGACCACGACCCAGGGCCAGAGCTGGCCTGGGGCCACTGGACCACTGTGGGCACCCCGTGAGCCTCCCCACCTGTCTCAACAGGCCCCAAACGCTTTCCCCTTCCTGTGTCCCCCAAACACATTCCTTGATTTGTCATCATGACAAGTCTTTGTATGTCAGTGTCAAGATTTCCCGTCTGCCAGGCTAAAATATGCGTCCGCAAACACAGAAACTGTCTTTGCGTAAAAATAATGAACCATCACAGAGTGGCAGGACTCACTCTCCACGAAACATGCAAGTTAGAAAGCAAGCGATGAGCGGCCAGGCCACTCGGGGGATAGCATTCCTGAAACCACCCCCCAGCCCTGGGCACTGTTTGTTTGCTCGGGTAACAGTTTTATTGTATGTGATTTGCATTCCACACAGCACACTGCCATGTAAATTAACAGCTTTTCGCGTGTTCGCAGACTTCTGCAACAATCACCATCAGTCAGTGTCCTCGACTCAAAAAGAAGCACCTACCCCTCCCACTGCCCCTCTCTCCCAGCCCCAAGCAACCACTAATCTACCTTTTGTCTGCATGGATCTGTCTTCTGGACTTTTCCTATAAATGAAATCACAGAACACCCGGTCCCTTGTGATTGGATTCTGTTATTTCCATTTTGTCCTCAAGGCTCATCCATCCTCTGGCAGGTATTAGTGTTCCGCTCCTTTTTGCAGTTGAACAATTCTCCACTGTAAGGACGTACCACATCCGCTTTGTTTATCCCCGCTCCTCAGTGGACGGACATTTAGGTTGCTTTCAAATTTTGTCTTTTATGGATAAGGCCGCTATGAGTTTTCACTCCCAAGTTCCTGAGTGGACGTATGCTTTCATTTCTCTTGGGCCGATAACTAGGAGTGTAAGTGCTTGGGTCATAGGGTAATGCTAGGAAGTCCTGATGTTGGGAAAGTTTGAAGGCAAAAGGCGAAGAGGGAGGCAGAGGATGAGATGGTCAGAGAGCTTCATCGACTCAATGCACATGAGCTTGAGCAAACTCTGGGAGATGCCGGAAGACAGGGAAGCTTGGCTGCACTCCATGAGGTCACAAAGAGTCGGACATGACTTAGTGGCGGAACAACAGCAGGGTAATGCTGTGTTTTACTTTTCAGGAACCACCAGGCTGTCTTCCCAGTGGTGGCATCTGTGTACTATTTTCACCCACAATTCAAATAAACTCTGTTAGCTCCTTTCTACTGAATAGAAGGTTAGAAGCAGCAAATTAAATGCAACTGTAGAAAACTTGCAATGGAAAAGAACAATGATGCTGCTGAAACCACTGCTTCCAAGTGATGGATAGGGAAGAAAAAATAAGAAGGCAGTGTAAGAATTCAAAAAACGGAAAAAGAAAGAGCAAGCCTAATCTTTGATGTGAGTTGAGCAGTCTCTCTCCACATCTGGGGTCTAGACAGGCCACCACAGAATTGATATTTGAACAGTTTTCCGGCACCAGGAGGAAAATGTAAAACTGTACTCTGAACATTCACCTTAAGTCATCCAGGGGCATAAAATTCTGTTACATGTGATGCAAAGCCACAAACAATGTGATTAAGATACGGGCACTCCGATGTGAAAAATTCCTTCAGAAAGTTCTTTCTTTCCATGAATGTTTGTGATGCTCCCGCGAGCCAGTTTTTACTCGCTGCCAGCCACAGGGGCATCACACACACACCACGTGGTGACTGGCGACACTGTGATGACCCAGGAAGTGTGACGGCAGACTCAGGGCAGCTCCCTTTCGAGACGAAAGAGAGGCCTTTCCAGAATTGAAGGGACTTCTTAAAAACGCAGTAGCTTTCGCAAAACGCTACGTAGATGATCTGAGTGATAAAGAGTGTACGAGAGAAAGCAGTTTAATTTTACTATATACACTGCTCCCTATCCAATGAGCTTTGCTGTGTTTATGCCACGTGAGGTGGTAAGATGAGCTTCTGTTTTTCTTTTTTAATTGTATCTAAACTTTTAAGACATTCTGCTCATTTTCTCTCCTGTTGAAAGATCTTTCTTTTTTCAGCACATGTGAAACTATGGACAATATTAATAGCTGAAAGGGGCTTTTTTGGTACCTTAAAGGTTAAAAGTATTGAAATTGTCAAGCTGCATTTAGCTCTGAAAAAAAATTGCACAGCCTTAAAATTGACACTTATGTTTTATTCAGCAGACTCTCTGAGGACTTAAGCCCAGGAGACACCCTCTCAGATTGCTCCAAGGAGCAGTTCTAAAAAGGTGAGAGAAGAGCCAGGATATACAGAAATCTTTGCAACAAAAACCAGGGAGCTGGAACATCAGCAGAGTACTGCTAACTAGAGAAAACCAGACGTCTCAAGTTAATGAATTTACGGCTTTTCTATGGATGGGAAGATAGAAGAGTCTAGGCACACTGAAATCACTCCTTTGATACATGCCTCAGTTACTTCCCATGGACAGAGGAGCCTGGAGGGCAACAGTCCATAGGGTCGCAAAGAGTGACTTAGCATGCATGCACGCACATTCTGCTGTTTTCCATTCCAAGTCCCCTCAGGGTGCACAGTCTGGGGCAGCTGTTGAAGCTGGTGGCTTAATGGTGGCAACATCCTTTATTCACTGATACGGCTGGTGACATGTTTTGCCCACAGACTGGAGATCAAATTATGCTTGTGCGTGTGTTAGCAGCTCAGTCATGTCCGGGTATTTGGGACCCCCATGGACTGCATCCCTCTAGGCTCCTCAGTCCGTGGAATTCTCCAAACAATAATACTGGAGTGGGTTGCCATTTCCTTCTCCAGGGGATCTTCCTGACCCAGGAATCAAACCCAGGTCTCCTGCATTGCAGGCAGATTCTTTACCATCTGAGCCATTATGCTTAAATCAGAATTATGCTTGAATCAGAGTTAAACCCAGGTCCTTGGAACTCTGGACTCATGCTTGGCTCAGCCGATTTTCTGTTTCTTGTGGGAGTGCATCTTCATCTGATGTGATGGAGCATGAGTTTATGATAAGTCCGTGATGTGATCAGTGTAAAACACACACGCATGCAGTTGGCACCGTTCATTTAAAAATGTGAAAAACAAAAGGCTGGCCCTGCAAGTCAAGACTCAGCCAAAAGGGTGGCTTCGCACATGTGCTCAGAACATTCTTCTGAGAAGCAAAAAAAATCTCAGCTACCCTTACACAACAATCCAGAGAACAGGTGCCATCACTAGGCCCATCTTCACCCAAGTTCCTGGTGCTGGTCTGGTGTCCCCACCCTCCAAAATGTCTCCGTTTCTCCTCTGAAAGCCCGGAGACCCCAGGCCGTCCAGGAACCAAATTTGGGGAGCCTGCTTCTCCGTCTCCTCCCGCCAGCCCACACTCACCAGTGTCTCTGGGATCAGTCCCCAAGGGGCTCCCCTGGAACATAGGACCTGTCCTGAGTGTAAACTGTATTCTCAGAGCAGACTGACCTGTGAGCAATGACGGGACCCTCTTCTGTGCTCCGTGGCGAATCGTGGCTGCTCTTTTCCAAAAGTAATTGGGAAGTCAGTGGTTCTTTGATTACTTTTCCCAGCAGTGGTTCTATTATTATTTTTCATTAATAAAAGATGTTGTTATTTTCAACCTGGAAAATTCATCCAGGGTTTATTAGGCTGGGGTTTGGATCAGACCAAGGTATGCTCACATGCATCTTCACCCACAGGTACAACACTTCCTAATCAGGAATAATGGGGTGATAATCCTCAATTATGAAACCGGTATTTAAATGCAGCTGTATTACTTTCGTGTACATTACGTACTACAGAGCAAGATATAAATCTGTATTACTATTAGGAGGTGAGTTAATGAAAAAAATACAGTATTACATAATATATTATAATTATAAAAACCTGGTAGCATATGGAAGCTAATTGCTACACCCAGAGCTGAAATCATGCAAAGATATTCTGAACTTATTGATTCCTTGTTTTGAAACCAAATTGCTTTTAACTTGAATCTGCTATGTTTGTATCCTGACATTCCCAGACACTTTTTTGAAGATATCTAAATTTCAGTCAAAATCACATATGCTACAGAAATGACAGGAAAATCTGAATGAGTGGAGTTCCAGTTATTATTCAAACAGTGTTCCCAAAATAGATTGCTCCACCAAGACAATTATACGGAGAAAGACAGATAATATACAACACAGGAGCTGCATGGCCAAAATTAAAAGAGGAAGGAACATTGCAATGTGCTCTTAATAAGATCTTAGAACAGTTTCTAGTATTTGTTATTTTTAAAAAGTTAATTAAAGGGTTGGCATTTTATCATGCACAGTGAAAACCTGACAGGCATTATTATAATATGAAATGGTTCATTCTCCAGCAGAGTTTAATTTACAGCCTCAACAAAGAGGAAAGAAATGACACAGTTGAGCTGTTGCCACCGAGGCCCAGGCTCCAGGAGCCTTTCGGAACAGTGCTTGGAGGGAGACACACCAGCCCAGTGGATGCCCTGGGGGTCATGTTTTTCCCGAAATTGTTCCAGGCTAAAGTGTTTATGGGAGGCTGTCTTAGGGTTATATATATGCCTTTGACCACCTCGTGGACGTGTGCAGCCATGATCAAGGGTGGCCACATGGACATCAGAGTGTGGTGTGGTCACCAAGGGGCTGCTGAAGTCGCCAGCACTGACCGTCTGCAGCTAAACCCAGAGATGCGTGTCCTGCAGCTCTGTCTGAGGCTCACAGCCCCTTCATACTTCTGCTCCGAGGTGAGGGGCTACGTCCCCGGGGCCTCAGAGAGGAAATGGTTCCTGCAGGATGGTAGGACGGCATTGACCCACAGCGGGCATTAAATGATACCTGCAGCACGCTGACCCAGAAACCCGCTTTTCCAACGCATCCTTACCACTTACCTCCACCCCATGGTTTAATCCGAGTCCACTGTTTTATTTGGTCATATTTATTGACAGTCTCTAGTTTTTATCTTACGTCTACTGCAGTTTGCATCACACCTTCTCTCCAACTACAGTGTGCTCCTTGGAGGCAGGAGAGTGGCCCCTGTTTACAATCTCTTACTCAAGACATGCTATGCTTCGCTTGAGACATGGAGAGGAAGGAAGGACGGAAGGAAGTGGGGGAAAGAGGAAGGCAAGAAAAATGTCTTCCTGAACCCAGGAATTTGGTATCTTCCATAAAGAAAACAGATTTAGTGTTTCATAAACACGATTAAATATTGTGAAAGTACGGACTCGCCGGGTGGATCAGCGGATTAGAGTTCACCCGTCAATGCAGGGGGCGTGGGTTCTGTCCCCGGTGTGGGAGGATTCCACAGGCCTGGAGCAGCTAAGCCCACGTGCCACCCACTGAAGCCCTCACACCGTTGAGCCCACCTCTGCAACAGAAGAAGCGGCCGCAGTGAGAAGCCCATACACCACGACTAGACAGCAGGCCCCACTCACCGCGGCTGGAGAAAGTCCTCGCAGCAGTGAAGATCCAACACAGCCAAAAGTAAGTAAATTTTAAAAAGTTTAAAGTGATAAAAAATATTGGGAAAATACAATAGATTCCATTAATACACCTCTTCTGTTCTAATACTACCTTATAAAATGTATCATGGTAGAATTTTTTTTAATATAGGCTCCAACTCATCTTATTTTTTTTTTTCAAAAACACAAAATAATCATTTTGAGGATCATCTGCCAAAAAAAAAAAAAAAAATCCGTCATTACGCTGCGTTTGTCCTAAGGACACACATTTCAAAACTGATTCTATGTAGAAATCTATGTTTTAATGTGTTAGTCTTTATGATACTTTAGACATAAAGGTTTTATTCTGTGACCTTTTCACAGTTAAGTTTTACCCTTCTCATGGTTTAATAACAATGCTTTTGATGAAATATGCATATGCCAAGTGTAGATCAGCAGGAGGGTTGGTGTGGGAGCAATATAACCAGTATGTCTGCTTTACAAAGCTTAGGGGTGCGATGGAGCCATGTGACATGTACTGGGGCACTAAACAGTCCTGAATCTCAGGCTCCTGATACGGACGCCTGAGTCTGCAGCCTACTGACCCCAGCGGCCACAGGAGCGGAGTTGAGAGCCCTGTAGCGTGCTGGCGGATGGGCTAACATGCCTGGCTCTGCCTGCCTCGCAAGACAGCCGTAGGGTTCAAATGAAAGAAAGCAACGTTCCGGGCTTCTCTGGCGGCTCAGTGGTGAAGAATCGGCCTGCCGGTGCAGGAGACACAGGTTCCATCACTGATCTGGGAAGATCCCGTGTGCCGCATGCACCACAACTACAGAACCGGTGCTCTGGCGTCCGGGAGCCGCAACTCCTGAGCCCCACTTGCCACAGAGACTGTACCCCACCAGAGAAACCACCGCAGCAAGAAGCCCGAGTATCACCGCCAGAGAAAACCGCCCCTGCAGCCACAGAGAGCCGGCACAGCCAAAAACGGATAAATAAATAAATAAAATTACAAAAAAAAAAAAAAAAGAAGAAGAAGAAGAAGAAAGCAAACTTCAAGTCCCCCAAGCCGGCTTTGTTACTGCAGCTCACCCGGCCACCCCAGCACCCACACCAGGTAGGCGGCCCAGGTGCGTGACCTTGCGTACCTGGTCACGAGCGCTTTCCCTCGAGCTCAGCGCTTGGAAATATCCGGTCTTCAGTAAAGGCGCGGTCCGGGCCACCCCTCCAGACATCACGAGATGCCTCACCCATCTGCCTGCAGAGTCATGGTTCTGATCACGAGGGATGGAAGCCATCAAAAGTCAAATCGGATCCAGTCAAGTTGGCGCGGCTGATCAGAATGACCGTAGCCAGCTCTGGGGAGCACCTGCCTTGCTTGAGGGCTGCCCAGCATCTTCTGAGCAACCATCTGACATGTGAGGGTTTTCTCACTTGGTGAACTTGCCGCCTGAGAGCAGAGATGGGAACGTGCTTTCCCAAACTCTCCTGCGATGAGGCTGCTGCCCTATGACAGAGTCCACAGAGGCTGCAGGGTGGAAGGAAGCCCCAAGAGCAAGCAGGCATCCGGTGGTACCACCGATGGGGAGCAGCTGGGGTGGGCAGCTCGCTGTGGAGAGGGTGGCCGTGGTGGGGACTCTGAGGCCCTGTGGCCAGCATCACCGGGATGAGCTCCATCCAGAACCAGTAGCCGTGGGCAGTGTGGGAGCCCCAGAATGTTGGATGTCTGAGAGTTTTGGGTGGATGCTGTTTTCTTTGGAAGGTCATTGGACCGAGCTCAGCTCTTTACAGTTAATTATAATCTGCAATTAATTAACCTACAGCTAATTATAATCTGCTATGAGGGGCTTCCCTCATAGCTCAGTTGGTAAATCACCTGCCTGCAATGAAGGAGACCTGGGTTCGATTCCTGGGTTGGGAAGATCCCCTTGAGAAGGAAATGGTAACCTACTCCAGTATTCTTGCCTGGAAAATCCCAGGACAGAGGAGCATGGCGGGCTACAGTTCATGGGATCACAAGAGTCGGACACAACTTAGCGACTAAACCACCACCACCATAATCTGCAAGGTATAAACTGGAACTGACTGAGAGGGTGAGGATTCAGCATCATCTGTCATCTGAATTCTCTTAAATGTCCCCTTTTTCATGCTCTGGGCTAACTCTTTGTTGGCCAAAGTCCCAGTTTCCACAGGAGATCCCGGAAAACACAACATTCAGCAAGTCTGGTCGTTCGCCAAACTTCAGGTCCAGACTTTGAGCTTCGTGTTGGGTCCCTCAACCTTGAGGCAGCCCGGTAACCAGGGAGACGTTAGCACAGACACAGACGGTCCCTGGCTCCCTGGTGCTGCTTTGAACCTGAGCTGGCGCCTCTGCGCTCACGACCCCTTCTTTCAGCCCCCGGCCCGGCCCCGAGAAGCCAGCCCGCTCCTCAAGCGCTCATGCCCGCCATGCTGTTCTCGGTCACGGCCACTTGGTCTCCCAGACTCCTGCCTTCAGGAGTCACAATGCTTCAGGGACCCCAGCAGCAGTTTTTGTTTGGTTTTTACGTAAATTTTTCATTATTGAAGACCACAAGCTGCTGGGTCCCATCCCCAAAGAGTATCGGATCCTAAAGAGTACCAGCCTTCGAGAGCCCCCAGCACAACTGACCAGCACCAAACCCCCTCTCCCTCAGTGACCAGTGACTGCAAAACATGCCGTGCACGCCCGTATTAAGGTCTGGGGTACTAAAGTCCAAGGCCGCCCGACCCGGGACGACAGAGAAGAGGTTCACTCAGCGAGATTAGGGTGCCCACAGGAACGGGTCGGCACAGACAGGCCTTCCGACTCAGTTCAGGCCACACGCACCTTCCGATAAAGGCTGGAGTCCCTGCCTGAACACAAGCCCTTGGTCTAAGGGGCGGTGCGTTGGATCCGGGCCAGTCCTTTGTTCTGAGCTTAACAGGTCGACTCAGTGCGTGAAAGGGAACAAAAAGAAGAAAAAGATCATATTCTGGACGACTTCTCCTTCCAGGAAGGCCTGGTGCCAGGGCTCCTTTCTCTGGGCAGGCAGTCCTGTTAGACGAGGCATCTTGAAAAGCCAGAGCAGAACGCGCTTTGGGCATCTTAGTAGAAGCGGGCACCGACACGGCAGAAAAGGGCGAAAGCCAAAATGCAGCAGTTTCAGCTCCCTGATCTCCCCAGGTAGCCCTGCTCCCACGTTGCAAGATGGAATTGTAAGCTCTCCCTAACTCCAGTACTCTTGCCTGGAGAATCCCCTGGACAGAGAGGAGCCTGGTGGGCTACAGTCTATGGGGTCGCAAGGTGTGGGACAGGACTGAGCGACTCAACAACAGCATGCGCAGAGTCAAGCCTGAAAGTTTCAGCAGGAAAACACGGACGCTCGGGGCTGTGTCTGTAGTCGGAAATCACGCTCCGTTTCCGGGAGAGCCCGGCATGCTCCTCTTCCCAGAGGGTCAAGCAGAGCTGCTGTTTTCTTTCCAAAGTTCCCCGTCTGTTCCTATCCATCTGTTTAGGAATCTCCTATTTTCTTTCCCCGGCAACTCTTTTTCACTCTCCTGAGCTGCCTTTAAAAAAAAGAAAAGTAATATTCCATCCTTGTCACAATCCTCACACACAGAGCATGGCTTTCCTGTTTCTTTCTTTCTTTTTTTGTCTGCTGGGTCCCCAGGGATTGGCGTCTCATTCCTACCCTTTCTTCCAGGGCTTTGAGGCTTTTGCTGGCCAAGAGTTGACACAGAAGAGACTTTCTTAAAAATTTGTTCACATCCATCCATGAAAGGGAGGATGAAAACAGTGCACGAAGGGTTGCCAGCCATTGGCTGGAAGGCCTGAAGCTTCACCTGTTTTAAATCTGCTGTATTTGTCCCCGACTCAAAAGCCAGAGATCGAATGACTCTGGCAGGTCTTTGCTATAAACATGCACACAGACACGTTTGTTTCATAGAGACTTCTCTCTTCCCACTTGAAACAGAAATGCATTTTTTTTTTCCTGAGAAAGCGCTGACAGCAAAACTCGATTTCTCAAGGCAGGAGAGCTGCTTGCCCCCAGGCTGTGGGAGGTCTGGCACTGGGGACACATGGGCTGGGCTGCCCTGGCTGCGTCCACAGTTCCCACAGCTCTCTGCGCTTCAAAACCCGTCCACCAGCCCCCTGGGAAGGTGAGGAGGCGGCCGGCTCCACACTGTTAACAGGGAGACAGAATTCTCTGGACATCCTACGGGGGCCTCACGGGCGTTTGTTAACAAAATAAAACTTCTAGATACATCAGACTGCTACCACTCATGACTTCCAGACTGGAAGAAAAGAATGAAAGACAGAACAGCACAGTGATGCTGCTCTGTTCTGTGTGTATTACTCACTCAATCGTGTCCGACTCTGCGACCTCATGGACTGTAGCCTGCCAGGCTACTCTGTCAATGGCATTCTCCAGGCAAAAATACTGGAGTGGGTAGCCATTCTCTTCTCCAAGGGATCTTCCTCACAGAGATCGAACCCAGGTCGGATTGCAGGCGGATCCTTTACCATCTGAGCCCACTCTCAGTTCAGTTCAGTTGCTCAGTCGTGTCCAACTCCTTGCAATCCCATGGACTGCAGCGCGCCAGGCTTCCCTGTCCCCCACCAATTCTCTGAGGCTACTCAAATTCATGTCCATTGTGTCAGTGATGCCATCCAACCCATCTCACCCTCTGTCATCCCCTTCTCCTCCTGCCTTCAGGGTCTTTCCCCATGAGTCCCAGAGACAGCATCTTCCACCAAACTGTGAGCAGGTCCCCAGCTGCTAGCCACATCTTCCTGAGCTTCTGGATGGTTGGCATCCGCCAGGAGGGCCACAGCCTGAGATCGGCTCTCCAGAGGAGAGCTGCAGCTCACCTGAGACGGCGCTCTCACGGCGCACCAAGGAAACCGAGTGGCCGGGACCAGGGAGGTGACTGAGGCACAGGCCCCGTCTGGGACAGTGAGCTCGCCAAGCACCGGGTCACCTGAGATACTCAAACCTGGGAAGGAAACAAAATGCACGCCCAACCCGGAGACTGAGCCAGAACTGTGTCTGAGTGTCTCCCGTGGAGGGACGGGTCAGCAGTGGCCTTCCACACGGGCTCCGGGTGCAGCAGGCCTGGGTGTGGCACAAGCCCACTTGGAGGAGGTCACCATTAACCCCCCATAGGCCACCAGAACTTACACAGGACTGGGGAAGCAGACTCTTGGAGGCACAAGCAGAACCTTGTGCACCAGGACCCAGGAGAAAGGAGCAGTGACCCCATAGGAGACTGAGCCAGACTTGCCCGGGAGTGTCCAGGAGTCTCCGGCGGAGGTGTGGGTCGGCGGTGGCCTGCTGCAGGGTCGGGGGCACTGAGTGTGGCCGTGTGGGCATGGGACCTTCTGAAGGAGGTCACCATTGTCTTCATTGCCTCCACCATAGTTTGGCCTCAGGTCAAACAACAGGGAGGGAACACAGCCCCACCATCAAAAGAAAATTACATTAAAGATTTACCGAACATGGCCCCGCCCATCAGAACAAGACCCAGTTTCCCCTCAGTCAGTCTCTCCCATCAGGAAGCTTCCATAGGCCTCTTATCCTTCTCCATCAGAGGGCTGACAGACTGATAACCACAATCACAGAAAACTAACCAATCTGATCACATGGACCACAGCCTTGTCTAACTCAGTGAAACTAAGAGCCATGCAGTGTAGGGCCACCCAAGATGGACAGGTCATGTCAGAGAGTTCTGACAAAACGTGGTCCACTGGAGAAGGAATGGCAAACCACTTCAGAATGCTTGCCTTGAGAAGTCCATGAACAGTATGAAAAGGCAAAAAGGTATGATACTGAGCCACTCTATTCCTCATTAATAGACACCACTGAAGATCAAATTCTTTCATATACAGAGCGTAGTTACTGTAACAAACACACTTTCGAGGTGACCTCCTGTTCCAAAGAAACAACCTGCTTCAGGGTCTGTTTGCTTCAATATCAGGCCTTGGTTATCACTGAGGAACGAAATTAGTCTTTGGTTTGCTGTCTTCCCTGGTGGCTCAGATGGCAAAGCATCTGCCTGCAATGCGGAAGACCCGGGTTCGATCCCTGGGGTGGGAAGATCCCCTGGAGAAGGAAATGGCAACCCACTCCAGTACCCTTGCCTAGAAAATTCCATGGATGGAAGAGCATGATTAGGCTACAGTCCATGGGATTGCAAAGAGTCGGACACGACTGAGCAACTTCACTGGTTCACTGCTGTCTTTAACACGAGGGATGCCAGCTCAACTTGGAACAGAGATTTCTCCTCCTTTGATCAAGACACAGAGCAAGATTTAAATAAAATAGAGCTTAATTGCTGTTAAAATAGAGCTTAATTGCTGTCGTTTAAAAGCAAAAAGTGTGAGATACAGATTTCTACAGGAAGAAATATTTGTGGAACGTGTGCTTTTCTCACTTGCTTCCAATTTCATTCATTCCTGCATGTGGACATTGAGCAAACCCGTCCACAGGAATGGGCGGGAGTGCAGGTGGCATGGAAGCTCACACTGTTGAGGAAGTAGCCGTGTTCCTTTGTAGAGGACTTTGCAGAGCCTGGATTCACCTAAAAAGTGATGACACGGATGGTTGTGTAATTCAAGAAGACGGACGAGCCATGCCTATAGGTTTCCTGGGAAGCAGGGCCCCTCCCCGCCCTCCTGCGCTGGGTTGAGAAAATTGGAAGGCAGCCCCTGGACACGGGCTCTTTGTCACAGCAGCTGTCGCACTCTGACACGGACCCTCCCCAGGCAGAGAGTGTAGCTGGAGGACTGTGGGGTGTGGGTGGCAGCCTTGCCCCCCAACAGTGGGTCCTCTGAAAGTTGGGTCTATTCTAAACCAGCCAGAGCAGAGCCAGGCTTCTCTCCAGGGCCCCCAGGGGCAGCCTTCAGAAGGATACAGGTGGCCACATCCAGAGAGTTTCGGAATGCTGTCCAGCGCAGGGGCTGGTTGGGGGGCTGATCTCTGTGAGGAAGGCTGGGGACTGCCCATGCAGAGCAGCTGCACCAAATAGTCAAAACCAGAAGCTCCTCAAGGATACCCTCACCAACCCCTCAAAATGTAGCCATGAACCCCCAAACTCATCATGTCTTCCTGTTACATAATATTTCATCAGAAGGACTAATTCTGAAGCTGAAGCTCCAATGTTTTCACCACCTGAGATGAAGAACTGACTCACTAGAAAAGACCCTGATGCTGGGAAAGATGGAAGGCGGGAGGAGAAGGGGACCACAGAGGGTGAGATGGTGGGGTGGCATCACTGACTTGATGGACATGGGTTTGAGTAAGCCCCTGCAGTTGGTGATGGACGGGGAAGCCTGGCATGCTGCAGTCCATGGGGTCGCAAGGTGTTGGACACAACTGAGTGACTGAACTGAACTGAACTGAAGGTAAAGTAAACAGTGTGAATTAGGGGAAAGCGCTTTTCTCCCTGAGGCAGTTTTCTCTTGCTGAATATGTGCTTTATGTATGTTACAGAGGAGAAAATCAAGGATCGGGGAAACCAGCTAAACCAGAGTTCCTCAGGAAGGAAGAGGCCCAGCTGGATGCAGGTCTGAGTGACCATGGCCCATTGCCATCTTCTCGAGACAGAAAAGAGAGCAGATCCAACATGGTATTGTTTCTTCAAGGGGGAGTTTAGGGGAGAATGGATACATGCATATGTATGGCTGAGTGCCTTCACGGTTCACCTGAAACTACCATAATATTGTTAACCAGCTATACCCCAATACAAAATAAAAAGTTTTTTTAAAAGAAACAAATTAAATTTACCCATTAACAAAAAAACAAATTAGTATTTTGCCTCGGTAGCTCAAAGCTGAGTAGAATCTTGGTCTTAGTATTTTGTAAGACATGATGAAATCCTCCTTATTGTGTAGAGTGTAGAAAGCTTCCCTACCCTTGCCCCAACTTTTAAAACTAGGAATTACACAACTGGGTCAAGTTACAGACCCTGGACTGAGCACCCAGCAGCTCATGACGTCTAAGAAGATGCCTGTGGCCAAAACTGAGAACAAGAAGGTGCCTAAGATCTTCATGTCTCCGGTTGCTTCTTCTAAAACTTGGGTAAATAAATGGACTGTTGAAGTCTCTTGGGGAGTTTTGACAAATATTTTGAAATCCATAATGTAGATCCAAACATTGTGTGACTGTTGTGTAATGTTTTATAAATAGGAATCCATTGCTCTGTTGAGCCAAGGGATTTATGAAGGTATCTCCCAACAGGTGTTGGAGGAGACCAGAGTTGGTGAAAATCCACATTCAGTAAAACTCTTGGGTCTCATTAAGTCTGGTATGTTCCAAAAAGCTCTAAAAGCACTAATAAAGTCAAAGTGCCATGTTTCTCAAGCCCTTTACTTAGTGAGGTGTGTTCTTTTCATTAATCTTTCTTGGGTCCTGTAACCTTGGAATCTGCCACTCTCCCATGGTTGTTTTCCATGCAGCATAATGAAAATCATTATAAACTATGATGAAATAAATAAATATAATAAAGTAAAATGATCATGAATTAGCAAAACAATGACCAAAAACAGGAAGGCATTTAATCTCTTTGCTCAAACGTGACAGAAACTTTGACCTCCTGTAGAGTGTTTCTGTTATTGTTGTCCTGTTCTGTTTTTGCTTTCAAAGACTTGACTGTATTCTCTCCTGTTCTCCAAACATTATTGTCTGGTTCAGAATAAAAAATGCCACAGAACAATTTTGGTTTCCAACTTGCCAAGCCTGGGAACAAATAATTTGTCAAGAAAAGGCTTAATTATGCCTGGTGAAGGGCTGCCATGTTGAACAGGAACAATTGTGGAGACAGAGGAGCCTTTCCTGGCCTCTGCGGTGTGGAGAGTGGGAGTGCCTGCCGGCTGTGTTTCTGTCAGCCCCTGTGGTTTATATAAAGAAACCTCCACTGGCTTCCCTCATGGCAGCCTCCAAAGCTGGCAGCTCCTGCAACCTTCCCGTGTCCTGTTGGCACCACCCTGGCACGCAACGGCAGGCCTGCCGTGAACAGAGCTGGCTCCTGCTCGCTTTCAGCTAAGACAGGCTGACATCACCAAGAGGCGCATCTTCGTGCTGAATGGCCGTGTGTATATCTGCTTCCAAGAGCCTCTTTTGTCCACCTGAAAATAATCAGTGCCAAGATCATAACTTCAAAATGAGTTCGAGCAGCACCCCCTGCCCATGTTGTAAAATCTGCAAAACACGGACTTTTTTTAAATTGAGAAAACCTATATCAAAGAGTCCAAAACAATCTACGCATGCAATAGAAACACTCAAATAAATCAGATAATAGCAAATGTGTAAGTGGAAAGATGTCCTGAAAGAGGATTTTCTACCACCTTGCTGTCAGTGAGCAGGTGAGGAAGAGAAAGATGATGACAGGCAACTATATAAGCAAACTTACAAAACAGAAAAAAACAATGAATGGGCTGGGTTTCAGAAACTGCTGTGGCTCATCTCATAGTGGAGAAATCAGTTTCAATGATGCAATTTCAAAATAAAAGCAACTGTTATTTATGTCATCATGAGAATAAAGATCTCAGAGAAATGATGCTTATTTACCCAGAAGTAAGAAGAAGAAGAGGGCATCAGAGGATAGGATGGCTGATGGCATCACCGATGCAATGGACATGAACTTGGGCAAACTTCAGGAGCTGGTGAGGGACAGGAGGCCTGGCCTGCTGCAGTCCACGGGGTCACAAGGAGCTGGACACAACTGGGAAACTGAACAACAAAAATGGGCTATATTAAAATTATAAAAAATACAATGTCTTGTTTGCCCACCCAATTACTCAATAAATACCAGTGTACACTCTTGGTGTCACTGAGTTAAATTCTTCAATTCTTGCCCCATCATTTTCTGTTGGACTTAAAGTCTTAGGATTTTTTTAGATTTTTGGCTCAGTGGTAAAGAGTCTACCTCCAACACGGGAGATGCAAGAGATGTGGGTTCGATCCCTGGGTCATGAAGAACCCCTGAAGGAGGGAATGGCTATGCAGTCCGGTATTCTTGCCTGGAACATTCCATGGACCAAGGAGCTTGACAGGCTACAGACCGTGCGGTTGCAAAGAGTCAGACATGACTGGGCACGTGAGCCATTCTGACTCTTAAAGCCAGGAATGAGACATCAGCAACAAAAAATCCTACTGAATATTTCTTAAAAATTGATCTTTAGTTTCTGAAAATGAGTAATTTCCTAATTACCTAAATTAAAAACAAAAGTTCTAAGGGTTTAAATACAAGTTATGACACTTTATGGAATATACAGATTATAAAACAAATCAATGTTGAAATCAATTATTTAATCTTTCATGTGGTCTATATTGGGTTTCCCAGGTGGCTCAGTGGTAAAAAAAAAACAAAACAAAAACAAAAAAAAACTGCCTGCAATGCAGGAGATGCAGGAGACACAGGTTCAATCCCTGGGTCAGGAAGATCCCCTAGAGAGGGAAAGGGCAACCCACTCCAGTATTTCGCCTGGGAAATCCCGTGGACAGAGGAGCTGGCAGGCTGCAGTCCATGGGGTCATAAAGAGTCGGACACAGCTGAGCGCACACTCATCTGGTCTACATTAAGGGGAAAGGAAGTGTTGGCGTTGACTGCTTTGGTAGCCTCGCCGCTGCCCTGCCACCACACCTGCTGTTATTCAGGTGCTAAGTAGTGTCTGACTCTTTCAGATCCTGAACTGAGACACAGCCGGCCTCCCTGTCCTGCATTATCTCCCAGAGCTTGCTCAAACTCATGTCTGTTGAGTTGGTGATGCCATCCAACCATCTCATCCTCGGTCTCCCAATTCTCCTTCCACCTTCAATTTTTCCCAGCATCAGGGTCTTTTCCAAGGAGTCAGTTCTTTGCATCAGGTGGCCAAAGTATTGGAGTTTCAGCTTCAGCATCAGTCCCTCCAATGAATATTCAGGGTTGATTTCTTTTAGGATGGACTGGTTTGATCACCTTGCTGTCCAAGGGACTCTCAAGAGTCGTCTCCAGCACCACAATTTGAAACCATCAGTTCTTTGGTGCTCAGCTTTCTTTATGGTCCAACCCTCATTTCCATCTATACATGACTACTGGAAAAACCATAGCTTTGGCTATCAGGATTTTTGTTGGTTAAGTGATGTCTCGGCCTTTTAATATGCTGCCTAGGTTTGTCATAGCTTTTATTCCAAGGAACAAGTGTCTTTTGATTTTGTGGTTTTAGGCACTGTCTGCAGTGATTTTGGAGCCCAAGAAAATGAAGTCTGCCACTGCTTCTCCTGGTGACTCAGACAGTAAAGGATCCACCTGCAATGTAGGAGACCCAGATTCAATCCCTGGGTCAGAAAGAGCCCTTGCAGAAGAGAATAGAAACCCACTCCAGTAATTTTGCCTGGAGAATCCCATGGACAGAGGATTCTGGTAGGTTGCAGTCCTTGGGATGGCAAAGAGTTGGACACAACTGAGCGACTTTGACTTCCAGACTTTCAAATCAGTTTACATTCTACAATCCTTTGTCCACAGACACCTCCTCCCTCTGCCTGGGCAGTGGGCCCGCATGGACACGGCATAGCCCGTGGCGTGGCCCTGAGTCCTCTCTGCCTGTGACACTGGCCACGCTCCCATCCAGCATGAGTACCCGAAAAACCTTTGGTGACAGTCTTACTGGGTTTCATTTATACTGTGCACCACATACCCACCCACCAGGGCCAGCCCGCCTTTCCACCTGAGACAGCTTTGGAGCACAGACTGTTTTCCCACCTGGATGAACTGTCCCACGGCCTCCAAAGGGGTTTCCTCTCCATTTACTGAGTACAGATAAAAGTTAAGCCAAGTCATCAGCTGCTCTTTAATCATTCATCCCACTTAGAATCCAAAGTGCTTTGTCGAGACCTTCACGGGGCCACGGAGCTCTCCCAGAGCCACCATGAACACTGACGTCTGTGAAGGATTTTTTGGTTCAGACAAGCAGTCACTGGTTTCATCATCTTTGTCAATATCTTTTAACCAGCCTGAAAGTGAAAATGTTAGTCCCTCAGTTGTGTCCAGTTCTTTGCCACCCCAGGGATTATAGCCCACCAGGCTCCTCTGTCCATGGGGATTCTCCAGGCAAGAACACCGGAGTGGGTTATCATTTCCTCCTCCAGGGGAATCTTCCAGGGATTGAACTCAGGCCTCCTGCATTTCAGGCAGATTTTTTATCATGTGAGCTACCAGGGAAGCCCCACTAGAATTCTTATTGTGTGGAATGCTTCCTTTGACTTTGAAAATGGCTTTTTAAAGAATGCTACCCTGATTTTGCAATCCTGGCCACAATGAATGGCAAGTATCTCAAATCCTGAAGTCGACTAATTATCGGTGTTGGGGAGGACCCAGTGCATGTGTCTGATCCCATTGTAGGAAGCTTGGGTTATTGCCTATTACTTTATCAAAGAAACGGTTTAATAAAGTTTAATATATGAAATACTCAGCCCACAGTGATCTTTTTGAAAGAACAATGATTTTGTACCTGTATTTGTATGAAGATTTTTTTTTCCTGTAGGTAATTCATACTCAATTCTAATTTCATACAGTGTTTGGTTTTTGTTATTAGCCCTGTATAATTCAGTCCCTTTCCAGCTATTACAGGTTACTTATGTTTCTAGTTCAGTAGTCTCTCTGCGATCCCAGAGATGCCCCTACAGAAGGAATAATAAAACTAAGTAAAATTTTATTACCAGGGAAAATGCCCATGGCTGTAAAAGTCTTTTTATAGTGGTAATGTTTGGTTTTAATATTTAATAAAGCATAAACCACCATAAAGAAACATAACATTATGTTCAGTCCCTTGAAGGATGGTGAGATTTGAAATTGTACAGGTGAAATTTTATCTGATGTAACAAAAAAGGCTTTGGAGGGACTTCAAACCTACATCCAGAATCCAGGTGTCGCCTAGCTCCAGGGGAGCCCGGCGCTTAATGATAACAAGTCCATCAAGCATGCATTCCAGAGCAATAGAAAGTCAAGGATTTGCAGCTACGTGGCTGTGACTCACTTTTCTAACATCTGAGGATGAAGTCAGCACGTGATTTGTTGATAAAATAAATCTAAACCACAACTAAATGGCTTAAGTGCCTCTAAAATGAATCAGAATAAGTGATTGTATTTTAAACATTGAATAACTGGTCTGGAGGCTCTTCAAAGACTACTAAGAAAATGCCATTCCCATAATTGTGCTGCAGACCCTAATTTAACTGTCTAGATTTTTGAAAATGGCGAAAAATTCTGTTTGAAACTACTCAGAAAAGAAAGGTCAAAGGTTATGTATGTCTACGTTGAAGGCATCTCCTTCTCTTGACTTTTACAGCTGTCAGATGATATAGGTTTATAGCAATCAATTTCAGAATCCCCAGGGTTCAAGTGTCAGCGGATTTTTTTTCTTCCTTTTTGTTGTAATGTGTGACTCTCCATGTCAAGCAGAAATCACTAACAACACTTACAAACTCCAAACAGAGGGATGAGGAGTGAAGACAGCCTGAAAATTTTTAGAAAGGTGTCAATAGAGATGAAGCTAATTTTTAAAAACTGAAAAATATGAGAAGGGTAGCTTTGGGCCTAGAACATTTCATTCACTAGTTAAAACTGGATCCCTCAGAAAAGGGTGATTGAAAGTCTTATGCTTGTTTGCCATAATATAGGCAATAAACATGGATAAGTATATTATTTTATTAAGTTTTTTGTCTAGTTATATGAATCCATCACATGAAAGAAAGCCAGTTGCATAGCCATGAAGATCTTCTGGGTGTATTTTTCACTGTCATTCATCAGACTGACCTATACACACATGAACTCACAGAAACTTCTCCAGGAAAAATGTGCAGGAGCTGTGGCCAAGGTTAATTTAGGGTTAAGACAGCATGATTTTAATACCTTCCCCATAATTTAAAGCCATTGCTGTTTTAGGGTCAGAAGTGCTTTGATTGATTGCAGTGGCCACCTTTCCTTATAAACTGATTAACAGGAGCTAAGACATACAGAAAAACATCTATTTCTGCTTTACTGATTATGGCAAAGCCTTTGACTGTGTGGATCACAATAAACTGTGGAAAATCATTAAAGAGATGGGAATTAAAGACCACCTGACCTGCCTCTTGAGAAACCTATATGCAGGTCAGGAAGCAACAGTTAGAATTGGACATGGAACAACAGACTGGTTCCAAATAGGAAAAGGAGTATGTCAAGGCTGTATATCGTCACCCTGCTTATTTAACTTATGTGCAGAGTACATCATGAGAAATGCTGGGCTGGAAGAATCACAAGCTGGAATCAAATTCCCGGGAGAAATATCAATAACCTCAGATATGCAGATGACACCACCTTTATGGCAGAAAGTGAACAGGAACTAAAGAGCATCTTGATGAAAGTGAAAGAGGAGAGTGAAAAAGTTGGCTTAAAGCGCAACATTCAGAAAACTAAGATCATGGCATCTGGTCCCATCACTTCATGGCAAATAGATGGGGAAATGAAACAGTGTCAGACTTTATTTTTTTTGGGCTCCAAAATCACTGCAGATGGTGATCGCAGCCGTGAAATTAAAAGACACTTACTCCTTGGAAGAAAAGTTATGACCAACCTAGACAGCATATTAAAAAGCAGAAACGTTACTTTGCCAACAAAGGTCCATCTAGTCAAGGCTATGGTTTTTCCAGTGGTCATGTATAGATGTGAGAGTTTGACTATAAGGAAAGCTGAGCACCGAAGAATTGATGATTTTGAACTATGGTGTTGGAGAAGACTCTTGAGAGTCCCATGGACTGCAAGGAAATCCAACCAGTCCATCCTAAAGGAAATCAGTCCTGGGTGTTCTTTGAAGGACTGATGTTGAAGCTGAAACGCCGATATTTGGGCCACCTGATGTGAAGAGCTGACTCATTTGAAAAGATCCTGATATTGGGAAAGATTGAAGGCAGGAGGAGAAGGGGATGACAGAGGATGAGATGGTTAGATGGCATCACCAACTCAATGGACATGAGTTTGAGTAAACTCCGGGAGTTGGTGATGGACATGGAGGCCTGACGTGCTATGGTTCATAGGGTCGCAAAGAGTCGGATATGACTCAATGACTGAACTGACATGAAGACATACAGATCTAGTAAAACAATCACTGACATTAATCATTTCTAAACAGGAACCTGTGATACTAGCCTGTACAGTTTTGATCCCACCACTGATCACTATAAATTTAGGTCCTTAGGAAATAAAGTTTCCCAAACATCCTCAGTCCAGGTGCATAAACACCTTCTTCCCAGGTCAGTCAAATAAGACCAGCTGAGGCTCCCAGACGAAGGATGGCCAAATCCAGCACAGTCCGGCTGGTCAAGGCCACGGTCATGGAAGGAGGATGTGTGTATGCTGGCATACGGATTTAGAATGTTGATTAGTTCAGCAAAACAGGGGTGTGAGTAAGACTGTCTACAATGCGTCATGTCATCATCATAGCCATCACTCTGATAAGACACCACATCCTATCCTTTGGGATCTGGCCCTTACAGATTCTTTGGAAGCTTCATGAAATTATTTTATTCTGGTGGTGTTTGATTACTATCATTCCAACTCTACGGATGTTAAGTTGACTGGAATATTTATACACTATTTGATGTTTAGTAGCATAAGCAACATTAAGCTAATTTAACTGCTTTAACTGGGAAATGAAATAGTCCATAAAAAAGGGTTATGGCTCCACATAAACACATTACTTTGCATTCCAAATCATATTTTCCTTGCCATTTCCTAGCTTTTACTTAAGGCAGTGACCACCCAACTTTCATGTGGTAAGGAGGACCCAAGATATCAGCAAAAGCATCAGTAACTTTTCCAGAGAATCTGATTCCATAGATGAGGCCCCAAATTTTGGATTTTTAAAAAAGATTCTCAAGTAATTTTGACGCAGGTACTTCATGGACCACATTTTGAGGAATTCTGCTGTGAACTGTGCGTTTTATCATTTGCAAGTATCCATGAGGAAAGGGCAGTAGCATCTATATGTGTTGACATTAGCAACGATCATTTCAGAGTCATGTGAGAATCACCAAGGGCGTTACTTGACCTTGACAGAGTTACGAGAAGAGAGCGCCGTGTTCACATGCTGTCTGCGGAGCCATCCATCCGCTGGTGACAGGGTCTTAGGTCATCTCTCACCAGCTAGGTACCTCCACCCCTCTCGATCCAGCAACCTAAAGTGTGGTGACTGGTTTACAGTGGATATGAAAGAGAATCTAGGCCATCAGATAAAGAGCATTGAACAAGTTCTCTGTTTCCATGAGATATTTAGTCCAGTGCCTGGCACAGAGCACATGATTAAGGAACATTAGTCACTGTTACTATTATTCACTTTTTAGTACTACATTTAACACAAGGAACTAAAGAGGCCTCTTGATTAGGGTAAACGAGGAGAGAGAAAAAGCTGGCTTAAAATTGAACTTTCAAAAAAACTAAGATTAAGGCACCCAGTCCCAACATTTCATGGCAAATAGATGGGAAAAAAGTGGAATCAGCGACAGATTCTATTTTCTTTGGCTCCAAAATCACTGTGGATGGGGACTACAACCATGAAATTAAAAGATACTTTCTCCTTGGAAGGAAAATTATGACCAACATAGATAGCATATTAAAAATCAAAGACATCACTTTGCTGACAAAGCCCATGTAGTCAAAACTATGGCTTTTCCAGGAATCGTGGATAGCTGCAAGAGCTGGACCGTAAGGAAGTCTGAGCCATCAGGGCTTTCCAACTGTGGTGCTGGAGAAGACGCTTGAGAGTCCCTTGGACTGCAAGGAGATCAAAGCCGTCCATCCTAAAGGAAATCAGTCCTGAATACTCATTGGAAGGACTGATGCTGAAGCTGAAGCTCCAATCCTTTGGCCACCTGATGAGAACAGCGCACTCATTGGAAAAGACCCTGATGCTGGGAAAGATTGAGGGCAAAGGAAGAGGAGAAGGGGGTGGCCAAGGATGAGATGCTTAGATAGCATTACCAATTTATTGGACATGAATTTGAGCAAACTCCAAGAGACAGTGAAGGACAGGGGAGCCTGGGGTGCTGCAGTCCATGGGGTCACAAAGAGTCAGGCACAACCGAGCAATTGAACAACATATAACACCTTTCAGTAGCCAGCATTTGGGTCTTATTGAATAAGGCAAATTATCCAGTGAAAAGACATTTTAGACACAATCTAGCTGATACAATTTAACAAAATTAAAAAGCAAAAACAATTGGTCTTAAATTGTTCCTATGCCTTTGTGGAAAGAGCACTGTGTTCTACCTTGAACACTGAATTTATGTTTATGTTTGCAATTTTTTTCCACAAGGCCATCATCAGTTAACTATTTTTATTGGTGAAGCTGATAAAGGAATGTCTTTCCAGAACTGTTGAGGCTTCATTGACACAATGTGTCTGAATGCAGAGGGAGGTGGCAGTGGCTTGGGGCTAAAGACACCTTCCTTGTGATGGGCAGTGTATTTCGACATTAACCCCACCACACTGGCTCAGCATGGCTGAGCTTCCTTAGTACCCAGATGACTGAACTCTATTGCCATTGTCACAGGAATTCATTTGTTCTTTTCCTTTGGCCAGAAGAAAGCCAAAATTAGTTTTAAACATAAATATAATTGTATACTTTGGAATTGCGGTGCTGGAGAAGACTTGAGAGTCCTTTGGAATGCAAGGAGATCAAACCAGTCATTCCTAAATGAAATCAACACAAGAGATGACCTTTTTCAACAACACAAGAGACAGCTTTACACATGGACATGACCAAACTGTCAATACTGAAATCAAATTAATTACATTCCTTGTAGCCATAGATGGAGAAGTTGTATATAGTCAGCAAAAATAAGACCTGGAGCTGACTGTGGCTCAGATAATCTGTTTCTCATAGCACAATTCAGGCTTAAACTAGAGAAAGTGGGGAAACCACTAGGCCAGCATGGTACGACTTACATCCCCTGTGAATATGCAGTGGAGGTAACAATAGATTCAAGGGATTAGAATTTGTAAGCATTGTGCCCGAAGATCTATGGGCAAAGGTCTGTACTATTGCACAGGACGCAACAAACAAAACCATCCCAAAGGAAAACAAGACAGCAAAGTGGTTATCTGAGGAGGCCTTACAAAAAGCTAAAGAAAAAAGTAAGGGAGAAAGGGAAAAGTATATCCAACTAAACGCAGATCTCCAAAGAACAGCACAGAGAGACAAGAAGGCCTTCTTCAATGAACAGTGTATAAAATTAGAAGAAAACAACAGAGCTCTCTTCAGGAAAATTGGAGATATCAAGGGAACATTTTGCCCAAAGAAGGGCACAATAAAGGCCTGAAATGGTAAAGACCTAGTAGAAGCTGAAGAGATCAAGAAGAGATGCAAAGAATACACAGAAGAACTATACAAAAAATATCTAAGTGAACTGGATGACCATGATGGTGTGGTCAGCCACCCAGAACCAGACATTCTGGAGAGTGAAGCTTCGGAAGCCCTGCTGTTAATAAAGCTAGTGGATGCAACAAAATTCCAGTAAAACTACTCAAAACCCTAAAGGATGATGCCATCAAGGTGTTGCATTCATAATTCATCATAATAAACTGTGGAAAGCTCTTAAATAGATGGGAATACCAGACCATCTTACCTGTCTCCTGGGAAACCAGCATGTGGGTCAAAAGCAACAGTTAGAACCCGGGCTGGGACAACCAATTGGTTCAAGACTGAGAAAGGAGTACAACGGGACTGTCGGCTGTCGCCCTGTTTACTTAATCTATACACTGAGCACATCCTGAGAAATACCAGGCTGGATGAGTTACGAGCTATAATGAAGATGGGCAGGAGAAACATCAACAACCTCAGATGTGCAGATGATACCTCTTTAATGGCAGAAAGCAAAGAGGAACTAAAGAGCCTCTTGATGAGGGTGAAGGGGGAAAGTGAAAGAGCCAGCTTAAAATTAAATATTAAATAAACTAGATTGAGGTATCTGGCCCCATTCCTTCATGTCGAATCAAGGGGGAAAAGGTGGAAGTAGTGACTGATACCTTCTTCTTGGGCTCCAAAATCACTGTGGATGGTGACTGCAGCCATGAAATCAGAAGACACTTGCTTCTTGGCAGGAAAGTGATGGTAAATCTAGACAGTGCATTGAAAAGCGGGGACATTATTCTGCATAGAAAGATCCATATAGTCAGGGCTGTAGTCTTCAAAGTGGCCATGTACGGTTGTAAGAGCTGGACCATAAAGAAGGCAGAGTGCCAAAGAACTGATGCCTTCAAACTGTGGTGCTGGAGAAGACTCCTGAGAGTCTCTTGGACTACAAAGAGATCAAATCAGTCAATCTTAAGGGAAATCCACCCTGAATACTCATTGGAATGACTGAGGCTGAAGCTGAAAACTCCAGTATTTTGGTCATCAGATGAGAACAGCTGACTCATTGGAAAAGTCCCTGGTAAAGATTGAGGGCAGAAGGAGAAGATGGCATCAGAGGATGAGATGGCTGAATGGCATCACCGATGCAATGGACATGACCTTGGGCAAGCTTTGGGAGATGGTGAGGGACAGGGAAGTCTGATGTCCTGCAGTCCATGGGGTTGCAAAGAGTTGGACCTGACTGGGCAATTGAACAACAACATTTATGTATCTCTTTCTAGATGGATACCTAAGCTAGATAGGTAAATGTTTGGGTGGATGGATGGATGGATAGATGGATAAAGAGAAAGAGATAATGAAAGTCTGTAGTAACAGTTGAGCAATGGTTTCTGAGCAGTCTCACAGTTTTTTCTTTGTTTGTTTTTTTATAGCATGATAAATGTTGTGTTTGTTAGTTATTGTCAGGCTGTAGCAAATTTATAGCATAATTGTCACAGTTCTTCTTGTAGAGGGGCTAATTTTTGTACTATGACTTGGAATCATAATGCTAAAATTTGGAGGCATTTAAGTGTTGCATTTATAATTGGCTCATTTTCACATACACAGAATTATTCCCTGTCCACTATTTCATCTATCTATATTTCAAGGAAGGGCTGTTGCTTTGGGGAAAGTGGAAATCCTTATTGCCCTGAGAAGTCCAGAGTGAAGTATCTCCCAGCACATGTTCTGTGTGTTTCCTCATGTTTCCTGCTGAGACTTTCCTTCTGTGACCACAGCAGCATTTTTATAGCAATAGTGAATTAACACACCAGCATATGGCAAATTTTATAAACGTTCATTTGTGTTCAAATATGGTGCATATCCTACCATCGTTGACCACAGTATACACACAGAAATCAAGTATGTGAATTTTCTTAATAATTTCACTCAAATCTTACCTTTTCAACTTTATGTACTTTGCATATCTTGATTGTTCATGTATCTTCAACAAATTTCTTATTTTTGTCTTCTCATAAGAAAAGTGTATCAAACTCCTCTACCATGATTATAAAATTCTGTATTTTTGTTTCGTTTGCTGTCAATTTTTGCTCTATATACATTGAAGTTACATTATAAAAATGTGTATAAATTTAGAATGACTGTACCTGCTGTGTGTTGAAGCTTCCGTCACTATAACATGCCCCTCTTTATTTTTGTCAATGCCTCCGCTTTATAGTTTCCCTAAAGAGCATAAAAATAGTAAACTGTTAAGAAAGCATCCAACCTACAGAACTATAAGGAAAGTTTTGATGTAACAAATAGAAAGATACTTTTTTTGAGGAGAGAAGACCCCAAAGACAATCCATCCAGAGAAGGAAGAAATGTCTGACCCGGATGAAAGTCTTGCCAATTGAGAGGAAAAAAAAATTTCCAGAAAATGAAGGAATGAACATAATTTGGGAAATATATTGTAAGTATTTTGTAAAGAGAGAGAAGTAGATATCTATTAAAAATTATTTGTATTTTCAATAAAAACACATGGATTCTGTTAAGAGCATCAGGATAACACAGTGGACTGAGATTTTTAAAAAGAAGCTAAAAGAAGTAAAGAAAAAATGAGACATATGAAAATTAGCAAGGATAACATAATACTGAGATCATTACAACTCTGAGTCAGTACTGAGGGAAAGGGAATCAATGTTGTAAATGACAAGTTTCTGAAAGTACAACAAATCTGCAAAGTGATTAAAATTCTCAAAGAGAAATAAAACATGCGAAGAGCAGGAGCGGAGATCAATATATTGATAAAATCTATTCACAGGGAAGCCTGGCATGCTGCAGTCCATGGGGTCACAAAGAGTCAGACACAACTGAGTGACTGAACTGAACTGAGATTCCCAAAGAGGCTAAAAGAACAAAGTGAAAGTGACAAATTAAAATAAAACTCTAGGAGAAAAACCCACTGAAATGTTGTGAAGTAATTAGCCTCCAACTAATTAAAAAAAAAACAAAGTTCATCAAAAATAAATAAATAAATAAATAAATAACTGCTATCAAAAAGAAAAAAAAGTGAACATTTTAATTTCATTTATCAAGGTAAGAAAAACTTGCAAAATCACAGTGAGAGGGAAGTACTTTCACAAATGCAAATTCAAACAAGGTTGATATAACATTTCAAAGACAATCTGAAAAAAAATGACAATGATCATTCTGTCCAATTTGCTTTTTTTCGTTTATTTGGACAAAATTCTAATCACACCTAAAATGTGCACAGGGAAGTTATTGAAAGTAACACACTAAGTCTCCCTGTATCTCATAACTGTAAAATAATACAAAGGCTATTAAAAGTGAACTGATTATACAAAGCTCAAAATATAGAGATTCATATAGCAGAGTACAACAGTAAGCTTTATTTCTCTTTGATAACATAATTTGTACTAAAGTTCATCTATTTATTTCTTTCTGGCCTATTTCACTGAGCATAATGTCCTCCAGGTTAATTCTATGTTGTCTCTGTACCAGAATTTCTTCCTTTAAAAGCTAAATAACACTCCATTGGGTATATATGCCACATTTTCTTTATTCATTCATCCATCATTGGACACTTAGGTTGGGCATAGTCTTGGCTATCGTGAACAATGCTCCAATGAACAAGGGGTACAGATATCTCTTTGAGGTACTGATTCCATTTCCTTCAGATATACAGAAGTGGAATTCAGGGTCACGTGGCAGTTCTATTTTTAGGGTTTTGAGAAAACTCCATACTATTTTCCATAGTGACTGCACCAGTTTACATTCTCACCAACCTTGTATGAAGGCTTCCTTTATTTTTACATCCCCTAAATCCCAGTATGAATAACACTTCAGTATTCTTGCCTTGAGAACCCCATGTACAGTATATACAGGCAAAAAGATAGGACACTAAAAGGTGAACTCCCCAGGTCAGTAGGTGCCTCATTTGCTACTGGAGATCAGTGGAGAAATAACTCCAGAAAGAACGAGGAGATGGAACCAAAGCGAAAGCAACGCCCAGCTGTGGATGTGACTGGTGATAGAAGCAAGGTCCGATGCTGTAAAGAGCAATACTGCATAGGAACCTGAAATGTTAGAGCCAAGAATCAAGGCACAGTGGAAGTGGTCAAACAGGAGATGACAAGAGTGAATATTGACATTTTAGGAATCAGTGAACTAAAATGGACTGGAATGGGTGTATTTAACTCAGATGACCATTATATCTACTACTGTGGGGAAGAATCCTTTAAAAGAAATGGAGTAGCCTTCATAGTCAACAAAAGAGTTCACAATGCAGAACTTGGGTGCAGTCTCAAAAATGACAGAATGATCTCTGTTTGTTTCCAAGGCAAACCATTCAATATCACGGTAATCCAAGTCTGTGCCCCAACCACTAGTGCCAAAGAAGCTGAAGTTGAACAGTTCTATGAAGAGCTTCAAGACCTTCTAGCACTAATACCAAAAAAAAAAGATGTCCTTTTCATCATAGGGGACTGGAATGCAAAAGTAGGAAATCAAGAAACACCTGGAGTAACAGGCAAATTTGGTCTTGGAGTACAGAATGAAGCAGGGCAAAGGCTAATAGAGTTCTGCCAAGAGAATGCACAGGACATAGCAAACACCCTCTTGCAACAACACAAGCGGAGACTCTACACATGGACATCACCAGAAGGTCAACACCAAAATCAGACTGATTATATTCTTTGCAGCCAAAGATGGAGAAGCTCTATACAGTCAACCAAAACAAGATCAAGAACTGACTATGGCTCAGACCATGAACTCCTTATTGCAAAATTCAGACTTAAATTTTAAAAAATAGGGAAACCACTAGACCATTCAGGTATGACCTAAATCAAATCCCTTACAATTATACAGTGGAAATGACAAATAGATTCAAAGGATTAGATCTGATAGACAGAGTGCCTGAAGAACTACGGATGGAGGGTTATGACATTTTGCAAGAGGCAGGGATCAAAACCATCCCCAAGAAAAAGAAACATAAAAAGGCAAAACGGTTGTCTGAGGAGGTCTTATAGATAGTTGAGAAAAAAAGGAAAGCTGCATGAGTTTGAGTAAATTCTGGAGTTTGTGACGGACGGGGAGGCCCGCAGCGACGCCCGCGTATGACGGACGGGGAGGCCCGCAGCGACGCCCGCATGTGACGGACGGGGAGGCCCGCAGCCACGCCCGCGTGTGACGGTCGGGGAGGCCCGGCGCGAGGCCCATGTGCGATGGACGGGGAGGCCTGGCGTGCTGTGATTCACGGGGTCGCAGAGAGTCGAACACGACTGAGCGACTGAACTGAACTGAACTAAAAGGCAAAGCAGAAAAGGAAAGATATGCCCACTTGAATGCAGAGTTCCAAAGAATAGCAAGGAGAGATAAGAAAGCCTTCCTCAGTGATCAGTGCAAACAAATAGAGGAAAAAACAATAGAATGGGAAAGACTAGAGATCTGTTCAAGAAAACTAGAGATACCAAGGGAACATTTCATGCAAAGATGGGCACAATAAAGGACAGAAATGGTATATACCTATCAAAAGCAGAAGATATTAAGATGAGGTAGCAAGAATACACAGAACTATACAAAAGAAATCTTCATGACCCAGATAACCACAATGGTGTGATCACTCTTCTAGAGCCAGGCATCCAGGAGTGTGAAGTCAAGTGGGCCTTAGGAAGCATCACTATGAACAAAGCTAGTGGTGGTGATGGAATTCCAGTTGAGCTATTTCACATCCTTAAAGATGATGCTGTGAAAGTGCTGCACTCAATATGGCAGCAAATTTGGAAAACTCATCAGTGGTCACGGGACTGGAAAAAGTCAGTTTTCACCCTGCTTATTTAACTTACATGCAGAGTACATCATGCAAAATGATGGGCTGGATGAAGCACAAGCTGGAATCAAGAATACTGGAGTGGGTTGCCATTTCCTTCTCCAGGGGATCTTCCCCTCCTAGGGATTGAACCTGAGTCTCCTGCACTGCAGGAAGATTCTTTACTAACTGAGCCCCCAGGGAAAACTTTGTGGTCTAGAATAATTTTAATAAAATGTAAAAACAAAGAAATTAGATATATTTTGATTTGTAAACACAGTATCTGATACCCATATATAAAGAGCTTTCTGTTGAATTTTTTTCATTTATATATTTCCTGTTGTTTGTTTAGATGCCAAGGCGAGTCTGATTCTTTGCAATCCCATGGACGGTAGCCCATCAGGCTCCTCTGTTCACAGAATTTCTCAGGCAAGAATACTTGGGTGGGTTGCCACTTCCTTCTCGAACATATACTCTAATGGAAAGGCATACTAAAATAGAAATAAGGATTTAAAAAATTGCATCTATTTCTTAATATCATTTGATGTCAAGTTAAAAAAGATGTCACTTTTAACCAACACAATATTGTAAAGCAATTATCCTTCAATTAAAAATACATAAAATTTTAAATGTCACTTTTGGCCATATTACTGATAATTAGGCATAAATGTTAATTTTAAAATAAATTAATAAATGTGTGCTTGTTAAATGGGAAACATGAAAATGTATCTTTAATTCTTAACCATTATTACAGAATACATGTGAATAAAAATTGGAAAAAAATTTAATGATATTCTGAACTAAAAGAATTTTTTAAATTAAATTGCTGCTTCATTATGCAATAGATGGAAAGTGTTTATAAAAGAGAAACACAAAGGGAATTCATTACGTATTATTGCCAAAGGAGTTTATGGACCCAAACTTTTTAGGAAGCTCTGGGCTAGAAATATTTCGGCTAAAAATATTCAAGCTTTTTCTCATATTCACTTAGTGGGAAAATCTCCACCACACTTCTTGCAACTCAGTTCAGGCTACAGGAATATTGCTTGAGAAGGTAACAGCAGGTCCCTAAGAAGGATCAAGAATACACAGAAGAACGATACAGAAAAGATCTTAATGACCCAGATAGCCATAATGTGTGATCACTCACCTAGAGCCTGATATCCTGGAGTGAGAAGTCAAGTAGGCCTTAGAAAGCATCACTATGAACAAAGCTAGTGGAGGTGATGGGATTCCAATTGAGCTATTTCAAATCCTAGATGATGATGCTATGACAGTGCTGCACTCAATATGCTGGCAAGGGTGGAGAACTCAGCAGTGGCCACAGGACTGGAAAAGGTCAGTTTTCATTCCAATCACAAAGAAAGGCAATGCCAAAGAATGGTCAAACTACTGCACAACTGCACTCATCTCACACAATAGCAAAGTAATGCTCAAAATTCTCCAAGCTAGGTTTCAACAGTATGTGAACCCAGAACTTCCAGAGGTTGAAGCTGGATTTAGAAAAGGCAGAGGTGGAGAGGGAGGTGGGAGGGGGGATCGGGAGGGGGAATACGTGTAAATCTATGGCTGATTCATATCATTGTATGACAAAACCCACTGAAATGTTGTGAAGTAATTAGCCTCCAACTAATAAAAATAAAATAAATAAAAAAAAAAAGAAAAGGCAGAGGAACCAAAGATCAAATTGCTAACACCTGTTGGATCGTCAAAAAAGCAAGGGAATTCCAAGAAAACATCTACTTCTGTTTTATTGACTATGCCAAAGCCTTTGACTGGGTGGATCACAACAAACTGTGGAAAATTCTTAAAGAGATGGGAATATCAGACCACCTGACCTGCCTCTTGAGAAATCTGTATGCAGATCAAGAAGCAACAGTTAGAACTGGACATGGAAAAATCTGGAACTGGTTCCAAAAGGAAATCAGTCCTGAATATTCATTGGAAGGACTGATGCTGAAACTGGTTCCAAATTGGGAAAGGAGTACATCAAGGCTGTATATTGTCACCCTGCTTATTTAACTTTTATGCAGAGTACATCATATGAAATGCCAGGCTGGATGAAGCACAAGCTGTAATCAAGACTGCCAGGAGAAATATCACTAACCTCAGATACGCAGATGACACCACCCCTATGGCAGAAAGCAAAGAAGACTTAAAGAGCCTCTTGATGAAAGTGAAAGAGGAGAGTGAAAAATCTGGCTTAAAACTCAGCATTCAGAAAATTAAGATCATGGCATCCAGTCCCCATAACTTCATGGCAAATAGAAGGGGAAACAATGAAAACAGTGACAGACTTTATTTTCTTGGACTCCGAAATCACTGCAGATAATGACTGCAACCATGACATTCTAAGACCATTGTTCCTTGGAAGAAAAGCTATGACCAACCTAGACAGCATATTGAAAAGCAGAGACATTACTTTGCCAACAAAGGTCCATCTAGTCAAAGCTATGTTTTTTCCAGTGGTCATGTATGGAAGCAAGAGTTGGACTGTAAAGAAAGCTGAGCACCAAAGAATTGATGCTTTTGAACTGTGGTGTTGGAGAAGACTCTGGAGAGTCCCTTGGACTGCAAGAAGATCCGAACAGTCCATCCTAGAGGAAATCAGTCCTGAATATTCATTGGAAGGACTGATGCTGAAACTGAAGCTTCAATCTTTTGACGCAAAGATCTGACTCCTTAGAAAAGGTGGGTGGATGACATCCCCAACTCAATGAGTCTGAGCAAACTCTGGGAACTGGTGATGGACAGGGAACCTGGTGTGCTGCTGTCCATGGGGTCCCAAAGAGTAGGACATGACTGAGCGACTGAACTGAACTGATGATGGAAACCAGCATGAGCAATAGGCCAGCGTCCAATTTAAAATAACTAAATTTTAAAAAATCAGCACCGTTGAAGTTTTAAAGGGTCACACAACCTGGGAGGAGCCTTACTGAGCAATTAATAAAGTGAACGCATGGTCACTTTGTGGTCACTTTCAGGCTGTCCCTGAATACTGCACTGAAAAAAGAAAAGTAGCTGTGAAGACCTTTAAGAACAGAAAAATCCTGCCAGAACTGAGTGTTTTATAAAGAAAAGAGAATCCCTGATGGGATTAAAGGGAGATCTTTCAAAGTGAGCAAACTCAGCCAAAATGGGACATCACAACCAAGCAGTCAGGAGTTCCATCTTTGCAGGGCATTTCTCAGCCAAAGGATTCTGGCCAAGTCACACCCCGTCCACCCAGTGTGCTGGGAATTAACCACAGACTCAACCCCTTGCTGTGAGCGACCTTGCACGGCACCCCCCACGTCATTCACTGGTTGTTCAGTTTCCATGGGACTCTCTGTGTCCCCATTCACTTGGGACACCGTCTCCTAACTGGAAACGCCAGCTCCCTTGGCCATCTCGCTTCTACTCTGGCTTGGGAGGCGTTTGGTCCTGAGACTAAGGCTGAAAGAGACAGAAAACGAGAAGCAGCTTTCACTGAACTTGAATGGAAACCAACCAATCTTCACCTCGCTGAAGCCTAGGATACGAACTTCAGAAAAGATGTTACACAGTTAATCCCCTTTACCAGTTCTGCATGGGGCGCTTCTTAGGCTTAGCGTCGTTCTCGGAATTTTCACTTACATGACTTGACTTACATGATTTTCCTCAACTCAGACATCAAAAGCCACAATGTTCATTTCACATTTGCAATGACAAGGTCATGGTTCTGTTTCAAGGGCTCTAGGAAGACAAAGAAAACACCCCTCTGACCCGGAGCCCTGTTTGCAGCTTTCTTCTGCTCTGCACATCAAGACAAGAGCCACACAGCAGAAAGAACTCAGTGGCTGAACCGCCCTGCTCTGTTTGGAATCCCCTGGACAGACGGCTCTGGTGTAGCCGGGCTGTGATGAGCACTCATCCAGTCTCACCCAGTCGGGGTCCCACGGGGTGATTTGGGCACAATCAGGGCTTCCCTGGGCTGCATCGGGGGCTCCAGCCACTGCCCATTTATTACCCTGAAGCCGTCTTTCGGATGCATTATGCTGGGAGCTAGCAAGGAAGCGCCCTCGGCTTCTGTGAGCAGGCTGGGATGGTTCCCATTGTCGGCAGCGACAGGGGGTGAAAATACTTGGCGTCGCCTCTCACTTTGCTTGGGAAAGTGCTCCCCGCCCCAGCGCAGGGAACAATGTGGGAACAGTGAGCCGTCCTCCCGGCCACAGCATCCGCTCAGGTTCCTAAAGAGCTCAGGCTCTTACAACCCTGATGATGGAGTAGCCCAGGAAACGGATTCCCAGGGAGCATTCATTTAGGGGGATTTCAATAGGAACCAAGGTGGCTTGTTCCAATATGTGTAATTCTCTGTGTCTGCCTGTAACCCAAGCTCCCAGCCTACTGAAATTGTTTCCATACACGGGGCAAGGTCCAAAGAACTGATGTGTAAGCAATTTTGTATAAGGATGAAGCAAACCATTTAAGAAGTGAGGAGTCAGACCTGCGAATCCATCTGGATGGTGGACATGAGTGCAAAAGCATGGGACCCGTGTGCAAGGGATCCTGTGAATTATGCAAGGTCAGCAGATGTCCATTACTGAAGAGAAACAGAAGCAAAGACAGGTCTCAAGAAACCAAATTCAGTTACACTGATTTTTATCAATTAGCATAATTAATATTCTTTTGTCATGTGCAGTTATGGGTAATGGAAGATTTTACCAGTCCAAAATTCATAGAAGAGTCTGGGCCCTGAGCCAAAATTAAAGTAATACACTTTCCACTCACATCACTACATACAGCTGATCTTTCTTTCTGGTGCTGCCATAACAATTTTTTTTTCTCTCCTTTAAAACATGCTATCCAATAGACATATGGTTTTTAACGTTTCCAGGTCTCTCTTCCTGGAAGATGTGTCTGTTCAGAAGAGAGGGCTCATGCATTATTTCTGTCTGTATCATCAGAGGTATTAAGTGCTTAAGTATTTGTCAAATATATTCATACATTTTTAAAATGCAGACTTTCTCCTTTCTTTCCTGTTTCCATTATTGTTGCATATTTCTGCCTGAGTGAAAATTGAAAAAAAGGAAAAAAAAAAAAGGAAAGAAAACGAATTCTGAGTTTCCTACAATATTTCTTTTGGCACCGATATTCCAGGATTTAAATCTTATTGTAACATGGAAAAAACTGTAGAATCATCTTTAAAGCTGAATTCATATTTGATATTGTCAAAGTAATTACTTTTAATGTTTCATGATGTTACACAATGTAATGGTTCCTATTAATCATTTTAAAAGGTGGTAATTTTACAATTACTTTGGTTTGAAAAGATAAGAAAGAGAATCCAATGGAGACTAAAAAAAAAAAAAATGATGAGCTCAAACATAGGAAAGAAATGTCATTGCTTTTCTGCTGGTAGAACATAAAATGTCAAAATGTGTGTCTAATAAATCGTGCATAGAGTGAATTCAGGAAAGAATGCACTGCTTCGGGGACTTTTGCGATTTTAAATGTTATTTAAAATAATGAACATGAATTGGGGAATTGTCCAAAGTAAAGAAAGATGATGAGATAAAAGCATGGGCCTGGAAACAGGGACTCCGTATGCCTCTCTTATCCTCATTGTGTCCATTTGGAGTGAGTGAGAGAATGCCTGAAGCTTCCCGCTGTTCTGAGATGCTCCATGTTTTGGGGACCACAGAGTCTCCTGAGCACATCCGTGCAGGGTCTGGACAGGAGGAGGCCTGCCTAGCTGGCCACCTCCCCTCCCTTCTGATCCACATCCTGACTATTCATGGAGCCCCATATGCCCAAACTCGGGGCATGATATTTCAGGTACAGCCACACAGAACACTGAACTTCAACCCAATGTGGAAAGCAGATAAAGCAGATATTAGGGCTGCTATTGAGTTCAGGCACATGTGAAAGGCCCGATCTTGGTGGTCATGCAACCACTCTACATTCCATACTCATTATTCGGAGAGTCTATATTTGGGGAATTATACTTTACATTGATTTAGGTCATACCTGAATGGTCTAGTGGTTTTCTCCACTTTCTTCAATTTCAGTCTGAATTTGGCAATAAGGAGCTCATGATCTGAGCCTGGGCGCAGAAGAATTGATGCTTTTGAACTGTGGTGTTGGAGAAGACTCTTGAGAGTCCCTTGGACTGCAAGGAGATCCAACCAGTCCATCCTAAAGCAGATCAGTCCTGGGCGTTCATTGGAAGGACTGATGCTGAAGCTGAAATGCCAATACTTTGGCCACCTCATGTGAAGGGTTGACTCCTTGGAAAAGACCCTGATGCTGGGAGGGATTGGGGGCAGGAGGAGAAGGGGACGACAGAGGATGAGATGGCTGGATGGCATCACTGACTCTATGGACATGAGTTCAAGTAAACTCCGGGAGATGGTGATGAACAAGGAGGCCTGGCGTGCTGCGGTTCATGGGGTCACAAAGAGTCAGGCACGACTGAGCGACTGAACTGAACTGAACTGAAACTTAACATTGAGGGCTTCCCTGGTGGCTCCGTTGGTAAGGATCTACCTGCAATGTAGGAGACCCCTGTTCGATTCCTGGGTCGGGAAGATCCCCTAGAGAAGGGAAAGGTTACCCACTCCAGTATTCTAGCCTGGAGAATCCCAAGGCCTGTATAGTCCATGGGGTCACAAAGAGTCAGAAACAATTGAGTGACTTTCACTTTCACTTTTCAATTTACATTGAAAGTGATTTTTAACCCCAAACCAATCAGTCTTCCCTGGTGGCTCAGCAGTAAAGAATTTACCTGCAATGCCGGAGCCACAGAAGATGTAGGTTCAATCCCTGGGTCAGGAAGATCCCCTGGAGGAGGGCATGGGAACCCACTCCCATATTCTTGCCTGGAGGATCCCATGGACAGAGGAGCCTGGTGGGCTGCAGTCCTTGAGGTCGCAGAGTCGGACACGACTGAGGCAGCTTAGCCCATCACAGCGCACAATCCCAGGCGGCACCTTTTGGTCATTTACAGACCTGGTCTTACGCAGAGCAGGACACCTCTGAGCTGCCCCAGGGCACTTCCCAGGTTGGACGAGGAGACAAGACACTGGGACTTGTTTGAGTCCCCAAACCGAACTCTAAACCAGGGTCTTCTCTGCTGTCTCTTCAGTGACAGGTTTTAAGGATTTTGTGTGAATGAGCCAACAATAGATATGAAATAAGCAGCATCCAATTAGTAACACACATACAACAAGGTCACGGTCATGGCTGATGGAAATGTTGTGACTAAAGGCTCTCAGTCAGACCCTCCCCATGCCCCCCGGGGTTCCCCAGGAGCAGGGCTCAGCACAGAATAATTTAGTGACCCGTGGTGCATGGCTGCAGCCAGTAATGAGAATTAAACCGCAATTTCTCAGCTTCCTTCGTGTGTTTCGTCTCCTCTCTGCACTGTTCTCTTCGTCCCCTTTGTATCATCCTGGCGACCTATCAGGGCCTCCAGGGTTAAAACCGCATCTGACACATATTAGGTGCTCAATTAATCATAGGCTTGCTAGTACCCCTCATCAACTAAACAAAGAAATTCTCCTATGGATTATTCCATTCTAAAAACACACAAAAGATGACAGGTGAGCTTTTTAAGTTTACTTCCCCCTCCTTTTTCGCCCCAGACCTGGCACTGGTCTTCAGTCCACTGGGAAGGCTTGATGCTGATTCAGCCCTGGGGTTCATTTGAGCAGGTTCAGATACCAGCTGATGACCAGCAGTCGGTGAAAGATGAGATGGTTCACCCAGGTTACAGGTGGAGGAGATGTGAAATCTACAGACACACACTTGCTTGGATTCCAGAATTGTTCTGAATGTGGTGGTTTCTCACCTTAGGATTTTAACTCATTGTTAACATAAAAACAGGAAGCCATTCAGAAAAGGAAGAACCAAGAAGAAAAACAGAAGATGTTTCACTCTAGACCTGAAGCCAGTCCCTTCAACTATTTGAGTGGGATGGTTCCCGGCAAGCAATCACTAATGTCTCAGAAATAGTTTTCAAAGATGCACATTTTGTCCTTCCTGCTCACTCTTCACCCCAACCCCCACCAATGGCCCAGGCTCAGCAGTCCCTGTGGGGTTTTGCCAAGTGGTGTCAGAAGTGTCACCTGAGTAGATGACAAGCTTCTGCACTATGCAGGTCGCCCAGGGAGGGCGGCATGGCTGAGAAGTAGTGGACAGGGGCGTGCGAGAGGGCAGCCCAGTGCAAGCGAGACCTTCCTTGGCCTCAGGAGTGGCCCCTGCTCTCTTTGCCTTAGCAGAGCTCAGCTTTCATCCCTAGCTCTGTCCTTGGCGTGTCTTGGTGAGAACAAAGCTTGAACTTCCCTCCACTTGACACCCACCAGGTGTCCGGCCCAGAGGTCCACTGTCTCCTACCTCGCTCTTGGTGCAAGGGAAGCCCTCGGGAGCTCAGCCCTAAGGGCACAAACCCCCTTCACGGGGCTCCCCCTCTTGACTTTATCCCCTCCCAAGGCCCCACCTCCAGACACCGTCACACTGGGAGTAAAGACTTCAACATGTGAATTTGGGGGGACACAAATGTTCAGTTTTTATAGCAGCAACTTTGGGGAGCATATCTTGAAAGAGTTTAAGGGGAGAAACATCCCACCAGTCAGAAGGGGGTTTTCCTCCAGGCTGGACTTGGTTGTAAAGATGTGGCCCCCAGCCCCTCACAGGGACAATTCTGACCATGTGTCCTGGCTCCAGGGTCCTCACCGGGCCCTCCAAGACCTTCCCTGGGCAGCACAGCAGCTTGGCTTCTTTCCTTCCAAGTCCTGCTCCCTTCCCTCCCTCCACAGACAGGACCCCACGGACACCCTAACCCCTTCCCCACACCTGACCCCTGGCTGGGGCCACTCGGTTCATTTCCATGTCTCCATCCCCAACCCTGATCCCAGTCCAGACCCTGGACATGCCACGGCTCTTTCTAAAGTAGGAATCTGATTTTCTTTTCTTTCTCTTTCATTCAGATAAAATCTTTTGCAGAATCACTGATCCTTCCTTAGATTTTGGGCTAGTTGACTGCCATCAGACCTCAGTTCTATGACAGGAACATGAAAATTGCGTTTCGGGAGATTCCCTACCTTGTGCTTGCTTGTACACAAGAGCGATGTCTTTCCAGTTTTCTGTCTCCTAAGCAGAAGCCAGAAGTCATTGATACAATTTAAAATGTTAAAATGAAGGGGAGGGAGGGACTTGCTCTACCAGCTATCAAGACACATCAACAAGCCGCGCAGATAACAACAGTGACGCTTCACAGGAGGACAGACGCCTGAAAGGGAAAGAGGAGGGAGCAGAGAGAACCCAGGCACATCCCAAGCTGGGGTCCGGGGGAATCGCCATTTCAGAGCAGTGAAGGGAAGGCAGGACCGGATAATAAATGCAAGTGACGGATGGGAGGGCAGCTTGCCACCTGTCACCTTAAAAGTCACATGCCTGTCTTACATCATAAGTCTCAGCAAGTGACAGATTTCACCATCAGGAAAGCAAATCTGAAATAGGTGTAAACACATAAAAGCATCTTCATAAATACATAGCCTTAAAGTCACAAAAGGAAAAAAAAATTAGATTGCAAAGTATAATCACTTTAAGATTTTAAATTTCTCTGTGACAAGATGCCTTAATCAAAGTTAAAGTCAAGTAAAGAATGCAGGTGGGGAGTGTAGGGTTGGATTAAAGATGCTTCTGTTATTTTAACAGAAGAATGTGAGTGTGCATGCAAAGTTTTTTCTGACTCATGGCAACCCCATGAACTGTAGCCCACCAAGCTTCTCTGTCCATGGGATTCTCCAGGCAAGAATACTGGAGTGGGTTGTTATGCCCTCCTCTAGGGGATCTTCCTGACCAGGGATCGAACCAGCATCTCTTACGGCTCCTGCATTGGCAAATGGGTTCTTTCTTTCAGCTACTAGAAGAAGAGTAACTACCATATACAGCAATTTAAAAACTGCCTCCCACAAGCAGGAAGGGATCACACACCATAGGGAAATGGACGAAGTATACTTTACAAGGAACTTGACAAAAATAAGGTACAGATCACCAATATACACATGAAAAGAAACCTCACCAGTAAGCCAAGGGACCTACACTAAAGTGACAATGAGTTTATTTTCCCTCCACATTTTGGGAAAAGGAGTCTGGTCCACAAGATGGAACACTGCAGGAAGAAGTTACCCACCTCACTGCTGCTGGCAGAGCCTGTGTGACCCAGGAGGCACGTGGGGTCTCTGCCCCCACCCCTGAGCAGAAGCCCTCCTCTGGGCTGTTTCCAGGAGACTGTGCTGGGCTCTGCCTGGTAATGTTGGATGGAACTTCTGTCTTGTCTGGATAGAACACAGGCTGGAGTGGCAAACGGCTGGACCTTCCACTTGATCCAAAGGTCTTCTTCAAAGGTCTAGGAGAAGAGCGTGCCGGGGCAGCCATGACCCCCACGTCCTCGACCCAGAAGTGAAAACTTTGAAGCAAGCAAGGGCTCAGCTTGGACAGACCAGCACCACCAGCTTGCAAGATTAATGGCCAACTTGCACATCCATGAGCCCAGACGTGTGTCCTGTGTGTCCTAGTGTTTGGCATGTGGCTGCTGCCTGAACACACTGCAACATGACTGACTAATCCAGCCATGCTGGAAATATTCTGGCATTTTCTATTAAAATTAAAATTGTGCATTCCCTATAATCCAGAAATCCCACTTAGCTGTATTATGGAAATATTAGAATCTTTAATATCTGGAAAAAGCAGAAAATGTAACACGAATAATAGGCAGCTACAGAAGAAGGGTAAATAGAGGTAATACAGTGTTAAATAAAAGAATTAATGAAGAGCATAACTTACAGATGTGGGAAAACCCTTGAAAACATATTGTATGCAAAAAGCAAGCTGCTAAGCCATAAATATAGTATGATACTGTTTATGTTTAAAAAACACAAATCAGTACTCTAAATTTTTCATGAATGTGCATACAAGCATTAAAATGATGTGGAAAGATATGCACATATTCACAGTAGCAGGTACATATGAGGAGAGACAGAATGAGCCATATTTGCGGGAGAAATCACAGAGAATATAAAGTATCTCTCATATTCCAGTTTCTCAAAAAATAACAAAATTCACAAATTACTTAAATAATGATGCATACTGTATATATGTGGAGAAGCCTGGAAATACTTAGGCCCAAATACTATCACTGTTCAATTTTCTAAAGTAGAAATTTAGATGGTAGATGGGTGAATGGAGAGATATATGATGGATAGACAGATGAATGGATACGTGGATAGATGGAGAGATGGACAAATGAATACATAGATGGGTGGACAGACGATGAATGGATGGATGATGGTTGAATTTTCATCTCTGGCATCCAGCACCCCCAAACAATTTTCCCACAACATAACAGGTCTTGAAGTAACATGAGAAGAACTTGCACTAGCAATTCTTTCCAAAAGTAAACAAATATGGCCCCATGTGGCTTGGGAGCAGTGTATTTGCTTGCTGATAGAACAATCCAGAAGAGAATAAGAGAAGAGTGATGTAGGGAGACCTGCTGAAGAAATGCTCTCAGCCAAGGGGAGGTCCTGTGGTCCCAGGCACAAACAGGAGGACCACAAGGCAGCTGGGAGCAAAGGGCAAAGGAGACACTGTTTTGTCTGCTCATATTTAATACTAATAAACTCTCTGTTATCAGAGTCGCTGCTGTTAGCTGAAACTATGGTTATTGTGTAATAGTATCACATATTACTTCCCTAGTGGCTCAGATGGTAAAGTGTCTGCCTTCAGTGCGGGAGACCTGGATTTGATCCCTGGGTCAGGAAGACTCCCTGGAGAAGGACATGGCAACCCACTCCAGTACTCTTGCTTGGAAAATCCCGTGGACAAAGGAGTCTGGTAGGCTACAGTCCACAGGGTCATAGAGTTGGACACGACTAACTGACTTCACTTCACTTCATCACACATTAAATTTATACATTTTCATTAATTTATATGCATAATATTAATAATTATTAAATAATCCGATTTAAACTATTTCTTATTTTCTAGTGTTTAATCTAGAAAAACACATTGAGAGGCCTTTTCCTTCTAAAAGGTAGACGCTTCTTCCTCCTCAGAATTTGTGTCATAGTTTAAAGATAAACGATATTCACTTCAGTCCCAAGTTATGGACATTGAACTTTGTTGCTTTTGGACTTGTTCCATTTGTATGTTGTTGTTGTTCAGTTGCTAAGTCATGTCCAACTCTTTGCTATCCCATGGACAGAAGTACACCGGGCTTCCCTGTCCTTCACCATCTCCTGGAGTTGGCTCAAACTCATGTCCATTGAGTCAATGATGCCATCCAACCATCTCATCCTCTGTCACCCACTTCTCCCCCTGCCCTCAATCTTTCACAGCATTAGGGTCTTCTCCAATGAGTTGGCTCTTTACATCAGGTGGCCAAAGAATTGGAGTGTCACCTCCAGCTGAGTATTCAGAGTTGACTTTCTTTAGGATTAACTGGTTGGATCTCCTTGCAGTCCAAAGGACTCTCAAGAGTGTTCTCCAACACCACAGTTCAAAAGCATCAATTATTCAGTGCTCAGCCTTCTTTGTGGTCCAACTCTCACATCTATACAAGACTACTAGAAAAACTATAGCTTTGACCATATGGAACTTTGTCAGCAGAGTGATATCTATGCTTTTTAACATGCTATCTAGCTTTGCCATAGCTTTCCTTCCAAGGAAAAGACATCTTTTAATCTCATGGCTATCTATAGTCACCAACCTCTATTTCTGCTTTACTGACTATGCCAAAGCCTTTGACTGTGTGGATCACAATAAACTATGGAAAATTCTCAAAGAGATGGGAATACCAGACCACCTGACCTGTCTCTTGAGAAACCTGTATGCAGGTCAGGAAGCAACAGTTAAAACTGGACATGGAACAACAGACTGGTTCCAAATAGGAAAAGGAGTACATCAAGGCTGTATATTGTCACCCTGTTTATTTAACATATATGCAGAGTACATCATGAGAAACGCTGGGCTGAAGGAATCACAAGCTGGAATCAAGATTGCCAGGAGAAATATCAGTAACCTCAGATATGCAGATGACACCACCCTTATGGCAGAAAGTGAAGAGGAACTAAAGAGTCTCTTGATGAAAGTGCAAGAGGAGAGTGAAAAAGTTGGCTTAAAGCTCAACATTCAGAAAACTAAGATCATGGCATCCGGTCCCATCACTTCATGGGAAATAGATGGGAAAACAGTGGAAACAGTGTCAGACTTTATTTTGGGGGACTCCAAAATCACTGCAGATAGTGATTGCAGCCTTGAAATTAAAAGGCACTTACTCCTTGGAAGGAAAGTTATGACCAACCTAGATAGCATATTAAAACGCAGAGACATTACTTTGCCTAAAAAGGTCCATCTAGTCAAGGCTATGGTTTTTCCAGTGGTCATGTATGGATGTGAGAGTTGGACTGTGAAGAAAACTGAGCGCCAAAGAATTGTGCTTTTGAACTGTGATGTTGGAGAAGATTCTTGAGAGTCCCTTGGACTGCAAGGAGACCCAACCAGTGCATCCTAAAGGAGATCAGTCCTGGGTGTTCGTTGGAAGGACTGATGCTGAAGCTGAAACTCCAATACTTTGGCCACCTCATGCGAAGAGTTGACTCATTGGAAAAGACCCTGATGCTGGGAGGGATTGGGGGCAGGAGGAGAAGAAGACAACAGAGGATGAGATGGCTCGATGGCATCATCAACTCAATGGACATGAGTTTGAGTAAACTCCGGGAGTTGGTGATGTACAGGGAGGCCTGGCGTGTTGCAATTCATGGGGTCCCAAAGAGTCAGACACGACTGAGCAACTGAACTGAACTGAGTGAATCACCAACCTCAGTGATTTTGGATCCCAGGAAAATAAAATCTGTCACTGCCTTTACTTTTCCCTCTTCTATTTGCCATGAAGTGAAGGTATCAAATGCCATGATCTTAGTTTTTTGAATGTTGAATTTCAAGCCAGCTTTTTCACTCTCCTCTTACACCCTCAGCAAGAGGCTCTTTAGTTCCTCTTCACTTTCTGCCATTAGAGTGGTGTCATCTGCATATCTAAGGTTGTTGTTATTTCTCCCAGCAATCTTGATGTCAGTTTGTGAGTCATCTAGCCCAACATTTTGCATGGTGTACTCTGCATGTAAGTTGAATAAGCAGGGTGACAATATACAGCCTTGATGTACTCCTTTCCCAATATCAGTTGTGACATGTTCTTTTGCATACTTATATTTTTTCCTCTAACTAGAATAAAAGTTTCTTGGGTAATGGAATGCAGTCTCTATGCAATGTATCTTTTACACCATTGTCAAAATAAAAACAGAAAATTTTTGAACCTTAATGAATATTTGTTCATGCTGACCAAGTGCTTATATTCAATAGTAAGGAGGAAAAAAATCAATGAAATTAGCTAAATATTTTGTTACATGTTTTAATCCTAAATTACTTAGTAATTCCTCAGATGTCATTTTTTAAGTCTTTCCAAGAAGCAAGCTGCTTACCAGTGCTCAGAAATAGACAGATTAGTAAATCTTACATGCTATAATACTTATGCTGTACGGTGAACAAATATCATATACTATTTGCACCATTTCATTCAAATTTGGAAGAGCTCAACTCAGCGTCAAGTCCCTCTAGATTTGCATGGCTCAGTGCTACTTGTTTTTGCAGGAAAGGGGCACTTCATAAAGATCCAGTCATGATACTGAGACTCCAAATTCACAATCCACTGAAGCCAACCCAGAAGAGTGTGTCCAGAAGGACTTCAGGGGGTCTGTTCTCATGATGTCAAAGTTTTGAAGAAAAGGACTTAAGCCGTGGGGATGGAATTCAGCCTATTTTAGACTTTGGTCCTTTCAAGACATCCAGACTCTGGGGAGAGTCCAGTGATCACAGAGTGGTGTTTTCTTGAGCAAAGCCATGTTGAAAGGATCAGAAGAATTTTTTAACTTTAATTAAGATGGCTGTCATAGTCTAAACTTCCAGTCAGTGAAATATATGTGAAGCTTGCTTTGAATGAAGTGAATGATTCCAAAATGACTTTTCTTCCAGAGTTATTTCATTCTATCAGATCTAGGGTTGGGGTGAAAATTCTAAAAATAGCTTTGTTCCACTGGAAGAATAAAACATAGGGTCTCATGATGGCTTGAATACTAAAACATTTCCATTCTTATATTTTAAAGTGTCAAAAAAGAAAAAAAAAAGGCCAATGTGCCTTAATGAAATAAAAGTCAGTGTAGATCTTTTTCCCATGGTCTCACAGTAAAATTCAGTGATGAAACCACATGTGAAGCCTCTTTCCCATCCTGACTCCAGGGCCAGCCAAACATTTGCCGTTGATCATGAGGTTTCAGACATGAAAGACGCCAAGCCTCTCCACACCCAAGATGAGCACAGAATAGTAATCTGCATCCACGTGACATACAGGAGAAGTAAATCCTTTATTTCAAGCTGTCAGTAACTAGGCAGATTAGAACAGTGCTAGAACCCTATTCATTTTCCTAGGGCTCCACATTACTAGTAAGTCCACAGGAAAAGGTAGCATTAGTGACCTCAGCAGTCCATGTGGCTATTATTTAAAAAACCCCAGGTGTGTGTATAATAAACTACTTGCTGAGGGAACCTGCTCTCTTTTTATAATACATTTAATCAAATGCTGACTTCAAAGCATTTGGCCCGATGTCACTGCAGAGATATATGTGGTCTTTTTGCTTAAATATAGCAAGCCTTGTATGAATATGTAATCCTCAGCTTTCTTACCTCTCAGTCCTGCTTGGGTAGAGGACATGGAGAATCAAGGAAATGGTCTGGGGTTGGCCTCCACAGCATTGGGCAATACACACCCCACGGGACTGCTCTTGACCTCCTTGGGTTCTTCATCTGTGGTGGAGTATTGCTTTGGCAGTCAAGTTAGGGCCCCAGGGCGTGGGTCATCCTGCAAGGAACCGTCCTGAAAGAGTGTGAATTTGGTCTGCAGTTGAGAGAATGCACATAATAAATCCTGCCTAATGAGGACAGAGCTTGATAAAGCCCAGAACCAAAGTCACTGTCCTCTTGGCCAAAGGTCTCTCTGACCTCCATGTTGGACAAATGCATGTCAATCAACAGTCTCTCCAGATGAGAGTCCTGTCTCTGCCTCCAAGTTCCCTCTGCTCCCCACTCAGTCCCGCTGCTAACAGAGGCTTCCTCCCTGGTTCTCCCTTCCAGCCTCCCCTCTGCAGCATCGCTGCTAGAACCTTACCTCCCTGCCACCCCACCCTCCCTAGTCAGCCCCACCTACCCCCTTCAGAAGAGTTTTATTCATGGCACCCCACAGCGTGTGCAGCCTTGCTCCCAACCTCCTCTTGGCTTCTATTTTAGCCTCAAATGAAAGCATCTTAAAATCTGGCCTTTCTGGGTTTTCTCCCATTTTATTTAGCATGCCTTCTGTGCTCCAGACAAATTGGATTTATAATAAAGTCATTTCAGTACCCACGAAAGGCAGGCACTTCCCAAAACCTTTATGTGCACTATCTCATCTTATCCTCAAAACAACCCTGGGAAGCAAAGGGCACAGAGAATAAAACATTCATAATGCTCTCATCCCCAACTCTTTTCCAGATGAAACCTTCTTCTCCTGAACGCACAGAAGTGGACCAGGGAGCCTGTCTGGTCCCACGGCCATGAGATACCTGTGGGTGGGTGAGGACAGAAGGCCCATGAATAGGGTCCTACCCACCCCATCCTGTCCTCTCCCCACTTCCAGCAAACAGGCTCCGTGTCTTCCACACTCACACCTTCATTTCTGCGTTTGCCTTTATTAATAATTGGGACCAAGAGTGGAAAAGAAATACAAGCATCTTTGTTGTTTAATGTCCTCATGGACATAGAATATTGGAGTGAGTCGCATGCCCTACTGCAGGAAAACCTTCCCGATCAGAGATCAAACCCGTGTCCCTTACGTCTCTTGCATTTGCCGGTGAGTTCTTCACCAGGCGTGCCGCCTGGGAAGCCCGTTTTATATATGGCAGCGTGTACATGTGAATCTCAACCTCCTAATTTATCCTTCCCCGTCTCTTTCCCCTTCGGCAACCGTGAGCCAGTTTTCCATGTCTGTGGGTCTGTTTCTGTTTTATATATAAGTTCACTTGCTTCTCTTTTTCTGTCGTTTTTGGTTTCACATGTAAGCGGCAGCATGCACCATGTGTCTCTGGCTTCCTTCACATAGTATGACCATCTCTAGTATGACCATCCATGTTGGCTTTGCTGTGACTCTTGTTTTTAAACAAACACCTCCAAATTTCTTTTAAAAATAACAGAATTTTCCTTCCATGTAGTTGGAACACTAGGTCTGAGAGGTCTACGCAGGGTAATTATGAATGAATTCTGTCCCTGTGCTGTTACAGTCTTGCTATACATCATATTCCACATTTCACTTGCAGTTCACCAAAACCCATAGATGGCAGAATTAAAGCTGGAGATAAGGAGCTGTCCCACTCTGTCAGCTGCAAAAGTCAAGTTGATATCTTATTTCTTTAAATAGAGAGATTATAAAGTAGGTTAATAAAAAGTAATCACCTGTCGGTAGGAAAGATACAAACGACTGCAAGCATCAATACAGATGCCTGCCGGAAAGGCTGGCTGGATATTCCTGTTAAACTCAAGCGAGGTCGGGCAAAGGAGTGTCATTTTCTTAAATCCGCTGCTCAACTGACTAAGAAATCTGCGAAAAGAGTGTTTGCGATGAGATTTATGGAGGTTTTCCTCAGGATATTGATGCATGCACCGCTAGAGTAAAGATGATGTCTTTAATTATGATTCAGACACACCAAAGAGAATGTGGAAGAACAAATGACTTTTGAAATTAAGATCGATTTCTCTTTCTTTCACACTCTATACAGATACACACACACAATCTTTTCCCTCTTTATATATATTAACACAATGACATTTTATTAATATGATTATAAGTTGGATTTTCAAAGTCATTTCATCAAGATGCAGAGATAAATTCATTAATAAATTAGACATTGAACGTAATATAGATGTGTTTGTTTTAAAACTAGGTATGTTTACATGTGCTGTTATTCTTTAAAAATCGCTGGCCTTCTCATAACATAGATGGCAGCTAAGTAAGAGAACATTTGATCAACAAGAATATTCTGGCACAGCCATAACTGATAAACAAGACTGCTGATTGAGAAACACACTTGGAATTCAGGTTGTGTAAGCCTAGCGCCTAAGATAGTGTGCCTGGTGGATATCATAGTAAATTACTTATGAAGAAAATCCAGAATTCCTTATCACTGCTACATTTAAATTTGGGGAATGACTTTGTACACCATTCCTTATACCTTATTTTTCTCATCTTAAATTTGGAAATAAGCTTGGTCTATTCCCCAAGATCTCTAGGAAGAATCAACAAAGTAACTCTGATATTTTGAAATAGTATGAAAATGCTTGGCTTTATGCATAAAAAAGAAGATACATTATCAAGATAGTCACTCAGTTTTAGAAACTTTGCAAGCCTATCTGACCATATAAAAGTCTAAATTAAATGTATTACTGAATTGTATGTGATTAAATATTTCCCTCCACATCAACTATGTCTCTGTGATCTTAATTTTAATGTTTTAAACTTGAAATTAAAACTTTCCTCAAAAGAATATTGTTTTCTGTCTTGACATCAGAGGAAACCATTACCTTCTAAGGCATCTCATCTCACTGGATCAAACTCCATGGTCTCTGATGAAGGGGAAATGCATTTTCTGCCCCAGGATTTGTAGAGCTGTCCTCTGTGGCCTCAGTGGAGCCTCAGTTTCTCTCCTGCCTGGACTCATCTCTCTGCCCCACGCTTCCCACCAGCCTCGTATCTGGTTCCTCCTAAAGCCCGTCTGCAGAGCCTCCCTGAGCTTGGAGCCCCGCCCGGTTCTGGAGCTGGGGGGTTGGTGCAGAGGTCACCACACAGGGCTTGGCATCTTCTGAGAGCACCACCTCCTCTGTGAGGCGAGCTCTCAGGACCACTCACCTCGCCTTTCTCCTTTTCTCTTTCCTGATGCAAATGCCCACTTACTTCCTCCAGGTGAAGTTTTGCTATCTCTTTGGTTCTCTTTTTCCCTCCAAGGTATCCCATGAGGATATGTTGCTAGAAAATGACTGTGGACTTGGAAGGGAAATTCTACGGCTCTCTGAGAAGCTGGGAGAGCTATGATCCATTTTCATTTTGGACAGCATTTTAAAGTCATCAATTTTCTAAGTTTCATATCAGAAAATATAAACTTTTAATTTTCCTCTTTGATTAATTTTTCCTTAACCTTGAGAACAGCTTTAGCTAATTATTAAAGCTGAAACATAATTAAATAACCACAAAAATGCATTTATTGTTTACAATAAATGGAACACAGAATTGTAGTCATAGATTTACTTAGCCAAATCTGTAAGTGGAATATTTCCAGAAATGAGGATTTTCAGGTAGCTTGTTCAATTTTGGCGGAGACATATTTACTTTAGGAGTATTTTCCTTATAAAATAAAATTTAACTCTTCATATTTTCATCCCACTAACCCTAACCCAAATAATTCCTATTGGAATAACAACAACAAGAACAAAAAAATGAAAAAGCCAAATGCCCACCACTCATTTTAATTCATTAAACTTCATGTTATATTTTAAGCACAAAAAAGAACTTGTTTTAAAATAAATAATTCAATGAACTGTAAACTGTGTATATAAAAATGAATTTTGAATATCAAAATCTAGAGTTTTTCATACATTGTCCAGAAGGTTGCAATTTCTTTGTAAGTATCATGTCTCTTGCTGTCTTTTCACGTTGCAATTTCCCCTCCCTTCACTCAGACCCTGTTCTTTTCCTGGAAACTTATTCCAAAGGCTCACCTTTATGTTTTCCATTTTCCCCTTGACTCCACAGAGTCAAACAGAAGGGATGATGACTTTGTATTCTGTTGGCTAACTGGACCCTTTTCTGCAGGATTCGGGGACTGTCTGCCATGGGGTGTCAGGCCGTCCCTGTGATGAGCTACATGTGGGCTGTCAAGTAGGCTTGCAGAGGTGGACATCCGCCTGTCCACTGCAGGCCCTGTCTCTGGCTTGACCTCTTCTTCCTGGGAGACAGGTGGCGCTTCTTCCCACCCTGCGCCCCCTCCAGACACAAGGATGTCACACATCCTTCCATCATCACAGGATTCAGGCCGAAACTTCACTGAAACAAAACCTGTCGAAAAGAAAATTAAGGAAGCCACCAAGACTGAAGTGTCTCAAAGGTAGGTGATGTTGGCAAGCATCACGCAAGTCAGGGGCCCAAAAGCAAAACTGCTCTTGCTATCAGGAGAGGCGGGAATGCTCCCTGGAGAATCCAGGGCCTTTCAGTTCCCCTTGATGAGAACAACTTAATGCTTCAGCTGGTGTGAGATCTTCTTCCTCTTTGACCAATATTTGCGACACCAGCTCCTGTTTGTTCACATACTGCCGCCTTCTCTTTTGTGTCCACTTACTGTGCACTTACTTTATAGTGCTCCCCAGGAAATTACTATTGAGATTCAGTTGGGCAGGAATGGTTCACATGTCGAGGTTATATGGTTATGTTTCAATAACCATGGTGACCAGACAAGATAGTTTTTTCTGACAATTCTACTACAGGTTACTCAGCCTATAATATAGGTCATAGCCTCCTAAAATCTCAAAAGGATATAAATATTTCTTCCAGTTTCTTCTGGGAATATACCAGATGTTTCATCTAAGGGCAGAAAGAAAAATTATCCAAGAAAGACATAGTAAAAATCGAGTTCTCAGTGTCAAGTTAGGTTCTAGCTTCTCTTTAGCTGTTCACTGAGAGGAAAACTTTGTGAAATTTAACACTTTAAAGGTTTCTATGCACATTTATTTAATTATTGCTTCAAAGCACTCAAAATATACTAATAAGTTGAAATACTATGGGTTTTCAGATTTAACTGATTTTGTAAAATATAGGTTAAAATTATCTTTGATATTTCACAAATTAGCAATAAAATCTATGCCTATGGCCTTCCCTCATGCTTCAGACGTTAAAGAATCCACATGCAATTGCAGGAGACGGGGTTCGATCCCTACGGTGGGATGATGCCCCGCGGAAGAGAATGACTACCCAGTCCAGTATTCTTGCCTGAAGAATTCCGTGGACAGGAGTCTGCCGGGCTCCATGGAGTGGCAAAGAGGTGGACACAACTGAGTGACTAGCACTTTTGCTTTTCTATGCCTACTTTCTTAAAAAATAATTCTGGCACTAAAGATCACTGAACCTTGAATTTCAGAACAAGAAAACCACTTGTTGATAAAATTTGATTTAGTGGGAAAATTAAATAAAACAACACTGAAATCCAGCCATGTTTCCACCCTAACCATGGGAAGATTATGAGTTGGTATGGCCCCCAGTGATGAAGTCCTGTATTTATATTTCTTTCCTTACCTGAACCCAAGAATAATTTCTAATCCAAAGGATTCTTTTAGCATACATGAGCAAGCTAATACAACAATGTTTTGTATGAAGCATATTCTTAGATTTTTAGCAATCATTTATTATTTTCAAATATTTTCTTGCTTATAAGGTGATTACATTTCTACTCATGAGAAAATGCTTAGATTAACAAAAAGCAGTCTGAAAACCACATGTGTAATAGCAAAACAAAACAAACAAAAAAAAGATTAGAAGGACCACAGCTTGTAAAGTAGAAATGCAGCTGGGAATTCCTACACAAACTGCTTCCCCTGAAAAGTTCAACTTTGCCAGGAACACTCACAGTGTTCAATCTGGAAATGACAGAACAAAGACACATGTTTAAGATAATTTAAATTTGCTATCAGTTTAAGATGGTTTCTAGGAAAATAAGTTGTAGTCAAAGCTATGGTTTTTCCAGTAGTCATATACAGATGAGAGAGTTGGACCACAAAGAAGGCTGAATGCCATAGACTGATGCTTTCAAATTGTGGTGCAGGAGAAGACTCTTGAGAGTACCTGGGACTGCAAAGAGATCAAACCAGTCAATCCTAAAGGAAATCAACCCTGAATATTTGTTGGAAGGACTCATGCTGAAGCTAAAGCTCCAATACTTTGGCCACCTCATGCGAAGAGCTGACTCACTGGAAAAAGACGCTGATTCTGGGAAAGATTAAGAGCAGGAGGAGAAGGGGGTGACAGAGGATGAGATGCTTAGATATCATCACCAAAGCCTCGGACATGAGTTTGAGCAAACTCCAGGAGATAGTGGAAGACAGAGGAACCTGATGTGCTGCTGCGGTCCATGGGGCCGCAAAGACTCAGACACGACTGAGCGACTGAACAGCAAGTTTGAGCAAGAGCTTCTCCACTTTCTTGTTTGTTTCAAAGTCACAGTTTCAACCAAGACTTTCTAAAAAAAGTCAGAGAAAACATATAAAAAGTAAAAGGACCAGATCAACAGAGACTCTAAATAGTGGTCTTGTTTCAAAAAAAAGAAAAATGATGTACAGATTATACAGTGGTGAATTTCATATAAATTGGCATAGTCATGGACAGTGAGATACAGTCACTCTCCATTTCTTAAACTATATGTTGCATCTATACGGGCTTCCCAGGTGGCACAGTGGTGAAGACTCCACCGGCCAATGCAAGAGATGCAAGAGATGACATGGGTTTGATCCCTGGGTCAGAAAGATACCCTGGAGTAGAGATGGCAATCCACTCCAGCATTCTTGCCTGGAAAATTCCATGGCTGTGATCGCACAGAGTCGGACACAACTTGGCGACAGAACAGCAGCAGCAACCCCGTAAGTAACTCACAGTCATTCAGGATTCCCCACCCCCCGTCTCTGCTCACAGCCCCCTGTGAGGCTGCCGCTTCGGCCCAGGGCCCTGTCACCTTCACCAAGGCATGCTCAGCGGGAAGCTTTGCGGGGTGACATTCGGTGACTGACTGCAGCTGTCTCATAAAGCTTCTCTGACTTTTTTTTTTTTTTCGGTCCACACTGAGTGGCCTGTGGCTCACAGTTCCCCTACCAGGTACTTAACCTGCATGCCCTGCATTGGAAGTTCAGAGTCTTAACCACTGGACTGCCAAGGAAGTCTTAAGTTTCTTTCCTGCTATGGCTGCTTATATCCACAGAGTAAGTCTAATATCAACGTTTCCCTCATGTCTGTAGTGGGAGGTTCATGCACCTAAATGTTAGGGATACATCGGAGGAAAGGGTTAATAAGTATAACATTAAAGATCTTCTAGCTTTCAGCCGGTGTCCACAGTGCAAATACAAAATGGTACATAGCATAAACATACAATCAGTAGATGATATCCAAATAGCCTATTATCTCCTGAAAGAAGAAGGGCCAACATTTTAAATCACATTGCATTGTTGCTCCTATCAAATCATCAGAGACTTTGGAGGTTATACTTCTCTTTGATGAGGTTGAGGGAAATTTGGGGAAACCTTCACTGCAGTTAAATGTGCTCATTAGGGCAACCTTTCTGGAGAACAATCTGGCCATGCATGCCACCTTTCTTAAGAAACACAATACTCTTACCCAAACAATTTTACTTCCTGGAATTTTCACGAGAAGCTAGTTAATTCAAAGCTATAACTACAAAGATGTTCATCTCATTGTTTATATAAGAAAGAAAAAAGTGCAAACCATTAATTATTTATTAAAATATAAATTTTAAGTTAGGAAAGAGTTTAAGCATAGGAAAATGTTCATTTTTAAAGTAAAAAAAATTGTTAAAAATAATTCATTACTCTATGCTCCTATTTTTGAGGGAATAGATGTGTACGGTAAGATTATAGTTGATTCCCCATTATTTTTATAAGTATTTTTTCTTATTTCTATAATACATGTCTGTTGCATTTGAAGTAGAAAAAATGATCTTTTTTATTTTTTAAAAAGAAAACACTGTCAAATACTAAAAATAAAATATAAATATAAAATTCTATGAGTTTTGGCAGAGAATACAGATAAAAATCTTTTTTGGGTAGTAGATAATATATTTAAGGTTGTTTTCATATATTATCTTACTGGTTACTTCTTTCTTTCTTACCGCCTTTGATAAAGACAGTGGATGAGAATCAAAGGAATAGTGCAAATTCTCTGAGATATTCATTTATTTTGATGCATTCTTGGCAAACTCTTTTGATGTTAGTGTTTTAGGTTCAGTTCAGTTCAGTTCAGTCACTCAGTCGTGTCCAACTCTTCGTGACCCCATGGACTGCAGCACGCCAGGCCTCCCTGTCCATCACCAACTTCCGGAGTTTACCCAAACTCATGTCCATTGAGTTGGTGATGCCATTCAACCATCTCATCCTCTGTCGTCCCCTTCTCCTCCCGCCTTCAGGCTTTCCCAGCATCAGGGTCTCTTCAAATGAGTCAGCTCTTCCCATCAGGTGGCCAAAGTTTTGGAGCTTCAGCGTCAGCGTCGGTCAGACTCTCACGAGTTGCTCCAACAAGCTCTTACTAAATTTCCCACTGTACGATGTTTGAAACGGTTTGAAGGAAGCGAGAGTGCTCTAAATGTTTTGCTCTAGTGAAAACAAGTTGTTTAAAATTTCCCCACTTCCACTTCTTAACTGTATTTTCTAATCCATGCCTTTACTGCTTAGGTAGAAATTTAAACAGTGGCTTAAATTTAAGCCACCAATGGTTCGGATAAAGGCATCTTCAGCTGTATGAGAGATATGAAAACAGCATGCGAGAGCGACTACAGAAAGTAGCATCTCTACAAAAAGTGACAGAACGTATTTGAGTTTGGGAGGCACAAACGGAGGTTTTTCTTCGAAGACCATTTTGATTAATCTAATCCACCACAACAAATTCACAATTCAATATGAGAGGTAAGGGTGCCTGAAGATGCCCTTTACTATCATCCAAGGGGAAAAAAATATATGTCTAAGCGAGAGATGAAAACATGGCAAGCTTAAGTAGGAGATAAGAATCTGAACTGCAGCTGGCGTGATATGTGCAGTGAGGGCTCCCAGGAGAAGAAGAGGACATCGTGTTCTCCCTGCACAGGGGCTGGGACAGACACAAGCCAGCTTTCTGCACAAATACCTTCCTTCAGCGTCTGTCGGGGAGCAGAAGGGCCTGCAAGCTTTTATTACACGCCCAAAGCAGCACCTGCGGAGACTTGTTTGTTAAAGAAACACTGGACTTTCTAAGTCTTTTTGCCTTTGGATTTTCTTACTCTTTTCCTGAAAAAAGTATTGTTGAGCTTCCATGAAGCAACTGTCATTTGCCCAAAAAACAAAATAAAAGATTGTATTTAAAGGACATAGAGTAAATCTAGATTACTTGAACAAAGGCATAGTATTTTTCTCTTCTTTTCCAGTTAGGTCTGATTTCCTTTAGATGATCTACAGTGTTTTTTCTCTAAATGTTCTGCAATGCCCTCGAAGTTTCTTCATCCATCCATCTATTCACCCATCCATTTGCCCATCCATCATCCATCCATCCAACCCATCCATCCATCATTCCTCCTTCTGCTAAGTGTCATCTGTTATCAGGCATTGGGCAAAGTATAAATGCAGTAATATTAATCAGTTCATGCCTTTTCAGGCTCATAGGGGCACAGACATTATAAAAATAAGTCACTATATTGTTAGGGCATCACAAAGGTGATCAGCATTACGATGGAAACAATGGGGTATTATGAAAATCTAAATGTCACTTCGTGTTTGCCAAGCATCAGGGGCAAGGTGGAGCTAGCTCTGGGTTGGGTGGGGAAATAACATTTAAATTCAGACTTAGAGACTTGGAAGTCAGAGTGCCCCAGGCAGAAGAAATAGCTTGGCAGATGTCTTTAACAGGGGCTTCTCAGGTGGCACTAGTGGCAAAGAAACTGCCTGCCAGTGTAGGACACGTAAGAGGCCTGCGTTTGATCCCTGGGTCGGGAAGATCTCCTGGAGGAGGGCATGGCAACCCACTCCAGTATTCTTGCCTGGAGAATCCCATGGACAGAGGAGCCTGGCGGGCTACAGTTCACGAGTTTGCAAAAGAATCAGACAGGACTGAAGCAACTGAGCACGCAGGCACGCACCTTTATTAGAGAGGAGTGTGACATTTGTGAGAAGCTGAATGTCACAAATCTAGATAAAGTGCAGAGGGGAAAGGGGTGTGGCCAGAACTCTCAGGTCTGACCAGTCCTGGAAAGTGCTCTACTTTATTAGAAGTGAAATGGGGATTAACTGAAGGGTGCAATGTATTGGGGCAATATCTTCTCATTTTAATATTTAAAATATCAAAAAGTGTTAATTTCTCCTCCTACAAAGAGACTATCATGGCCAAGGTCAAAGCTGGAAGACTGACTGTGGTGTAGGATGGGAAAGTCAGTGGGCAGTGAGCTGAGCTGGATACCCCAGACAGTTGCAGTCATGCTCGAAGACAGACTGAATACAAGGCTCAGAGAAAGAAACATTTAAAGAAGGACCACTCATCCTGATCTGCGCCACTGGGTGCAGAGACGTGCCCCTCAGGACACTGCAGAGAACAAGGGATGGGGAAGCTGTTCTGACAGAGAAGATCTCAAGTTCAGTTCTGAGCATGTGATGTTTGAAACGCTCGTGAAAAATCAAGGCAATATGTGAAATAGACAACAATTAAATGTGTAATTCCAGAGCCAAGATAAAAGATCTTGCTGGAGGGCATATGTAGGGTGAGCTACATCATTTATTAAATATGCTCGAGTCTCTCAGTTCATAATAACTAATGATACCATTAGTTTACCTCATTAGCCAAGAAGTAAGGGGGGAAATCAGATAAGGAGTGGTATTGTTTCCTGGAAAAGGCACTTAGAGTTAATTCCACTTAACCTTAAACCAGGATCATTCATCAAAACACAAGAAGACCTTGGTAAACCATCTAACCCCCTCCCCAACCGCTTCACCACCTCCACCTTGGATTCAGAACACGCACAGCGCTGGCTGCTCTAACAAATGACCACCAGTGACGTGGCTGAAACAACAGAAATGCTATCGCTCATTATCCTGGATCTTGAAAGTCTAACTTTGTTACTGAGTCCAAGCTCACTCTGCTTCCCAAATCAGAGAGGAAGTATTGGGGCAAGGAATACAACTTTATTTGGAGGGCCAGCTAAGAGAAGAAGGCAAACTAATGTCTCAAAATAACCAACTTGTTGGAGTCCAAATGCCAGGTTCTTTTATAGATTAGAGATGGGAGAGGTAAGGAAACAAATTAAAAAGGTCATCCGTCTTGCAATTATCTCCTAGAATGGCAAGTTTCCAACAGGGGGATGTGTTAATTTCTTTCTTCCTGCCATCTACACATGAACAGGGTTCTGAATAAAGCCACTTTAGTTTAACAGTCAGGCAGAGGGGTAGGATTCTCTGAGGCAGGCCAGTATATATGATTATAATAACAAATTGAGCTTCAGCATTCTGGCCTAGAGAATTCCATGGACACAGTCCATGGGGTTGCAGAGTTGGACGTGACTGAGCAACTTTCACTTCATAATAACAAAAGCAATGGAAAGCAAGTCAAAGAAATAGTTTCCATGTGGAGTCAGAATTGGCTTTTTCTTGCAACCAAATCAGAGTACCAAGGTGGTCAGTGTCTGGTGGAAGCCCTCTTCCTGCTTTACAGATGGCCACCTTCTCACTGTGTCCTTGCATAGCAGAGAGGGGATGCAAACTATCTCCTGTCTCTTCTTGTGAGGACACTGGTCCCATCACAAGGGCCCCTCCTTCATGACCTCATCATCTCCTAAAGGCCCACCTGTACATACCATCACACTGTAGATTAGGGTATCAATACTCAAATTTGGGGGAGACACAAATGTTCAATCCATAGCAGTCGTCATGACCAATATCTGGCTCGGGTCTCATATCATTATACGTATCCTTAGACGTGGCTGAATCGCCTTCTATGTAGTTAACTTTACACAATGTACACATGGGGGATGAAAGTCTCCACTTCTGTAGGGAATTGCCCACCTGAACAGTGATACTAAGTCAGATATCCATCCATCCATCCACACTGTCCATCTAGGACACAGCTCAGAGGTCTCACACTATAAAAACATGGCATGGAATTTTATATAGGAAATACATTTATTTCCATGTAACTGAAACAGTCCTTTTTTTCCCATATAAGAAGCTTTCATGAAATAAAAATGGGAAAATGGACAAACATTGTTCATCACCATCTGCATGTTGGGTACCATGTGGGTTTTTTATGGAATCAAGCATTCCTTCACTGGGAACTGTCTTAGGGCCAGGGCAGGGCAGTGAATCAAATGTCCATTTTTTAAGACAAACTTTTTTCCATTATAGTGAAATACCTGGAGGGCATCAGGTACACATTAAAATGAGAAGCAAAGGCTTTGTCACATGTTCAGTGAACAAAACCAAAGTGGGGCAGAGTAGAATTCAGTGGTGCGATGGAGAGATTTTGTGAATGGGGGGCATCCTCTGGGGAAGGGTCATGTGGTGTCCCTGTCTGATGGGGAGAGGGAGGCAGCTTGCTGGGACTGCGTTTTCCAGTGGAAGGTAAGGTTCAGTAGCATAGGAGATTTTGGAAAGCACAGTTCCCTGAAGGGTCTTCTACAAAGATGGAGGTGACTATGGACAGATAATGCCTTTATTGGGAAAGACAACTGGAGGAGGAGAATTGGACTGTTGAAGACAGGAAAAGAAGGCAGAGAATCATCCTGTGGATCTGAAGACAGAGGTCCTTGTTGAATGGAGTGTGACTGAAGGGGAAAGTGCAGGATCTTGGCATGAAAATACGAGAGGAAGAAATAATGGATCCTGATATAAAAAATTCTTTTCAGTTTTGCATACCCTTTTCATCCACCTGAGTCAATACCTTACATCTAGATGTCAAAGGTGGCTTGTTGAAGAGGTTCTCCAGAGCCAGAAGATACCATCTCCCTCTTTCAGAGCAGGACAGCCAGTTGTTCGCTAGCTATCCTGTCCAACCATTTGAGACCCCATGGACTGCATCATGCCTGGCTTCCCTGTCCTTCACTATCTCCTGCAATTTGCTCAAACTTGTGTCCATTGACTCAATAGACATGGCATGGGCATGGCATGGACATGAAACCTGACGTGCTACAGTCCATGGGGTTGCAAAGAGTCAGACATGACTGAGCTCTGTCCATTGAGTCTGTGATTCTAGCCAGCCATCTCACCCTCTCTTGTCCCCTTCTCCTCCCGCCTTCAATCTTTCCCAGCATCAGGGTCTTTTCCAGTGAGTTGGATCTGCGCATCAGGTGGTCAAAGTATTAGAGCTTCAGCTTCAGCATCAGTCCTTCCAATGAACACCCAGGACTGATCTCCTTTAGGTTGGACTGGCTTGATCTCTTTGCAGTCCAAGGGAATCTCAAGAGTCTTCTCCAACACCACAGTTCAAAAGCTCAATTCTTTGTCACTCGGTCTTCTTTATGGTCCAGCTTTCACGTCTATACAGGACTACTAGAAAAACCACAGCTTTGACTACATGAACATTTGTTGGCAAACTGATGTCTCTGCTTTTTAATACTCTGGCTAGGTTCATCGTAGCTTTTCTCCCAAGGAGCAAAAAAGCATCTTTTAATTTAGTGGCTGCAGTCACCCATCTTCAATGATTTTGAAGCCCAAGAAAATAAAATCTGTCACCATTTCCATTTTTTTCCCCACCTATTGACTGTAGCATGTCTTCCTTATATTCTCAATAACTTCGAAAGTATGTATTTTTCATACACTGAGTGTCTATCCTAATTAGAACCTTTTTTCTTAAAACAGTCAACCCAATGGTCAACTCAAATTTCCTCATTAAAATGTAATCAGAGTCCCTCCCCCACCTTGGAGACCATATTAACAAAACAATAAGAAAGCAGTCATGCAGTTAGCAAAATCTACTTATGAGAAATTATCCTTTCTCACAAGTGGCAAAAGTTGAAATAGCTGTGTAGTCTAAAATGCTTCATATAATTTACCATGTACATTTTTTTCTACTGGGAAATTTTCTCATAATGATACCTAGTCTCCAAGATCTACATGTAGATACTCCCTTTCAGCCAGACTACATATTTTGAGTATTCCCTTAAAAAAAAAAAAAAAAAGCCAAAGAAATTCTTCTGCTAAGTACTGATTTACTTGTTTCTCAAGCAATTGTGCAATTTAAAATGCTGATCGCTTCTATTTTCTGCTTTAAGCAGAAGGGGAGACATCACTCTTCATTTAAATATAATAGTGTACTTACAGTAAGGTCATAAACCAAGACGTGAAAAAAGGATGAGCTATTTTAGTTCTACTGAAAATTTGTTGTTGTTGTCTTTTAGTTTGAAGATGCTCCGATTGTTTACTGAGAAGTTTTGCGAAACCTCAAGAAATGTAATGGGAAATTGTTCATGTCTAGAAGGGAAAGGATCTTCTGGTTCACACCTACAATAGTGGGCATGAGACACAGTAATTAGCAAATACTGAGACCATTTGGAATTGTAACTTTCCAAGATGTAAATCATTGAGTATAAGGTTTTACTACATGGAAAACATGCATTTGAAGAATCCATGCAGACAATCACATTGACCAGTGTTCTTGTGAGTCTGGACTTGCTATTAATAATCATAATTAACAGAAAGACTGTTAAAGAACGCATGTGTATTTTTACATCTATTTTATTTATTATCAGTCCATGTTTCTCATCTAAAAATGTTAATATATTTGCTAAAATATAATGTATAAGGTCTTCACTGAGTCATCAAGGATCAGTAGACAGATCACTTTGGTTAAGAGACCAGATTAGTTTCTCAGATTTGATAATAGCATCTTAGCCTGTCACTTAAAATTAAAAAAAAAAAAAATTAAACTTATTTTTGCCTGTAGCAAGGTGATAGTGTTCTTCTTTAGCCAACTTTTAACCTGAAACAATGAAATACAAAGTACGTCTTTAATCTCTTGTTTAACGTACCCCTAATTTCAATAGAGCACCTTTAGGTGGTAGACATTTGCTTGCACATGTTTATCAGTCCCCTGTCTGCCTTCTGATACTTTTTAAGGACATGATTTTTACATTCCCTTTAAACAGCCCTGTTGTCTTCAGGTTGACCTTCAAAGTCACCACTTTCTCATCCTGTCTGGCTGCGGAGATCAGCTGAGGCATCCACTCTCCACTTTGCAGGGCACTGATGCACTGGCCCTGCTGTGTTGAATCAGGAACCATCCCCCCTCCACGTTCCCTGTGGAATCTGAACCCCCTTGTGAAATTCCACAATAGTCATTGACTCTATCTCTCTAAAAAGAGTAAGGAGACCAGCTTTCTTTTCTGGAAAAAATCATGATTATAACAGGATCATCATCATCACTGTCATGGTAACAGTTAACACACCCTGGGAGGTTACTGACAGTCATGCAATAAGCTGTGTATTTCACAGGCGGTCTCTATCACTCCTCGCATTGACCCTGTAAGATCCCATTCTTAGCTCGATTCTGTATGTGTGCATGCTCAGGCGTTCAGTCAGTTGACTCTTTGCAACCCCACGGACTATACCTACCCAGGCTCCTCTGTCCACTGGATTTTCCAGGAAAAAATACTGGGGTGGGTTTCTACTTCCTCCTCCAGGGGATCTTCCTGACAGAGGGTTTGAACCCACATCCTCTGTGTCTCCTGCATTGGCAGGTGAGTTCTTTACCACTGAGCCACCTGGGAAGCCCAGAGAAAATAGAGGCTCAGAGAGGGTGAGTAACTTGCCAAAGGTCATACAGATGGTAAATTCAGAGCCGGACTTTGCACTTGACTCTGAGTCCTCCACACTGTGAACTTCCCCTCCCTGAGGCACTAAAACTCACAAAGTGAAAGTGTTAGTTGCTCAGTCCTATATGATTGTTTGCGACCCCGTAGACTGTAGCCTGCCAGGCTTCTCTGTCCATGGAATTTCCCAGGTAAGAATACTGGAGTGGGTAACCATTTCCTTCTCCAGGGGATCTTCCCAACCCAGGGATCAAACCCGAGCCTCCCACATTGCAGGTGGATTCTTTACCATCTGAGCTACTAGGGAGTCTCCCAAGATCATCTACAATTTACATGGAGAGGATATGGCAAAATAAGTCTGCCCTTGTGAAAACCAACGACCTTTATCATTGCCTGGGGCTTTGTTTGAGAGACCTGAACTCCCTAATACAGTCAGACCACCCGCTCACTGAGAGAGGAGATCCCCTTTGGAACGTGATCCCCGTGAGCAGGGCAGGTCTCCAAGCATCCCCAGGAGCTAAGACTTAACTTTCTGTGGGGAAAACTGGATCCAGGGACTTGGAAATGGCCTTTCACTCTCCACAGGGTGCTCAGGCTTTGAACCATCTGGGATCCCTGAGGGTGTAGGAGTCCCACCAGACCCCATAGGGTTCTGGGCCCAGCAGAGGCCTCAGCAGCTGCAAACGGCGGTCTGGGGAAGCACTGACCTGAGCAGACAGGCTCTGCTGAGGGTCCTTCCATCCTTCCATCTGGGGCCTTGTGCTCAATGCGAGGGGCAGAGCGGACCACACACATGAACTCACACTCGAGGGGCAGACGGCCACGCCCGGGGGGTGCAGGGCAGCCCCTCCGGGTGCGGTTCCCGGGACCTTCTCAGAAGCTGGCGGAGAGACTCAGAGTCTGCACCTCGGTAGACAGCACCCCAGGCACCTTGATCAAAGTCACACTCACTGCAGGAACGTGCGGCGCCGACCTGCACTGCTGGGGAGAGGGGCCGGCCTCCGAGGAGGGCTGGGGACCGGCCTCACGGCAGGAACCGCCCCTTGGCCACCAAGGAGCCTCTCCGTGACCCCAGCTCTGCCCTGACCTGCGCAGTCTTGCCCAGGTTCCCGGTGCTTTCCCGGAAGACCATCTCAAGGGAGCTCCAGGGCAAGGTCCTCTGCCCACCAGGCCCGCCCGCGAGGCCGGCGTGAACCCCGGCTTTGGAAACTCACCGACTTCTGTAAAAGACGGAACCTGTGTCTCCCGCCTTGCAGGCAGACGCATCGCCTCTGGTGGACGGGTCACTCAGCCCAAATCCCCTTGTGTCAGGAGCGCCTTGCAGAGAACGTAGCCCAAAATAAAGGACGGACAGATCCATAAGACCTCATCTTTACCTTCACTACTGATAGTGTTACGAACTTTCTTTCTTATTTCACGTTGTCTTCCTATTTTTTAAATTTAATTTTTATTTTGTATTGAAGTATAGTTGATTTACAATACTGTGTTAATTTCACGTATACAGCAAAGTGATTTGGTTATAAATATATATATATTCTTTTACAGAGTCTTTTTTCCCTTGGTAGTTTTTTTTTTTTTCTGAAATAAATCATTCCCATCTATGACCATAATTTAATAATAAGAAAAAGCACATTCACTATATAGTTAAAGAAGAAAGGACACCGTCCAAGTAACTTTAATAAAATCTGTTTGTGAGCTAATCATCTTGGAGACGTGTTAATTTCAGTTTCATATACTTCATGTTATTTAGGGAGAAAGAGTAATCGAGCATTATTAACTCCAGCAGAGAATGGAGAGTTGCGTAGATAAAATTTCATTGCTTATGATTCAATTTTATTTTTATGCTAAAGTCAGCTAGATGGGGAAGAGTCTGTGTCCATAGCCTCAGGAATAATGTCCCTGCAATCAAATCAGCTTCAGTAGAGGTAATGGTGATCGGGGTTTTTAAAGGAACATTAAAAACCTCGGTGACCGAAGTTGAATTTAACATCACTGACAAAGCTTGTAGAAGAAAAGGAGGCATTGTCGGCACCCTCATTCACTCCTGAATTCCGCACATCTGTACACAAGCTCATTAAGGAATGTTCCGTCTGGGATCAAAATTGCTTATTTCTTCTACAGAAAATACAGATCAGAAAGGAGCAGGTGACCCCCCCCGCCACCGCCAGCCTTGCTCTCCTTCAAATGACCTCTGAGTCAGTAAGCCGGGCGACCCCAGAGCCCGTGCAGGGAATTATCTCCAGCGGCGGGTAAATTAGATCAGCGGGCATCGCTGTCAGCGGCCGGGAGGGCTCATCGGATTCCGCCGCTGGTTCTGGTCACTGACACACAGACATCTCGCTAGTTCTGGGCTCTCAGTAAATGCAATTAGAAGTGGTTATTCCATTTTGAAAGAAGAAATATCCAAAGCAGCATTTTGCAGCCGGGGAAAGGCAGAAAAGAGACTCCAGGGGTGTGTGGGGGGGGGGATGGCTGGCTGAGTTGACTGCAATTTGTAATCAATATTAACCACATCATACATAGGGAGTCACCGTTTGCAGGAAAAATGAAAAAAGAGTTAGAGCTGCACTTCTTTTATCCCATGAAGGTCATAATAAGATGAGTTGTGATGACGAGAAAAATTGATGGAAGGTAGTTGCCTCAACAATGGAGAAAAATACCTCTGTTCTGATGAGGAGTTCTCTCCAGCAATCTTGCAAAAGGACTGACCTCTGCTGTAAATTTGCTTGAGAACGAGAATGGAAAGTTTAAATGAGGTTTTTAGTGATTTCTGCCCTTACCCAGAGCTGGGAAAATGTGACAGTGATTCAATTTAAGAGATTTTCTGCCTAAAAAAGTTGGTGGGAGGGTGAGGCAGGGGGTGTCCCGGGTTGACGGCTGACAGACTATGCCGCTGACCGCTGCCCCCTGGTCCTGGAAAACACCAGGTCCAGACACCACCAGTCACGTCTACACAGGCGTGTCCTGCGTCCAGCAGCAAAGGGCTCAGGATTGGTCCTGATTTCCAGAGAAGAAGAAAGGGAGTTAATCCGCCTGGGGGAGTATCCAGGTAGACAATGTGTGCATGCATGCACCGGGGGTCTGACTATTTGTGACCCCGTGGACTGTAGCCCTCCAGGCTCCTCTGTCCTCTTTCCAGGCAGGAATACTGGAGTGGGTTGCCATTTCCTCCTCCAGGACATCTTCCCAACCCAGGGACTGAACCCGTCTCCTGCGTCTCCTACATTGGCAGGCAGGTTCTTTATCACTTGAGCCACCTGGCAAGCACATCCAGTTAGACAGATGTCAACAATTTCACCACCTAAAATCCCCGCAGAAATTCTGAAAATGTCTCAGTGTTTTCCTGAGCTCTGCTTTTCCTTTTTGGTGGGGTCCTGCAGATTCTGAATGGATGTTCAAGCTCTGTAGTGCATCCAGAACTCCAACCCTCCATGTATAACAGAGACTTCTTAACAACATGATGGAAAGGTAGGGTGGGGGGAGTCAGAGCAGTGGGCTCCTGTGGATGGGCAGCACCTGGGTGGAGGCGGGACTGGTCCTGACCCACAGGTGAGATGTTGGCACCCTCTGCCACTCCACCCAAAATACACCTGTGGATGCAAGGCAGTCGCCACCACCACAGGCAGCTGCCAAGAGCGGGATTGCTTACTGAAGAAATCCTGTGACTCTAGAGGATCCTCTTTCTCTTGAAGTCAATACTGAGAAGGAGGAAAAGAACTCTTAATGAGCCAGTTGTTAAGGGGAAATCAGTATCTTTTCCCTTGGCCATAACTTTTATGACTGTGAAGTTTGTGACGATATTGCCTATGTAGATGTAGGTATAGGTATAGATGTAGATACGAGTGTAGATATAGGTGCGAGGGTAGCTGTAGGTGTCAGACGGATGTAGCAGGTGCAACTGTGTAAATATGTATGTAAAGGTACGGACGACTGATCGATACATGCTGATACAAATAAAGATACTGATATGATATAGATCTTGACATGATAGGCTGATGTAAATAGATACAAATAGACATAAAAAGATATGAATTGCCAACATCCGTTGGATCATAGAAAAAGCAAGAGAATTCCAGAAAAATGTCTACTTCGGCTTCACTGACTATGCTAAAGCCTTTGACTGTGTGGATCACAACAAACTGCAGAAAACTCTTCAAGAGATGGGAATACCAGACCACCTGACCTGCCTCCGGAGAAATCTGTATGCAGGTCAAGAAGCAACAGTTAGAACTGGACATGGAACAACAGACTGGTTCCTAATTGGGAAAAGAGTACATCAAGGCTGTATATTGTCACCCTGCTTATTTAACTTATATGCATAGTACATCATGCAAAATGCTGGGCTGGATGAAGCACAAACTGGAATCAAGTTTGCCAGGAGAAATATCAATAACCTCAGATATGCAGATGACACCACCCCTATGGCAGAAAGAGAAGAGGAACTAGAGCCTCTTCATGAAAGTGCAAGAGGCTTAGAATTCAACATCCAGAAAACTAAGATCATGCCATCTGGTCCCATCACTTCACGGCAGATAGATGGGAAAACAATAGAAACAATGACAAACTTTATTTTCTTGGGCTCCAAAATTACTACAGATGGTGACTGCAGCCATCAAATTAAAAGATGCTTGCTCCTTGCAAGAAAAGCTATGAAAAACCTAAACAACATGCTAAAAAGCAGAGATATTACTTTGCCAACAAAGGTCCATCTAGTCAAAGCTATGGTTTTTCCAGTAGTCATGTATGGATGTGAGAGCTGGACCATAAAGAAACCTGAATGCCAAAGAACTGATGCTTTTGAACTATGGTGTTGGAGAAGATTCTTGAGAGTCCCTTGGACTGTGATGAGATCAACCCATTCAATACTAAAGGAAATCAGTCCTGAATATTCATTGGAAGGACTGATGCTGAAGATGAAACTCCAATACTTTGGCCACCTAAAACGAAGAGTTGACTCATTGGAAAAGACCCTGATGCTGGGAGGGATTGGGGCAGGAGGAGAAGGGGATGACAGAGGATGAGATGGTTGGATGGCATCACTAACTCAATGGACATGAGTTTGAGTAAACTATGGGAGTTGGTGATGGACAGAGAGGCCTGACGTGCTGCCATTCATGGGGTCGCAAAGAGTCGGACACGACTGAGCAACTGAACTGAACTGAACTGAACTAATGGCGTTTGTGTGCTTAGTCACTCAGTGGTGTCTGACTCTTTGTGACCCCATGGATGGTGGCCCGCCAGGCTCCTCTGCCCGTGGGGATTCTATAGGCAAGAACACTAGAATGGATTACCATGCCATCCTCCAGGGGATCTTCCCAACCCAGGGATTGAGCCCACATATCTTATGTCTCCTGCATTGACAGGCAGATTCTTTATCACTAGCATCACCTGGGAAGCCCACAAACCCACAGACATAATTAGATATATATGCATATAGATATTGGAATAGTTATCAATATGCATATAGGTACAAAAGTAGATATAGCTAGTATTGCAGTCCAAACCAAGCTTTCAGTAAACTTTTACTGTATTCAGTTCCCAATATTAAAATCATGAACACAGTAAGAAAGACCCAGTTTAGACCTTACCCTCATGTTGCTTGCGATCTAGTGAAGGGAACTTGGGTGATAAATAACCAGTTTAGTCGTAAAATAATCTTAAGATTACTAGACTATGCTGTATCTTGATGACAAAATCCATGTCCTAGAAAAATCAGTTGAGAAATAATTCTAGAGAAGCCTTCCTACCTGTCCTGCCAGGGGGCACTCTGATCAGACAGTTCCATGTGTTCCCACCAGGACGCTACACCCCCCTTCCACGGAGGACACCGGCCTTGCAACCCCACCAGGTTGGCAGGTGGGGACGTCACATCCGGCTTGTTGGCACATAAACACGGGGGCATGTCCAGTTGACCAACACAGTTGTCCAGAATCCCCTTGACCTCTTTCCTGGGCTCGGCCACTGCTCCCCTGGGACCGGACGCCCGGCTCCAGCTCTCATCCCCCAGCTCCCCTCCAGAGCGTCTCAAGTGTCAGGACAGACATCAATCTAATTTTCCCAGTAAGAAAATTTTATTTGCCACTTTTGAACCTAATAGCGCTCCATTTAAGGAGAGGGGATGTTTGCAGCAAGTGGACCCCTGTCAACAGCAGCTGATGGCAGCTGACTGTGGTCATTGGTGATGCTGGGAAAGACTGAAGGCAGGAGGAAAGGGTGATGACAGAGGATGAGATGGTTGGGTGGCATCACCGACTCGATGGACGTGAGTTTGAGCAAACTCCAGGAGATGGTGAAGGACAGGGAAGCCTGGCATGCTGCAGTCCACGGGGTCACAAAGAGTCGGACATGACTGAGCGGCTGAACAACAAGAATCAGAGTCCAGGGTTATAATCACAGGAAGACTAAAAATCACATTCTCCTTGAGAGTCGGGTCAGGAAAATACCTGCTCACACGAGTGTTGGCGTATTCCTCTCCATTGGTCTTTATAGAGGAGCATTAAAGCATGACGTGCCCAACATGCAAGCTGATTAGGAATACCTGAGTGATGGTAACAGTATTTTTTTAACCCAGTAATGAGACCTTGTCTGTCTCTTTCTAGCTATAAGGAAGCATCTATAAGAGGGAAAATGAGAGCTTTGGTAAGGAAAGAGCTCTTAAAATGGGAGATATTTACCTTGCTGGTAATATTTGGTGATTTTATGTGCAGTTGGGTGTGTGTTCACATGAGCAGGGAGGAACGTACACACACAGGCTTGTACATACACACACACACAAACAGTGACAGTGTGTAAGCACTCCCCACAAGAGGCCCTATGCTCTATTTCCAGAACCCACCCAAAGAACCTGTGACATAAGGATCATTATCCAGGGGTAAAGACAGGATGCTGAAGCTCAGAAACCCCCCGTCATGTGCCAGCATCAGGGTCACAGTGCTTGTGATGTCAGAACAAAAATTTTACATCCAAGTTTGACAGATTCTCCACGGAGGCTTGTAACCACGGCTGCCTTGGCTGTTCAGTGAGGACAAGTTTCCAGAAGACGACTGATTTCCTGTTCTTTAGCCCAGCTCCAAGGTCCACCCATTACCTGAGTCAGCAAGCAAGGGCTTCAAGAAAGGCCCCGCCACTAGTGAAGTGAGTCAGACAGAGAAAAACAAATGCCATTCAATGTCACTCATACATGGAACCCAAAACCACGACACAAATGAACCTATTTACTAAACAGAAATAGACTCGCAGACACAAAGCAAGCTTGTGGCTACAGAAGGGGAGGGCAAGTGTGACAGTGTCAGCCACTCAGTCGCGGCCCACTCTTTGTGGCCCCGTCGGCTGTAGCCCACCGGGCTCCTCTGTCCATGGGATCCTCCAGGCGAGAATCCTGGAGTGGGTTGCCGTTCCCTTCTCCAGGGGATCTTCCTGACCCAGGCAGATTCTTTACCACTGAGCCACCAGGGAACCCTCGGAATCACGTTGCTGATCACCTGAAACCAACACAACCTTGCAAATCAACTACACAGCAGTTTTAGAAAAGATTTAGAAATAAAAAATAGTCCCCACGACCTGGATGTCACAGCTGAGACAAAGCCGCCTCCTCTCCCTGCAGCTCTTGCCTTCAGCTCCCCTCTCCTGGGTTCAAGGCAAAGGGCAATTGTCTCAGCAATGATTACTGGACCCAGGGAGCACAAACAGGCTGTTTAGGAAAAAAGCCTTTTGGATAAGTGCGAAGTCCAGTCCCTGAAAGACGACAAATAAAAGGCAAGCCTAAGTGTTTTCACACTCTAGTGCAATACCCTCCATAAACCTTAAGTATCTTAAAAACCCAGAGAGTTACCTTTGGAAGTTCACCTGCTGCTATCTTTGTGGCTCTTCGTCAAAAGAGATGAGGACGGAGTTTAAGGAGAACGTGAAGTGCCATCTGTTCTCCGACGCCGGGTGGTTGGCAGGCAGCATCCTGATGGCCCTCCACGACGCGCCGTGTGCACCGTCAGGGCACTTGTGGATCCGTAATGGAGCACACCTGACCATCTGCCTGTGTTCCCACACAACGGGACAACTCTATTTCTTCCAAAGAGCTCTCCAGCATCTGGTTGAAATGAACTGTGTAATTTTAGTGTTTCTGATAGTTTTATTTTTGCCACAAGAAGCATCCATATCTTGTAACGATTCCTTATTTTTCTTCAACCCAGAGACCTCACTGAAATGGTAACGGCAAATTACAAACGCATCTCCCGGCCTCATGTATATTTCAGGAACTAGCATTCAGGGCATCCTGCTCCCACTAAATACCAACAGGAACAGATCTTAACATTTGAAGGAAAACATTCAGAGTGCATCAGTGTTTTCTTCCAAGCTTGTTTTGTTTCACTAAATTTTGTCTTTAAATCACGGAAGTGTAAAATCACACACAGGCTTTACTGTGCCTATTTTCAGGCTGTCCAAAAGGTGGGCTTCTGGAGCAGAAGAGCCCTGACTCCAGAGGAGACCCCCGGCAAAACTCAGACGTGGTCCATGGGCTGGGCGCCGTCCCCGTCTGCAGTAGGGAAGATGCTACCTGCCCTGCTGGTCTGTCCACCCCCTGTCAAGGTGGCCTGGGTTCCACCTGTACCTGAAAAGAGTGACATGGCTGGGTCAACGTCATTCTCACAGTCATGGGGGTCAACCTACCAGAGCTAGAGGCTGCTGTTTTTCACAGCAGTACAGACGAGGGTGGGCACGCAGGCAGTCTCCTCCTCGAGCATGACGGGACATGGTCCAGGATTCCTTCTGCAAGTGTTCTTGGAAAACCTGCAGCCTGACCCCCCACAGGGGCATCTCGAACGGGACAGGTGTCGGGTGAGCCCTGAGCGGGTGGTGCCTCAAACAGGGTCCTGAAGGGCCTCAGAAAGACCACAGAACTGTGCGTCCTCCTGCCTGCCCCACCGTGGGCGTTTTCCATCCCAGGGAAAACGTCCGTGCATCCCTGTTTCCATCTGGGAGCCCAGGACGCAGCCCCTCGGGCCCTCCCAGCTTTCTGCATTTCCGGTCCCGGATCACCCGTAGCTATTTCCAACACTCACCTGCCATGCCTGGATGACCAGACTGTCCGCACGGAGGCTGTGGACTTCAGTCACGAGTCGCGCAGTGTTACTGGGGGAGCAGAAGGTACACAGCGGCCCCCATGTCAAAGTTCCTTGAAGTTTGGCGATCCTGACATTCAGTGTCCACCAAACCTTCCTCGGTACTTAAATAAATGGGTGATAGTGTCTCCAAAAGAAGTGAAAACGTACCTGTGCTTTAAATATCAATATGTTTTTACTCAAGGGATACTTATTTGCGATAAATGTGGCTTTATTGGCATTTGAAGCAAGGGAAATTGCAGTGACGTTCACAGAGTTAGAGGGGATTCAGAGGTGTAACCCAGTCCTGCTGGCTGGGGGCTTTATGGGTAAGTGCGTGTGAATTTTCTATGTTTCCACAAGACGGTTACAAACTAGGTAACATCATCTCCACATCTCACTGGTGATAAAGGTGACACTGGGCCTCCAGCTAACCAACCACAGAGCAAAAATTCAAACTCAGGCCTGCCCAGCTCCAATATTACATTTTTATTTCATATGTCAAGAAACTTTCTTTTGTGTAAGAACCGGTTGGTTTTTTTTCGACCCAGCCTACACTGGCCCCGGGGTGTAGACACCACGTCTTGGCTTCCATTATCCTATTCTTCGGGTGGTTGATCATGGTTTTCACAGTCTTTCTAAAGATCTTCTAAGCTTGTACTAGCCAACACACAGGGTGCTTATTCAAGTCCCTAAAGCATTGTTTCCTTTCAGTATTCACTTATTTTTTTTTTCAGCATTTTAAATACTTCTATTTCTTTTTTCTTTTTTTTTGGTACATTAATTTATTTATTTTAATTGGAGGCTAATTACTTTACAATACTGTGGTGGTTTTTGCCATACATTCACATGAATCACCCATGGGTGTACATGTGTCCCCATCCTGAACCCCCGTCCAACCTCCCTCCCCATCCCATCCCTCAGGGTCGTCCCAGTGCACCGGCCCTGCGCGCCCTATCTCATGCATCGAACCTGGACCGGCGATCTATTCACATATGGTAACATACATGTTTCTTGAAACTGCATCTCAGGTGTAAGACCTTCTCCTCCAGCCACTTGTCTTAAGGAGATGCCATGAATTTTAAACCGAGGCGCCTGTGCGAGGCTTCGGGAAATGATGCAGGCTCTGAGAAGCTGGGACCCAGGAAGCCGGCTGTCATGACAAGACTGATAGGACGCCCAGGGCACCTGCCACAGGGCCACTCTGCCCCCAATGCTCCACCTGGAAAAGGGATGAGATGAGCTGGCAGATCCCACACCCCGCACCCGCCACAGGCTGTTTCCATGTGAGCAAATGAGAAATGCAGTGAAGGGTTCAATCTAAACCATGTGTGTTGACTCACTTCCCTGCGAATCGCCCACAACACAGCGGGGTAAACACAAATGCTCTTGGTAGCCTGCTTTGGGTGAGCTAATGTTTGCCGTCTGTTCACTGAAAGCCCGGAGTGTTAGCTTTGAAAAATGGGGCTCTGAGAGCCACGAGCTAATGCATTTCCCGGTGGAGGTGGGGGGTGAGTCCTGCAGCCCCGGTCTCCCCAGCCTGTTACTGATGGCAGCAGGCTCTCCTTGGGACTGATCATGGCTGGGACCCCCCGACCTGGAGGATGAAATGGAAACAGCAGTCCTGGGGCGGTGCACGCTCTATCCTGCCAGACGCCACAGCCATTTTAAAGCCACTTGCCAAGTCGATGATGAAAACTTGCACATGAGGGTACTGGAGCACCAATGAAGACGTCAGGCAAAGGCCAATTTTTCTTCATTCGATGGCTCTGAGTCTTCATGGGGTTTCCACAACCAGGCAGCGAACAGCTGGAAAAGAGCAGGATAATCTGACTTTCCGTTGTTTAAACCTGCTCCCTGGTGGGGAAGGGCTCCCCAAAGCCACACCTGGGTATGTGTGTCCATTTCCTCCAAACGGAAGGAAATTTCTCAATTAGGAGACTTCACTGCCAGATCTTCAGAGGTAACAGAAAGCGCAAGTGTTAGTCACTCAGTCATGTCCGACTCTTGGTGACCCCAAGCACTGTAGCCAGCCAAGGCTCCTCTGTCCACGGGATTCTCCAGGCAAGAATTCTGGAGTGGGCAGCCATCCCCTTCCCCAAGAGGTAACAGGAGAGCCGGCACTTCCAGGGCTCTCCAGGGTGGCCCCTGCAGGTCTGCGGGGTGGGCTCCAGCCTCTCGATGAGTTTGGTCCTCTGTCTGGAGCCTGGAGGATTCAAGACGCTGGTGGACACGAGTCCCCCGGTGGAGAACGTGACGGCATGAAGGCCTGCTGGCGGCAGTCGCCAGGTTTCCCGTCGATTCCAGTGCACCTGCTCTCGTTTGAAGAGCATAAGGGGTTTTCTCACAGGCCACAGTAACACAGGCGAGGATGAACTCTGCCTTTCGCTTACACCTTTTTGTCTCCAACGAGAGCAAGTGGATGGAATTGGAAGATGCGCGCCTTTTCCTGAAAAGACAGCCATGCTCTGAGGCTCCCATGAGGCAAATTCTTCCCCGGAACGTTCCCTTATCAAGATCGCACACCACAGACGGGGCTGCTTTGAAAGTCAATGTCTTGCTCTTTTTTTTGAAAGCTTTGCTCGCTGTGTGTTTTTAGATGCAAGCTTCAAACTGTCAGAGTTTTGTTGCCGTTGATAGAGCCGGCCTGGGATTGATGCCCAGAGGGTGGTCTGACTAGAAATGATGAGACAAAACTTGAATTCAATTAATTCTCTTGGTAGTTCAAGGAAAGAAGGCAAAGAAGGCAGTCTCCCGGCTGCACGAGTGGGTAATCCATAACTGCTTTTGGTCAGAGGAGGTCTGCTTTCCTAGCTTTAATGACACTTTTTGCACACTTATTTGTCAAGATGTATTTCTGGGGACGTTTGAATCCGGTGGCCTCCAAGAGACATCTCCAGCAGCATCCTTAACATCACAAAGTGCTCGCCGGCCGTGTGCACACGTGTAGATATCAGAAGCAGATATCAGAAAGGAAGCACTGGCTTTCTTTAAGGATGCCAAGTGTTCACACCATGAGCCTCTGTGAGCTTTCCATCTATTTTCAAGGAAATTTGCAGCATGTATTTTCTTTTTTTTTTTAATTTTTAAATTCAGGTATAGTTTATGTACAATGTTGTATTCGTTTCCAGTATACAGAGAAGTGGTTCATATAGATAGATAGACAGATAGATAGATAGACATGAAGTGTGAAAGTGGTAGGAGTTCAGTCGTGTCTGACTCTTTGCCACCCCAAGGATTGAGCCCACCAGGCTCCTCTGTCCATGGGATTCTTCAGGCAAGATTACTGGAGTGGGTTGCCATACCGTTCTCCAGGGGATCCTCTCAACCCCGGGACTGAACCCAGGTCTCCTGCATTACAGGCAGATTCTTTGCTATCTGAGCCCCCAGGGAAGCTCAGATTCTTTCCATGGTAGGTTATTATAAGATACCGTTACCCCCCTTTCCCCATTGGTAACCATACTATTGTCTTCTATGTCTGTAAAACTGTCTTGTAAATAAGTTCATTTGTATTATTTTTTTATTTCCATACATAAGTGATATCATATGATATTCATCTTTATCTGACTTACATCACTTAGTATAATAATCTCCAGGTTCATCCATATTACTGCAGATGGCATTATTTCATTCTTTTCTATGGCCAAGTTACAAAACAAATTCTTTATTTGTGTTTAGTTGTTTCAGGTCTTATATAAAAATCTCAGAACTTCTCAGGAAATATTGTTGCCACATAACTGACCTCCAGAATTCTAAAACCATAACTGTCTGGTTATGGAATGGGTGTGGCTTCTTCGGGGCTGGTGAGTGTGCTCAGGCACCTTCACAAATATACTAACACCCACTGGATTGTACACTTCAGAGTGGTGAGCTCTGTGGTATGTGAAGTGTACCTCAATAAAAAAGGAAATTAGCCCTGGAAACCAGCATTTCATGGAGACCAGATTGCATCAAATCTACCAACCATTTCAGGGAGGCCTTTCAGCCAGCCTTCTGTCTGAAGGGTTTCCTTTCTGAAAAGTTCCTCTCATTTAACTTCAACTTTTCTGTTCATCTGAGCAAAAGTCTGGGTTTTTCAAATTGTCATTTGTGACATGTTAAAAGGGTTATGAAACATTTTTTTTAACAATTTAATTATTTTTAATTAGAGGATAATTGCTTTACAATATCGTGTTGATTTCTGCCAGACATCAACATGAATCAGTCACAGGTTTACACATGTCCCCTCCCTCTTGAACCTTCCTCCACCCCATACCACCCCTCTAGGTTGTCATAGAGCACTGGATTTGAGCTCCCTGCATGCAACTCCCCTTTTAGATTGGCAGATTTTATCAGAATAAATCATAATAGAAGATACACTGAGTTTCAGCTCTGCATGTACTGGACCACAGTGTTAGCTAGGTTGCTGGCTGTGGCTCACATTTCAAAACTCAGAAGACCTCTGCACAGGTCTCCCTTCGAGCGGTTTTCTGTTCAAGGATCCTGCACTCAAGGTGGATGTCGGTTCCAGGCATTTCAGTCAAACGGTCACACCTTCAAGCTCATGAGGCCTCAAGTGGACAGACAACACTCATGCAGATGATTTTAAAAAATAAAATAAATCAAACTTTCCTGTCTGTTTCTACAAAATGGGATGTGACCATCGAGGATAAGAAAAAGCATTCATTTTGCTAATTTTTCTGTCTTTGCTGTACGTTAAATTTGTGCTGATAAGGATGGAGTTTGAGCAAAATTGGGCAAACATTATTTTAGTTCTTCTGACTTTGTTGTGTCTGTTTATCAGCTTGATTTGGGAGCAAAATAGCATTTTGCAACAGCAGGAACATTAGAGAATCCCATGTTATGGGGGAACATTTCTCTGGAATAAGTAAACATCTTTATTCATGTTAAGAATCCAACAAAATGGAGAGTTAGTGAGCATGCATCAAAAACATGAAAGAACCAGAGTGTAAACACCCAGGCTACCCTGAAACAGGACAGGATGCTTCTGAAACACAGCTGGAGGCAGTGCTTGTATAGACATAGAGGTCAGAACACAGCTTCTCAAGGATTACTGTGTTTTAAGCTTGTTTTTCTACCACACTCCCAAATGTCCTCATCTCTCCCTAGTGCACTGATTCATTAATTAGTGATGTAAAAAAGTTAAAATTCTCACCAGCGACAGTACTGTTTCATATCATTACAGAGGATGCTTGAAGACACTGGGCACGTTTGGGATTGAAATCCCCACCCATCTGGTCATGCGATTCTTCACTGTCAGCCCAATGGCCACTTCTTTGGAACGGCCCCTCCTGACCCCCAAGGTCATGGAGCTTTTCTCTGCACCAGTCACATGGCGTGTGTCTGTCAGGTGTGGAGGACTGTCTGCTCTCTGGTGCTGGAAGACCTTCAGTCACCATTTTCTCCACTTTATGACAGGGTGGCCTCAGCCTGGACCCCGCACCAACTGGATGATTGTCGGTAGACCGTCTCTCTGTTTCACTCATCTACACCCGCAGAATCAGGATCTATCTCACAGATCTGGGAAATAAAGTGCTCCCTAAGGCCACCCACACCGTAGACTTCAACCCAGTGTTCCTACTACTAGTAACGACTGTAATGGGACTTCCTAGGCGGCTCAGTGGTAAAGAATCTGCCAAGGCAGGAGATGGGGTTCGATTCCTGGGTTGGGAAGATCCCCTGGAGAAGGTAGTGGCAATCCACTTTAGTATTCCTACCTGGAAAATCCCATGAACAGAGGAGCCTGGTTGGCTACAGTCCTTGAGTTGCAAAAGAGTTGGACACCATTTAGCCACTTAAACAACAACAAATAACAGCATGTAATCAATTCACCTTCTATTTCCACTAAAGTGGGGTTTTTTTTTGTTTGCTTTTTACTGTTTTAATTTATTTGTAATTGTAGGATAATCACTATAATATTGTGTTGGTTTCTGCATGACTCCATGGGTATACCCATGTCCCCTCCCTCTGGAGCCTTCCCCCTCCCCCCACCCCATCCCACCGCTCCAGGTTGTAAGGAGCTCCCTGCATCGTCCAGCAAACCCCACTGGCTATCTATCTGTTTTACATGCGGTCGTGTATATGCTTCAGCTCTGCTCTCTCAACCTGTCCCCCTCGCTCACACCTCCCTGCGTCCCCCTCCCCTGGCGCCCGTGTCCGCAAGTCAGTTCCCTGTGTCTGTATCTCCATAGCTACCAGGCAAATGGGCTTCCCTGGTGGCCCAGGGGGTAAAGCGTCTGCCTCCAATGCGGGAGACCTGGGTTCAACCCCTGGGTCAGGAAGATCTCCTGGAGAAGGAAATGGCAACCCACTCCAGTACTCTTGCCTGGAGAATCCCATGGACGGAGGAGCCTGGTGGGCTACAGTCCACAGGGTCGCAAAGAGTCGGACACGACTGAGCAAATAGGACACGACCATGCAAATAGGTTCCTCAGTAGCGTCTTTCTAGATTCCATGTATATGCATTAAAACACGGTATTTGTTTTTCTCTTTCTGACTTACTTCACTCAGTGTGATAGGCTCTAGGTTCATCCACCTCATTAGAACTGTCTCAAATGGGTTTGTTTTTATGGCTGAGTAATATTCCATCGCATGTATGTGCCAGAACTTCTTTATTCATTCATCTGTATGGATGGACATCTAGGTCGCTTCCGTGTCCCAGCTATTGTAAATAGTGCTGCGATGATTGTTGGGGTACCTGGGTCTTTTCCAATTCTGCTTTTCTCAGGGTATACACACAGTAGTACGCGGGAGACCCATGTTCAATCCCTGGCTAAGGAAGATCCCCTGGAGGAGGAAATGGCAACCCACTCCAGTACTCTTGCCTCGAGAATCCCCATGGAAAAAGGAGCCTTGTGGGCTACGGTCCACGGGGTCACAAGGGGTCGGACACAACTGAGCGACTAAGCACAGCACATACACACACGCGTGCGCACACACACACATGTGCACACGCACACACACAGGCACGCACGCACGCACACGCACACACACACGACATGGAAAGAAAGAAGCAGCCCCATCAACTGCACCAATATCCTGTGATGAAAAGGAAACACATGGATATTTCTGTTAGTGAAAGAACCAGTTGCAAAGTGAAAGAAAATAATTTTTAAATGTAGGGAAAGCTTGAATACCATTGGATTGAGTGGCTCTGCCTCTCACACCCTGTGGTCCAGCAGTTGTGTGAAAATTTGTTACCCAAGCCCCTGCCATCTACCTCACGGCCTTTAAAACAGCTTAGTGGGTGCACTCACCACCAACTTTTAAAATTAGTGTAAAAGAGTCTGAAGCCGCCCAGTCCTGGGGGGTCCAGCATCTTGGGTCTCCACAGCACAGGTGGGCGCCACCATGGGCTCACTGTCCCGTCATCCCAGGGCGGTCACTCTCCGAGGGGCCGTGACTCTCTTGTGTAACAGGGTGTCTCCCACACATAGCCCTCTGGCTGCTGGGGAGTTCCCAGGTTGATTTTTAAGTGAAACTATTCGTGGTGGACAGTTTTGAAAGGACCTGCCACCAGCTCCTCACTCAAGGCTGGTTTCACTCCTGTTTACTCCAAGGCAGGACACAAGCAGTGGGCCTGCGCTTGACCCTGAGCCTCCTAACCCCGCAGGGGCTGCTGGTGGCTGAAGACTTGCCTGCCATTCTGCAAGCACTTGACGGGCTTCCCAGGCGGCTCAGTGGTAAAGAATCCGCCTGTCCATTCGGGAGACCCAGAGACGTGAGTTCGATGATCCCTGTGTCGGGAAGACCTCCTAGAGGAGGAAATGGCAACCCGCTCCAGTGTTCTCGCCTGGGAAATCCCTTGGACAGAGGAGCCTGCTGGGCTACCGTCCCTGGGGCCTCAAAGAGTCGGGCGTGGCAGAGTGAACGCACACCCACACTGCAAGTATTGCTGCCGGCCTGGAGGGACGTGGCCTGTCGGGATGTTTGCCAAACCCCTGAGCGCCGAGCTGCGGAGGCAGCCTGACCACGGCCTGGGGACGCTGAGGGCTGCGGAGGGAGTGAGGCCCCTGCGAGCCTCTGGGCGGGCACGCCATGAAGGTGGTCACATGCCCATCTCCCCACTTCCGTGGCGGCAGGATTGAGACATTCGTGTTCCTCTTGCTCGGGGGGAGGGTTGCGCTGCTGCAGGTCTGACTTGAAGAGCGCATAAATGACCAGCTAAAAATTGCCTTGATTATTTCTCCAAAGTTGACACATGCCTTTCTTGTGTTTCATCGTATGAGAGTGGTGAATCTGTCTTTCCTTTCTACTGGCATCAAAAATGCTGATTTCTGGCAACCCAGAGGGCATCTGTAGAGGCACACAAGAGCAGAACTGGCCAGAAAGGAGCCAAACCCCGGGGCCTCGCCCCGCCCCACCCGGCCCGGGCTCGGTCTCCAGGGAGTGACACCTTCAGGGGTAGCTTGTCTTCACCCAGGCCCTCTTCCTCGCCCCAGTCCCTCTCTGTTTTGGTGATCCCTAACTCTGCACAGAATTGCATCTTGTGCCTTTCAGCACATCTCTTTCCTCTTTCATCCTAGAGGGATCTGGGCTGCAGGTTCCAACCTATGCAGACAGTGCTCTGGTTTCACCACAGAAAGGGTCAAGGCTTCAAGCACTGCAGCATTAGAACACTTCTGTCTATATGCATATGGAAAGAAATACACATTTTCTTTCCCAAGCGTCTGTCCCTTTCAGAGGCATTACAGTGGGTTGTGATGTTTTGGGGAATTTAGGTTTCTGTGAATCCTAAGAGGGAAGCTAAGTGCACGTCCTAAAACCATTGTGGTCCTAATTTTGCCTGTTTCTACAGATGCAAAGATACAGAACATAGACACCCTCCTCAATGACAGTGCAATCACGTCCTGTACGTTTTGCCGCTGATTGTCTCTGCCTTGGTTATGAGCTACCGGACGTGAATTTTCCCATGTGTGTTTCTTCTCGCATGTTGAATTTTAGGGGGTCAGCTGCTAGCTGTCTTGTTTCCAGGGAACTTGGGGACCCTGCGGAGCAGTATCACGGTGGCCTCCTCCCAAGGGGAACAAGCACAGAGCATACACAGTGAACTCGCAAAATGTGATGTTCGTGAGTGTGATGTGAGAAAATCAGAGAAAATCAGTGCTGTCTGGCCACAGAAGAACACACAGGACAGCCAGTTCCACATCTGGCTTTAAAGGGGGAAGCCTAACTCCTAACCCAAGGCACAGCTCTGAGACTCCTCACCTTGCATGCCAGTCTTTGAAACAAAAGGGATTCTGCAGAAAGGAAAATGAAAAGCACGTAGAAGAGATGGTCAGTGGAGCTTTGCAGAAGAGGAAGACGAGCCTCTAGAATATTCTCAGCAGAAGAGACGAAGGCCTTCCATGCAGGGACTGGTTAAATCTTCTTCTCCATGTTGGTGTGTGGCTAGCCTCTGTGTCTGATGGTCTGTGTGCGCTTTGTCACCAGTTTAAAATATTAAATGCTATCTAAAGGCTATGCACAAATATCAACAATTCTTTTTAAGAATGAAGTATTTTAATAACAGCTTTGCAGTTGTTTGTGTGTTTTTAGACCCAAAGGAACCAAAACGGTTCCTCCCACTTGGAGTATTTAGACCCGTCTCACTCATGACACAGACCAGGCCTGAAACCCGGCTCGCGCGAGCCCAGAGACAGGACGCGGAGATGACGGGACCGTGGTGTCCCTTTCTGTTGGCACTACGTGCCGAGCGGCGCTCCCAGCCCACATTCCACTGCAGTTATTAGTCAAAGTAATAGTTTATTTTTTTCGCCAGAAAAATAAACGGCGATGCACTCAGGGCAGCGGGGCCCTGAGCTGCGTGCGGGCTTTGTTTGACTTACGGAAGGCTCTGACGGAGAAAAATTGTCCCGTAATGGATGAGGAGTCTGAGAACACGCTGCCCGCCAGCATTCATCTGGGAGAATTACATGGCACTGCCATCGAGGGGGACCACCAAGGGCTCTGTGGGGACCGAAGGGCCGCAGGAACCACCCCTGGGGGACCCGGGGTCCGGGCCGCCCAGCGACCACCAAGAACCAAAGCTGCCTCCCTGAGAAGTAGGGAAACCCTGCTTCAAACAAGCAGAAGAGGTGACCAGCTGATTTTTTTCAGGTCACACTTGAACAGGAATATGTACCTGAGTGCTCAGTCGTGTCTGACTCTTTGCGATCCCATGGACGGTAGCCTGCCAGGCTCCCCTGTCCGTGGGCCTTTTCAGGCAAGAATACTGGAGTGGATTGCCATGTCTTCCTCCAGGGGATCTTCCAGACCCAGGGATCAAACCCACGTCTCTAGCAGATTCTTTGCCGCTGAGCCACCTGGGAAGCCCCCAAACAGGACTATAGTTTGTAACAAACAGACTGGCTGAGACCTGGGCCTTGACAAAAGTCCTTCGTGTTTACTGATGTAGGTTGGACTATTCACCCTTAAACAAAATGTTCCTAAACCTGAACTTAATCTAGAACCCACAAGCCCACTGTTTTGCATGTGGGCAGTGTTTTACTGCGGTGGGGTTTCAACTTCTATACTCTCCGTGATATCACTTGTCTTTCAAGGTAATTTGGAAGATCCAATCGGGCATTGCTTGCAAGAATTCAGTTTCAAGTAGATTTCTGGCAAGGACGATCAACTCACATCCGTCTCTCTCCCAGTTCCACCTCCTCCTCCGCTACCGTCTCCCTGGTTCCCCTAAGATGTTTAACCCCCTTTGTCCTGAGAGCTGAGGTCACAGGTTCCACAGCGCAGTGGGCACCTGCTGCAAGGTGGTCCTGGCCCAAGCACCCTCCCCAGGGCCAACTGCCCTCTTCCCAAGCAGGTCGGCCACCTTGTAACTGGGGGACTTGTGAGCACCAAAGCCCGTCTCATCAGAAGAAAGGGGCTTTGCTCTAGGACACCTGAGCTCTTTTCCTCCCTGACTACTGAATCCTGGGCCTTCTTCCTCCTCCCCCTGCAAGGTCTGGGACTGCCTGGGACGCTGGATGGAGCACAGAGCTGCCCACATATAATAAGGACCTTCACCAGCCCCCCAACACCAGAAGCACAGAGACAGCAGCGTAAACAAAGGGCTTATCTCCTGGTTAGGCCCAAGGGCAGGCCCTGGAAGAAGAGATATGAGGGAGAGATGAACAGCCCCAGGAAACATAGAGTCTCAAGTCTATGTGCACGTTCCCCAGGACCAAAGAGCCGGTCCCTGTCAGCGTCTGTGGAAACAGGCTTCTCACGGGCCGGACACAAGCTCCAGGACGGGGTCACCAGGGCAGACCGACCCTGGCCCACCGCCGAGAGGGAGAGCGCGCCAGAAGTCTGCAGCCATGTCTGGGCTTCCTGGAAAATGGCCCCCATAGGCTATTTCCATACAATTCAAACAAACAAAAACAGAATGTGCTTATAGATTTTTTGGTTAACATCTCTCAATGATGGATACCATAGTGCTTCAGGGAAAAGAACTGTTTATAGTTTAAAAAAAAATTTCCTCGGGATGATGCCTCTTCAGAATTAAAATATGCACATACATGAATTAAATGAGAGACTTTGTGACATCAAGTTCTGAAGGAGCGTGATGGGATGAGAGATTTCAGGCGTTGGGGCAAAGTCAGAGCAAGGCATCATGTGTGTTCATTCAGCGCTGTTGAGCCAAAAGAACTCGCCACTCCCTCGGTTTGGAGGGCTCGTGACTTTCTCCCTTGTTTCTGTCCTTTAGATGCCTCCCTGACCACACCCCACTCCCCACATTACTGCGAGGTCTTGACTCCACCTGGAAACTCAGGGACCAAGGGTCTCGACTGATTTAGGGTCTAGAATGGGGGAGTGGCTGCTCCCCTTCTCAGAGCTACTGTGAGGGTCCCCAGGCCCAAGAGCCCCTACTTGATAGCAGGAAGAACCCCAAGAAGCTTAGCTTTCCCAACCCCCCATTGGCCTCACCTGGGAACTGGGAGACAGTACCCCCTGCATCCTAACGGCTCTGATGCTCTGAGAGGTGGCCTGGGAGGGGGGTGGTCCTACAGCCCAGGGCTGGCCCTCAGCCCCCCATGACCCTACACCCACCCCGTCGGGTCAGGACGGATGGCAGAGCTCCGCAGAGGCAACTTCCTGAGATTCGGGGCCGGCACCAGGCGTTCGCCCTCCGTCAGAGACGTGAAGGCTTAAGTGCTTTTGTGTTTAGTCCTTTATAAATAGTCTCCGCGATAGCATTTCTAAACACGATGGGGAGTGTTTAGCTTTTCCCAGGGTGACGGGGGACCAGGGACTGCCAGCTCGGAGGCCTGCTTTCCTGCGGAGGGCACACGGCCGTCAGTCATTGCGGGAGCGCTGCGCGTCCACCGGGAGCTCCTCTGCCCGACTCTGGCTCCAGAGCCAGGGTGTGGGCCCCACGTCTCAGGCCACGACGATCGAGCGAAGAGGCAGTGGGGCAGAGGCAACTGGCTGTCATCCTCCATCCTGTCTCCAAGGCCAACTCAGCTTCTTTCCTGCCCCCCACCCCCTGGCGGCTGTCCCCCTGCCTCCAATATCCTGCCCTGACACAGGCGACCGGACCACATTCAGTAAAAACTGACCAATTCGGGACTTCCCTGGTGGTCCAGTGGCTAAGACTCTGCACTCCCTATGCAAGGGCGCTGATTCAGTCCCTGGTCAGGGAACCGGATCCCATATGCCTCTATTAAAGATCCCACATTCCGCAACTAGGACCCAGAACATCCCAATAGATAAAATTGCTTTAAGTGATAGAGTCATAGGAAAGATAAAGAAGGCTGTTACAGTCTGTGGAGCTCCTTGGAGAGTAAGAGAAGCAAGCTTTCCTCTCAATTTATGAAACATGCTCTAAAATAAATCAGATAAATTGGGATTGACATATATGCACTTATATATACACACACACATACATATATAAACAGATAACTAATAAGGACCTACTATATAGCCCAGGGAACTCTATTCAATACTTTATAATGACCTATATGGGAAAATAATAGAAAAAAAGAGTGAATATATGCATATATATGGACTTGCTTGGTGACTCAGTGGTAAAGAATCCACGTGTACTACATAGGTTTGAGACACGGGTTCAATCCCTGGGTGGAGAAGGTCCCTTGGAGAAGGAAATGATGACCTTCACCAGCATTCTTGCCTGGGAAATCCCACGGACAGAGGGGCCAGGTGGGCTACAGCCCATGGGGTCTCAAAAGAGTGGGGTATGACTTCGTGACTAAATGACCACCTGAAGCTAACACACTGCACATCAACTATACTCCAGTAAAATTTTTAATTACCTTTCCACGCTAAAAGAATAAAGTAAACTAAATATATCTGATAAGTTCTGTTTTATTTGGGTAAATGGATTACAGTGTGTAAAAGAAATCTGCAGGAGAACCAATTTGACACCACATGGCAATATGCCTTCCTTGGGCGAAAACTAAGCATCTTTTTTATGTTGTGATAATTGCTGCATTTACTTCACTTAAATAAGGAAAAATATCACCCATGATAGAATTTAAACTACGTAGAGACTTTCATCTCTGAACAATTACATGATGCTTTAACACATTAAGATGCAACTAAGGGGACTGGGGTATTTCCAGTGTTGGCTGCTAATAATTCCTGAATAATTTCTTTGGAATGGTTTTTCCCCTTATTATCCTTTCTTATTGTGTCTATAATTATTTTAATTATCATTTTCAGTGATGGCTTTGTAGCCAAGGCTTGGAGTGGGGTTTTAGAAATGCAGTTGTTGTTGCTGTTGAGTCACTCTGTCGTGTCTGACTCTCTGCGACCCCATGGGCTCAGCAGGCCAGGCCTCCCCATCCATCACCAACTCCCAGAGCTTGCTCAAACTCATGGCCATTGATTTGGTGATGCCATCCAACCATCTCACCCTCTGTCATCCCCTTCTCCTCCTGCCTTCTGTCTTTCCCAGCATCAGGGGTTTTTCCAATGGGTCAGTTCTTCCCATCAGGTGTCCAAAGTATTGGAGCCTCAGCTTCAGCATCAGTCCTTCCAGTGAATACTCAGGGTTGACTTCCTTTAGGATTGACTGGTTTGATCTCTTTTCTGTCCAAGGGACTCTCAAGCATCTTCTCTAGCATCACAAGTTGAAAGCATCAATTCTTTGGTGCTCAATCTTCTTTATGATCCAACTCTCATATCTGGACACAACTACTGGAAAAATCATAGCTTTGACTATACCAACCTTTGTCAGCAAAATGATGTCTCTGCTTTTTAACACACTGTCTAGGTTTGTCATAGCTTTCCTTCCAAAGAACAAGCATCTTTTAATTTCATGGTTGCAGTCACCATCCTCAATGATTTTGAAGCCCAGGAAATAAAATATGTCACTGTTTCCACTTTTCCCCTTCTATTTGCCTTGAAGTGGTGGGACCCCATGGCATGGTCTCGGTTTTTTGAATGTTGAGCTTCAAGCCAGCTTTCTGGCTTTAATTCTTCTTTCTACCATTAGAGCGATATCATCTTCATATCAGAGGTTCTTGACATCTCTCCCTGCAAACATATGCAGGGCCACTCACTAAGTTTAACACAGCCACTGTCCTAACCTATCTGCAACCCAAGGGACTGGACAATTTAACAAGTCTCCTCAAAAGAGACATTTTGTAACTCAAACTTTCAATTCCACACCCCTATTTTTTATTATAAGCAAAAAGTGCCTTGTAATGTACAAATCACAGTCCATTTTACAAAAATTCACACTACATATGTACCTAATGATGAGGGGGGAATATTCCCCAAGTACCAATATTATGGGTCTATCAAGGAGAGGTTTCAGTCTTTAAAACCTTCACCTGGAGGGAAATTCTCCTTTTCGTGCCAGTGTTGGCGGGGCGTGGGGGGGTGGGGGGAACGCGGCGGGGGGCGTTGGGGGGGCGGTTATTGTCAAGAATGAGTTTCTATATGTTAAACGACAGCTACTGAGACAAAAATCACACATAGGACCAATTTCCTGGAAGAAAAATAGAGTACTGTGGGGGCATTTTGTACTATTTATCCATCATTTTAATAATGCGTCCATTCATTTTAAGCCTTCAATAAGTAGGACTAACTATTTTACTCTGGAAAGGCAGGAAGAGCCCTCCAGTGGCTGGGGGGCTGCTCTTGGTATATTTTTCCCCCTCTCCTCACCTCCCCTTCTCTCTGCAAAGGGAGACATTAGCCATCTGAGAGAATGGGCCACATGCTCTCTAAAAAGTTAGTCACTTGGCACGCTGTCCCGCCCTTTGCCAGGAAGGACTGCAAATGTGTCCCACAAAACCTAAAGTTAGTGGAAGGAAAGAAATCATAAAGGTCAGAACAGAAATAAATGAAATAGAGACTAAGAAAAGATTCTATTCTTTGAAAATATCAATGAAAATAAAAGCTGGCTCTTTAAAAAGAAAAGCAAAATTGACAAACCCATCAAGAAAAAAAGGGAGAAGGTCCAAATCAATGAAATCAAACATGAAAAGGAGAAGTTACAACAGACACCACAGAGATGCAAAGAATCATGAGAGACTACTCTTTATGCAAGCAACTGCATGCCAATGAAATGGACAACCTGGAAGAAATGAATAAATTCATAGAAAGGGACAATCTGCCAAGACTGAACCAGGAAGAAATAGAAAATACAAACAGAGTGATTACCAGTACTGAAACTGAATCTGTGATTTAAAAACTCCCAACAAACAAAAGCCCAGGACCAGAAGGCTTCACAGGTGAACTCTACCAAACATTTACAGAAGAGTTAGCATCGATCCTTCTGAAGCTATTTCAGAAAAATTGCAGAAGAAGGAACACTTCCAAACTCATTCTATGAAGCCACCATCACCCTGATACCAAAACCAGACAAAGATATCACAGAAAAAGATAAGTATAGGCCAATATCTCTGATGAGCATAAATGCAGAAGTCCTCAACAAAATACTAGCGCACAGACTCTGACAACACATTAAAATGACCACACACCGTGATCGAGTAGGTCTGAACACAGTCCCGCAGCCTCGCCTTCCAGGACAGTGAGCCCCAGGCGGCACTGTCTGCGGTCCTGAGGGCTTCACCCTTGGGACAGAATCACCTTTGGATTCTTCCATGAGATGCAGACAGGACTCCTGACTCGGGGCAGAGCACGCTGCTGGGACCCCAAACCTGAGAGGGGGGCCCTTTTCTGGTCCGCACTGCCGGTGCCACCCCCGTCCTCTTCCTGTCTCCTCCAGAGGGTCCCCTTTCCGCCCCCGCCACCCCAGGCAGGGGGGACAGTGACGAGCAAAAGTGGCCGAGGCCAGCTTTGGTGGGGCTCACGTTTCGGGGCCGAGGCTGATTGCAAAGTGCACGGGTCTCAGGCGGGGGCAGTGTGATTGTGGGGAAGGGCAGATGTGTCCAACGGGAGGCGGGAGGAGGCCATTTCCTGCAGGTGGGCAAGGATAGCTGGTCGCCAAGGAGGTGACATTCGAGTACAGACCGGAGCGGGGTGGAGGCGTTCCGGCACATACTTGAGGGAAGAGCATTTCCAGCAGAGAGACTAGGACTGCAGTTGTCCCCAGATGGGAGTCTTTATCACCAAATGCAAAGACCTGTTTCAGTCGCTTCACTGCTCTCCATGTGATTGTGTCGTAAAAGGTTTATAGGTAACTTTGAAGACAGGAAAAGTCACCAGCAGAAGCACTAAGGAAGCCAAGGGCAAAAAAACCTTTTTTTAACTAATACTTTCTTTTCACCAACATCTTCAGTTAATTTTTTCTCAACTTACCTAATCACATATCCATGCATAAAAATTCACATTTCTTTCTATCTTGAATATTTAAAAATGTAAATTTTTCCCAGTGTGGTAGGCAATCCAGAGTACATCACTGTTACTTATGTGAGCTTTTTTTTTTTTCTTCCCTCGTGGTACAACTAGTTTACCTAAGTTTCTTGGCTCTTTGTACAACTTCTTCTGTAAATTGAATATTCGCAGCCTTTTTTTAACTTTTTGATTTGCATTCTTACTGATTTCGTGAGTTCTTATATACTAAAATCTTTAAACTTCATTTGTAATATTTTCAAATTTGTCAGGTACCTTTTGATTTTTACCATATTTTGATATAATTTTTACCACATACAAAAAAAAAAAAATATGTGTATTCTAACACACACTTTCGTGATGTTAACCCTCAGCTTTGCAGTAGATTTGTCCGCATTACTACTTAGGGCAGCTCTAGCCACCCTGACGATTTGGGGCTCCAGTTTTGAAATTCAACACTAACCCATCTGTAAACTCTGCTGCTGTGTTTAGGAAAGTTGACCCACAGTTGTTACCGTTTCTGCTCTTTATGGTTCTTCGGTCTCCCCACACCATTTATCAACTAGTTCCTCTGTGCCTTCAATCTGAGATGGATCTTAAAGCATCAGTCCTGGGAATTTTAAACTGAAACCTCCATTGTTAGAATCGTCTCATTTTACAAATTGGAGACAGTAAGATTCAGAGAACTTGAGCAAATTCCTAGCCCTGGAGTGCTGTGTTCTCACAAAGCCAGGCTCTGAAGGTCCTTGGAGAAGCTCGGGACTGATGCTTAGGGCTCCTGGGCTGAACCACAACTTCCTTCCTTGGCGGGGGCAGGGGGTGGTCCAGCTCACAGACATCCCCAGGGTGAGGAGCCTTCTCAGGTCACTCTTAGTGACTGCAACTTGCCTTCAGTATCCTTTTCAGAGTCGGGAGGATCTTTACAGAACTCCTGCCTCTGAAGACGATACCAAGAACTGCCCGTAGGAAGTTCTCTCCCTATCCTTGGCTTCCAAAAGTCTGAGGAGTTTACAGTGTCCTTGAAATCAAGTACCTCACTATAAGGAGGGCTTCCTGATCTGAGAGCATCTGTTCTAGCATTTCATAGTTTGGGAGAGGGAAAGACACATTTTATTTAAAACCGATAATATTGTTTAAAAGCGTATATAACGGATTCTAGTGGGTTCTTTCAAATGATGTGCTTCAAATAGTGGTATTTCTTTTTATTTTTCCTTAAAAGTGACCTTTTGTTGAGATTTGTTGGAAAATGAGCTTAATTAATGTGAGCTCCATATAACTAAGCAAGTAATTATGAACAATACATTGTATTTCAGTTTCTTTTAATAAAGGTGCATTAGGAAAGCAAATCTATTTAAAATACATTAGTACTCAGTTCTTGGAAGGACTGATGCTGAAGCTGAAGCTCCAGTCCTTTGGCCACCTGATACAAAGAGCTGACTCATTGGAAAAGACCCTGATGCTGGGAAAGATTGAGGGCAAAAGGAGAAGGGGGCAACAGAGGATGAAATGGTTAGATAGCATCACCAACTCAATAGACATGAATGTGAACACACTCCCGGAAAGAGTTAAAGACTGGGAAGCTTGGTGTGCTGCAGTCCATGGGGTCGCAAAGGGTCAGACAGGACTTAGTGACTGAACAACAACATCAAATCGTATATGTTACATCTACTATTTTGTAGCATGTATATCATGTATATCAGTGGTATTCAAAATCAAGCGCAAAGTTAATACAATTCTCATGAAAAGATGCATAATTTTAAATGAAGCATTTATATATATTTAGTAGGGAGATGTTAGAGAAAATGATATGTTTTTCTCAAATTATTGATCTTGGCAATTACTATGAAATCATGGAGAATATATAATGAGGGCTTCCCTGGGGGCTCAGCGGTAAGGAATCTGCCTGCCAGGACAGCAGACAGGGCTTGGACCCCAATCCATGATGATCCCACGTGCTGTGGGGCAGTGGGGCCCGCGCACCACAGCTCTAGACCCCACGCTCTGCGACAGGAGAAGCCCCGCACTGGGACGCCCGTGCACCACCGTCGATGCAGCATAGCGAGAAAGCAGTCCCTGCTCACAGCAGCTCGGGAAGCACCCTCACGGCAGCGAGGCCCAGCACAGCCAGAAATAAGTAAATAAATGAATACGATTCTTTTTTAAAAAATCACTCATGAAATATATAATGAAGCTTGATGTTGTAGCTGTCAAAATTTTTCAGAAATCAGAGTAGCCTGAAGCTCTTATTTCAGAAGTATTATTCTGATCCTGTAACTCAATGGAGTATCTAGATCTTGAAGTTTATTTAAAAAAAAAAATTACTTCCTTAAGGGAGGTTAAGAGAGTAACATGGAAGCATATATACTGCTTCCCTTGTGGCTCAGCTGGTAAAGAATCCGCCTGCAAAGCAGGAGACCTGATTTCGATCCCTGGGTTGGGAAGATCCCCTAGAGACGGGAAAGGCTACCCACTCCAGTATTCTGGCCTGGGGAATTCCACGGGCTATATAGTCCATGGGGTCACAAAGATTCAGACACAACTGAGCAAATTAAAAAAATCATCATATGCATATACACCAACAGATGTAAAACACATAACCGATGGGAATCTGCTCTATGACCCAGGGAACTCAAACTGGGTCTCTGTAACAACCTAGATGGGCAGGAGAGGGCGGGAGGTAGGAGGGATGCTCAAGAGGGAGGGGGCATATGTACAACTATGGTGAACTGATGTGGATGAATGGCAGAAATAAAACCAGTATTGTAAAGCAATTATCCTTCAATTAAATAAAATTTTTAAAAAGAGAGAGGAAGGACTTCCCTGGTGGTCCAGTTGCTGAGAGTCCCCCTGCCAATGCACGGGACATGGGTTCCATCCCCGGTCCAGGAAGATCTCACCTGCTGGGGGGCAGCAAAGCCCACGAGCCACAACTACTGAAGCCCAAACTCCTAGAGCCCACGCTCCGAAGCAGGAGGAAGTACTGCGGTGAGAAGCCCATGCGCCGCACCAGGAGAGCGCTACCCCACACGCGCAATAGAGACCAGCACAGCCAAAAATAAAGAAAGAAAAGTTTAAAAAGGAAGGGGAAGCATAGGGCAAAAGCTGAATGCACAAAGGGAAGTTACAGAGGGTTTAGGGGAAATGAACCTTGAGAAAAAAAAAGTCTTGTCAGTGGTCAGGACTGGCTAAGGTTTTAATGAAATTAACTGGGTGAATATTAAAAACTGGTGCAAAAACAAACAAACAATAGAAATTATCTTCTTCTCAGAAAAAGTTACTTGGAAATGCTTTAGCAACGGCCACAAGGATGTTCCCACGAGGTCTGAGTGTCCTTGGCCCTGGCCAATTCATAGAGCCGTCCCCCATGAAGTGCCCCGGCTCAGGCTCAACACTCTTTCCTGGGGGTCGTCCTGGGTGGGGCTCGAATCTTCTGCAGGGCTGGTGGTGAAGGACCACAGATAGAAAAGCCCAGCCCATAAGATGTCACTTTCACCCCCTCGGTCAGCTGTGAGGGTCTGAGTTGCAGGAATGATCCCCTCCCCGACAGCTGAGTCTTCACGGGCACTTTTGCTTCAGAAGGCTGCATGCAACCCGTGTGCTTCCTCCGCCTTCAAGGCTAGATAACCACGGTGCGGCGTGTTTGCTTTAAGTAACCGGGAGACAGTCGCGTGGATCCTGAACTGAGGCGCAGAAACACCCCTCAGGTCCAGGTCCGGGTCTTCTTTCTCAAGGCTGATAAATAAGGCTCAGATGTCCAGTAGAGTTTGCATTGCAAATGCTCGGGAATTGTTTCTTCTCTGTCTTCAAACTCCTCTGCTCCGGAGGGGTTTTCCCCTTCCGCATTTGCTTATCCTGATGTTTCTCTTTGCATAGAAAGCAGTCCCATAATCCTGCGATCAAAGCGCACTGGGTTTATTGACTGACTTCCTGGTGTCAGAGGTGAGGACGCGCTGCCAGACACAGGGGATATTAGGAAGTAGAAAGGGTTACAAATATGAAAGCGGGGGATAAAATGCCAGCACCAAAGAGATCTTTAATGCTCTGGTAATCAGCCGCACGAGATTCCGTATGCAGCTCGGGCAGCCGGTCCAGTGGTCTGAATAAGAAAACGCACCATCCACAGCTCTGGGAGCGGGCCCTAGAGATGGCCGCTCCGCACCAGCGGCCCCGGGGCCAGCCAAGGGCGGGGCGGGGGTCCTGCGTGGGCCACACCGCAGACGAAGACGGGAAGGCAGAGGGGCTGGGGGGTTGAGCCAGAGCGCAGATACGGATGGAGTCAGGGAGGCTTCCCTGCAGCTCTGCGATCACAGCGCACACCCCAGCCCATCCTGCCCCACCCCGGGGAAAGCCAGGCTCACAGCGCCGGCAGGAAGGACCTGAAAGTCGCCCTGGCCCCTTCACTGGGGCTTTGATTAGTCTGATTAGGCTCAATTAGTGTCTTTGTGGAAGCTGCCACCTCTCGTTACTAAGAGGCCGTAATTCACAGCCCAGGTGGCAGCAGGTAGCCCCACGCTGGGGCCCGTCTCCAAACCCCCAGACTCTGATGCAGGAAGATGAGCTCGCCGTTTTCCGTGTCTGACTATTGAAGCATTTTCCTCACATCTCAGTGCCAGTGCATGGAGGGCCTGCCCGGAGTATGTGTAAGAGTGTGTGAGTACGTGAATGCATGCCTCGATGTGTGTGTGTGTGTGTATATATGTGTGTGCACATGTGTGTATGTCTGTGCCTGAGTGCATGTGCGTCTGTAGGTATGAGTGTGTACATGTAAAGCTGTGCTTTCCGTGTGTGTGTAGATGCGTGTGCACATGTGTGTGTCTGCACCTGAGTGCATGTGCACACGTGTGAGCGTGTGTGCCTGTGAGTGTGTGCACTGCGCATGCGTGTGTGTGGTGGGGCCGTGGGGCCCCCGGCAGCGCTCAGCCCTGGCTCATCCACGTGTTCAGTATGAGCACCTGCTTCCGTCGATCAAGAGACACGTGCTTCTTGACAAAAGAGGCTTCTCTGGGTCTTCAGCGCTGCAGACCCACACGCCCGAGTGTCACACATTCTTAGGGGTCTAGACTCCCGGGTGACAACCTGAGGGGGATGCCCACGCAGAGAGAGGCCACCGCGCAGGTCTGGCCCGAGATCATCAGTGAGCAAGCCTGGCCGCAATGGCCGCGTTTCTGCAGGAGGAAGCCCTGCTCTTCCCGGGTCTCACACGGATGCGACTGAGGCGCCCACAGGGTCTTCCCCGCTCAGCCACCCACCTCCCGAATGCAGGCTCACCTGTCCTGCTTGCCCCTGGGAGCCCGGGGCCTACTCAGCCCACACTCGGAAAGGTCAGTCACTGCATCACCTGGACTTACCCTGGATCCCTGAAGCCAGGACTTGTCTGTCACCATTGTCCCCCCGAGGCCTGGGGGACCTGGCACTTCACGGATGTTCCATGCTGCCCAGAGAGGGTCCACCTCCCCCGAACCTTCCTCCTTCTCCTTCGGCAGCTCTGAAGACTCTTCTAGGTGACCACTGACCCCAAAACTTCTTCCAGTTGATTGACAAGTTTGCTTTCACCTACAGAGCAGCTCCTCTGAGACGTGTTCCAGTCAGTTGCCAAGACTGTTGAGGTGAGATATTGCATATGTGTTGCATGTGGGTGTGTTAGTCACTCAGTCATGTCTGACTTTTTTGTGATCCTATGGACTGTAGCCCACCAGGCTCCTCAGTCCAAGGGGATTCTCCAGGCAAGAATACTGGAGTGGGTGGCCGTGCCCTCCTCCAGGGGATCTTCCTGATCCAGGGATTGAACCCATGTCTCTTACATCTCCTGCATTGGTAGGCAGGTTCTTTATCACTAGCGCTACCTGGAAGCCCCAGCTACTGCATTCATGAGAACCTAAATGTCACCCTCCTTTTACCAAACCACACATGGCCCTGAAGCTTCTGCTATCTGCAGGAAAAAGGCCACCGGGTGGGTGGTTCTGGTCTCTTTTAGTCATGGCCATGTGCTCACGGCCCCACTGTCCCCTGTTGGCCATCGGATGGCCCTTGGTCATTGCAGTTGCCTAAGTTTGAAACCTTAAACCGGTGAACGCCAGTGTCTGTTGTTAACAGGCTCTCACAGCCACCAGTAAAGCAAAGACATCAGTTTGCCAACAATGGTCCATATAGTCAAAGCTTTGGTTTTTCCAGTAGTCGTGTACAGATGTGAGAGTTGGACCATAAAAACAGCTGAACACCAAACAATTGATATCTTTGAATAGTAGTGCCAGAGAAGACTCTTGAGAGTCCCTTAGATGGCAAGGAGATCAAACCAGTCAATCTCAAAGGAAATCAACCTTGAATATTCATTGGAAGCACTGGTGCTGAAGCTGAATCCCCAATATTTTGGCCACCTGATGAGAAGAGCTGACTCGCTGGAAAAGACCCTGAAGCTGGGAAAGATTGAAGGCGAAAGAAGAAGAGGGTGGCATACAATGAGATGGTTAGATAGCCTCACAGACTAAATAGGCATGAATGTGAGCAAACTCTAGGAGATAGTGAAGGACAGGGAAGCCTGGCATGCTGCAGTCCATAGGGTGACAGAGTTGGACATGACTTAGCAACTAAACAACATAGCCACCAGACCTAGTCCAGGGCCAAATGTGGAGCAAAGGGCTAATCTATACTGTTTTGATGGGTGAATGAACAGCTGAATGAATGAATCAGTGCTAGATAGAACACTGTGCCTGACAAATTGCCATAGAACATCAATGGAAAAACAAGTTGAAATTAGAAATGCTGTCCTGTTACAACACTCTAGTCATATTCTGCTGAAAACAGTCATTTTGGTTAACATTTGCATAACATATGGTGGAGTCTGCTGAATTATTTACAAGACAGTCAATAGAAAGGTAATTAAAATGTGTTTGTAGTAAAAAAAAAAGAAAAAAGATTCAGAATCAGCAACTTGTTCCTCTACTTCTCCTTCCTTTAACATCCCTGGAGGTTGGTGTTAAGACTGGTGGTCCAGTGGATGTAACTTGATCCAGGGTAAAAAAAAAAAATTGCAGTGATTTCACTTACTTGACTTCACGTGCTTTCAAGGTGCAACTTCTCAGACTTGTGTAGATGGTGGTCTTCAAGTGGCAACCCCTTCTCTGAGGCACAGCCCCCACAACTGGTTATGTGACTATCAACCTGTAAATGTTCTCACTAGCCTGCTTGCCACGTCTGTGACCATGGACACTGGGCCAGAATCAGCCCTTCCTTCATTCTGAGTAGTTCCCTACCTCCCAGATTCCTGGCTTTTGCAGTGTGTCCATCAGGATACACTTAAGCTTATCAGGAGACGGTAGACGTGGAAGCAGCATAAACATCTCAGTTTCTGGAAAAACTGAGCTGCTGAATTTGGTGCGTTCCTGCTACCAAGTGTGACCGGGCTCTGGGCCTGGGCCCCGAGGGGGTGGAGATCAGATCCCCACTCTCAGGGCAGAAGCGGGTGAGTCTGCTCATGTTTGCAGCCCCAGGTCCTAATGTTCAACGGCCCCTTCTTAATGCCTAGTGAGCATTGGACTTCCCTGGCAGCTCAATTGGAAAGAATCTGCCTGTGATACAGGAGACAAGGGTTTGAGACATGGGTATGATCCCTGGGTCAGGAAGGTCCCCCGGAGAAGGAAATGGCTACTCACTCCAGTGTTATTGCCTGGGAAATCCCATGGACAGAGGAGCCTGGTGGGCTACAGACCATGGGATTGCAAAGAGTTGGATGTAACTGAACATGAACACACATGGGCATCTTAGGGTGCTAGGGCTTCACCCCTTCAGAACCCCAGTCCAGAAAGGCCATTTCCACCCACCATATCTTGGGCTTCCTACAACATGGAGGCTCCTAGGAGGTCAGACAGCTACTAGAGTCTTCAGCAGACCTGGGTGAGACCTTCCAGCCCTCTTCACGTTTGGGCCTGGAACTGGTGCAGGGTCTCCTGTGCCACAAAGTACTGGTCTGGGGGTGATAAGCCAGCTTAGATTCATGGGATGTTATATCAACTCCAGGGACATGAGTTAGAGCAAACTCCGGAAGATAGTGAAGGACAGGGAAGGCTGGCTTGCTGCAGGCCGTGGGATCATAAAGAGTTGGACTTGAAGGAGCAACTGAAGAGCAGCAAATACAGACTCTACGCTTGATGGAAACAGTGTCGAAGAATCTGTGATTCTATTCAGTCTGCTGCACATTCATGCTACAGATAAGAAAACAAGCAAAGATGTATGATGACCTACTCGTCCACATGCTACATAAAGCTGAGGTTGTTCACATCAGGAAGCGCCATCTATGGCTTTTAAGGTTATCTTCATTGTCATCAGGTTGGTGAGGCCTAGTGGGCTCCAGACTAAGAAATATTTCCTCAGTCTTCTCCAATCCTTACTTTTGAATAACACAGATGACTATAGGAAAAGCAAGGAGATATTTAGAGGTTGGTTTCTTTGTCAGTGGGTTTCCCTGGTGGCTCAGCTGGCAAAGAATCCATCTGCAAGGTGGAAGACCTGAGTTCAATCCCTAGGTTGGGAAGATCCCCTGGAGAAGGGAAAGGAAACCCACTCCAGGCAATCCCTATTCTGGCCAGGAGAATTCCATGGACTGTATAGTCCATGGGGTTGCAAAGAGTCAGACATGACTGAGCAGCTTTCACTTTCCTTGCTAACAATTAACAAATAACCCTACTCAGTATACAGAACCAGTGTTCAGTTGGTTCAAATTGAAAAATGCCGTGTCTGTAAATGATCTACTAAATATAGAGCTTAATAACAGAATTAATGCAAATTCCTTCTTGAAAATATGTTTTATAAAAACCTTGATTGAAGTAGCCACAATTCCTATTAAATGTACTGCTGGAGAGGACATGTACAAAACATTTGATAATTAGCCCAACTTTAACCACTTTCTTTCATACATCTGGTTTCTATTGTATGAATTCTATTTCATACAAATAGCATAGAGTCCTGAGAGCATCTGTATAAAGTCATCTTTAAAACAGTTAAATTTTACCTTAGCTACTTGGCTGTAAATTATAGCCTGACTTTTAGATGCTCAGGACATAAGACATAAGATGCTCCAGGGTGAGAAAACCAAACACGCATACAGTACAACTCCACGAAGTATTCATCATCTATTCCCAAAGGACACCCAGAGGTCAGCGGTGTGATCACAGGAAACGCTCAGGCCACAGCCCTTTAATGTGTAAGTAGCTGAGGAAGTCCGTTGGCTGTCGGGGGCGGGGAAGTAGTTGAACTGCTTTAGGAAAAAGGAAGTCAACACCCCAGCGGTAATAAGCACACCCATGCCCAAACCTTGGTTTCTAAAACTCTTCTCCAGTGACAGAAACTAGGGCTACTTGGAGAAATGACTGATTCTGGGACTTAGACTAGACATGTGTGTAGTCTAGCCTGGAAGAGCTGGAATATTGCAGCCGCAGAAAGGAAGACACACACAAGAAAGGAATGGTGACATGTGGGCAGAAAACGGGAGACAACCCAGAAGGCTCAAAACTCTGGCCAGGGCTGGGCTGTCTGTGCAATGAGATAAACAACTCAATGTTGGACTATACACCGAAGAATAAAAGAACTATCCATGCTCCGAACTGATAAAAATAATTTACTGAATAAATAAATAAGAAAATGAAGGGATTTCTGCTTTTATGCAGAAATACTGGGATAGTTCATGCAGATACTCTGCCCACACTGCTAGGTAATATCATCTTGCTTCTCTCCCCTGAGTCGCGGGCTGCCATTGGTGACGTTTCCAAAATGCACAGTATGAAAATGGAGAGAAAATGACCCTTTACAGAAACCCACAAACACTGCTGCCAGCTGGTCAAGATAACATCAGTGATAAGTCATGTTATGCGAGGACCCTGGAGAGGGTCTGATGAGAATGTCTCTTTACCCCGGTGGTCTTCGTCCCCCAAGCCCATGCGCGTGTGCAACGGCTCAGTTAGGTCTGACTTTTTGCAACCCATCTACTATCACCCACCAGGCTCCTCGATCCATGGGATTCTCCAGGCAAGAATGCTGGAGTGGGTTGCTACGCCCTCCTCCAGGAGATCTTCCCGACCCAGGGATCAAACCCGTGTCTCTTATATCTCCTGCATTGGCAGGTAGGTTCCTTACCACTAGCGCCACCTGGGAAGCCTCCCAAAGTCCATAACCCCTGTCTAACCACAAGAAAACATTATCAAAGCCCAAATTGGAAGGCATTCTATAAAATCCCTCACCAGTAGTCCACAAGCTTCCCAACTTCATCAAAAACAAGGAGAGTCTAAGAAACTGTCCCAGACCAGAGGAGGGTAAGAGGATTGGACAAGTAAATGGAATGTGACCTCTGAATGGGATCCTGAGAAGGAATAAGGACATTGGAGAAAAAACTAGTGATATCCTAGGCAAGTGTGGAGCTTGGGGCATAGTAACAGGGCAGTGTTGGTTTATCAGTCACGTCGAATGTATGGCGATGGAAGGTGTTAACTACAAAGGGAACCGAGGGGAGGGATGCAGGGACTTTACCATATTTGCAGCTTTCCTGTGAGTCTACACGTATTCTGAGAAGTTCATTCAAAGCTTGTAAAACACAAAATCTTCCCTGCGATTCTCAGACACATCCTCCTTCTCAATCAGACTGTTGCCTGAGACGGATGCCCTCTGAGCCGCGAGGCTATGTCTACCAGGTTAGGACCAGGATTGCAGGATGACCCTCCTGAGACGTAAAACAGTATCTCAACGTTGACTCTCTGAGCGCTGGTTCAGGAAGGACAGACAGAAGGCATCAGCCCACACTCTTGCCTGTCCCCGAACCTCGCCTTCAAGGATGTTTATCTAACAGGGTGTGCAACAGAGGGCTGGGCTTGTGTAATCCTGGACACAGAACAAACAGCTAGTTGATGTTACTGTCATCAAAGGTGGAGGCAAGTGAGAAGAAGAGGTTTCCAGAATCGTGGATCTGGGAAAACAGCTTCCGCCGGCAGGTGGCAGAAAACTCACCGTGAGGTCCAAAATATTTGCTTTCCATCAGGGCCATTATTGTTCACTGAAGTCTAGGGGTGGGATTACAGACTGAAGCTAAATTTTACACTGTTTGTTCTATTTGTATAAAGCTCTCCTCAGACATGTAACCGAGACCTGGGCATTTGCCAGAGTGAAGTCAAGGGAGCTTTTTATGAATAGAGTCGAGTTTTACACCAAAGAACATTCTTTCCAGGTGAGCTATAGGAGAAATCCTTTCTCTAAACACTGAAGGATTAACAAATAATTAAATGCTCCCAAGCTCCAGCCTTGTCTGGTCTCCCTGTCGCAATTTGAGTTTAAGTGCCCCACCAACACACACACACACACACACTAGCATGCATTCTAGTGAGGAACTGTGGTCCCAGCCAGATCGCTAGTACCTTCTCAGGACAGGATCTTGGAGATGGGGACACGTGGGCAGATTCAGGAAGGGAAAGGGGGCAGGTAGCCTCACCTCTTCCTCTGGGAAGCCAGGCTGTGATGAGTAAGCCCGCCTCTGCCCTGGTCCAGTGGGAACATGGGCCAACAGGGGTTACTCTCAGGGAGGAGGTGCTGTAAAGACTGTTCCCCGGGCACGTGGGAGGATCCAAGACAGTCCCTGCCTGGGCTGAGGACAAACAGGAGAAGCTGAATAATTGGCCTTCAGGAACCTGGGGGGAGCCCCACAACTCAGACACTCAGATCTCCAAAGAGGGGTGCTGCCAGCCAGTGATGTTGGCATTGGAGTCACCTTGAGGATGATTCCCTGGCCCCTGTGGCTTAGACGATAAAGAATCTGCCTGCAATGCAGAAAACCCGGGTTCAATCCCTGGCTTGGGAAGATCCCCTGGAGGAGGAAATGGCAACCCACTGCAGTATTCTTGCCTAGAGAGCCCCACGGTCAGAGGAGGCTGGAGGGCTGCGGTCCATTGGTCACAGAGTCGGACACAACTGAGCGACTAACACTTTTACTTTTCACTTTGACTTTAAGACTAATTCCAGAAACTGGCTCACTGAGGCCCCTGGAACAATCTGAACCCTCTCGGAGGCGAAGTGAGGCTGGGGTCACACAGACAGGTACGGGAGACCACCCAGAAAAGACGGAGGGGTCGGCATCCCTGCTTCCTCCGAGTGCCCTCACTCTGGGCCCCCAGGGCAACAGGCTGAGCCTCCCAGGAGTCTGGTCCAAAAGAGATGAGGGCAGAGCATGGGTCACCCCATGCCAGACTCAGCATCTCCGGCTAGACGCTTGGCAAACCTCACCAGACCCTTGAAGAGGTGGTGCTGCGGTGATGGGTGTCAGGCCCTAGCTCAGCATACCAGAAGGCCAAGGCCACTGGAGCCTTCAACAAAGCAACTCCCAGACCAGAGAGACAAACGACCTCAGATGAGTTTTCCTGATTTTTTGGTGCTTTGACGTGAACTGGCGTTGGACAGTCTGCCTGAAAGGGCTTCTTTTCGGCCTTGAGGAACGTTGTCTCTGCCGTGCCAATTTCATTTCCTAATCTGGATTCTGAAATCCGGATTCTAGAGCACGTGGTGTCAGTACTGTGGGGTCAGCTTTCCGGGGGCGGCTCCTGTCATCATTACAAGCCACCACAAAATACTTGCATTCATGAAGTCAGAACTGTTTTGTGTACGGATGGGATTCGCTTCTGTAAGTTGCTGGGTAAGACGCACTCAGAAACCCGGGCAGGTCCACCTGTGTCCTCGCCGAAGCCCGTCGTGATTCCAGCAGCTGCCCCCGGGAAGGCCCACAGGGCGAGCACTTTCATATCCTTAAACACAGCCTGTTGACATACTTTGCTTCCTCGGACCTGTGAAATCAAGCAGGACGGGTCTTAGAAGATGAGCATCACAAGCGATGCCCATCACAGCGGCATTCGTCACATGGTCCTCGAAGAGACATGTGGGTGATGAGCGGCAGAGGAGGGTGTCCCCTCATCACGGTTCTGAAACCCTCAGCTGCAGCCCACCCTGAAACCCGAGCCCAGGCTGACGGGGCACAGAGGCCTGACTCCTGTCTGAATCGGAGCCTTGGGTCTAAAGGTACTCGATGGGGGCGGTTTTGCTGCTCTGGGGGTGGCCACCTATCTCAGTCACCACACTTACAGCTTCTTCCCAGGTGGTGCTAGTGGTAAGTACAGGAGATGGGAGAGATGTGGGTTCTGTCCCTGGGTCGGGAAGATCCCCTGGAGGAGGGCATGGCAAACCCACTCCAGTATTCGTGCCTGGAGAATCCCATGGACAGAGGAGTCTGGCAGGCTATAGTCCATGGGGCCACAAGAGTCAGACATCGCTGAAGCGTATGCGTATATGCTCATATATAAGAAGAGAAGGAAGAGGAAATGATCAAGCACCCCTTTGGGCAACGGCACCGTGTCCTCACTGCAGTAAGTGCTGGGAAGCACGTGATGTGCACCTTGACAAGAGGCACTCTGCGTCCAGAAAGGCTCTCCACACCGTGGGGTCCACCCCGTCGCTGCAGGACCGTCCTGCTCTGTGACGGTGACGCTGGGGGCAGCTGACCCTGGGGAAGGACGCAACTGCTCAGAAGGACCCTGTGGGCGTCTTGTTGGTCCTTCGATTTGATGACCACTTCCTGATTCAGGAAGCGATCATCCTTTTTTCCCCCTCTGCATTCATTTCTTTTTTTCATTCAAGTCCTTTTGAAATTGGCAAGGCAAACACCGCCCCTTTTTACAGATGAGAAAACTGAGGAAGGGCAGCTCACCCAAGGTCCTACTGATGCCGAGAGCACAGAAAGTCTGAGCTCCCCTCAAGAGGAAGGCTCGAGGCTCTGATGTTCCCACCACTGGGCTGAGAAGTACATAAAGGGACTACAACAGCATTTTATTTTTAAAGAGTTTCTTCAAATACGAATCTCTTGGCATGAGCCTGTGCACATATATTAACATACACACATACACCACGTACCTACACACGTGTGTGTGCCTGGGGCCCCGCACCATGGCTGGAGGTTGGCGCAGACCAGAGTGGGCCTGTTGGGAAGCTGAGGGCAGACCCCGAACAGCAAGGCTCGCAGGGCTGGTGACCCCATCAAAGTCACCCCCCTCCGTGTGGCTGGCGTGGACCCCGCAGCAAGCCCTAACCAGCGGGGCAGGACCATACCGCAGGTGACGTCTTCCTCCCAAGCTCAGAAGTTAAGAGGACCCATGATATCTTCACTTAACATTTAGAAGATGCTGTAGCAGAATTTTTGCTTTTCTTAGGAAAGAAGTGTCCGTCTCCAGCTGCAGTCTTTTCTGCATCATTGCCGTTAGACTTGGGGTGGAGTCCTGAACACAAGGTCAGCATACTGACTTCCCACCACAGATGGAAAGGTGCAGAGGTCAGGCTCCCAGGACCCTCTGCCATCATCTCCGCAGCCTCAGCCCAGCATCTGAGCTGCCCCCAGAGACTGGGGAGGGGGGCATCGGCTTCTTAATTACCCAATGATGGACTCTTTAGTCACCCAAGAGCCTGTCCAGGATTTTTCTCTTTGGGGATCTCTAACATGCCCCGGGTTGAGTTGGTTTGACTGTGACTGCGGGGGCCTCCCGTCAGCAGTACCTTGTCAAGGAGCCATCAGCAAGAGCTGCGGTGGCTCTGCTTTTAGTAACATGTAATTAATGTAACCAGAAGGCCCTCAGAAAACAGCATCCAGAGCTTCAAAGAAGAGGCAGGGTGACTGGCAGAAGAAGCCCCCTGTTGGAACAGATGACGCCGGGCCTGGAGTCTATTCTTAGGCAGATCTCCCTGCAGCTCCCCGTCCTCACCCGACACGTGTCACCGTGTCCCCAGATCGTCTGACACCACGTCCTCCACTCATCAACACACACCCCCGCAACACAAGGGCAGCAACACTCACACCTCTGCGCCCGGGCCTCAAGGTCACCTCCCCCCTCCACGAGCACCCCCTCCATCGGGAGCTGGCCCCAGGAGGTTAAACACCCACTTCCGTCCACGCTGGTCACAGAGGAGCATTGACACGGCAGCACCCACTTCCCCGGGAGAAGCTTGGAGCCTTCCAAAGAGTGTGGCCCAGACTCCACCCAGGGATGGTGGTGTTTCCTGCAGACCTGGGTGACGGCCGTGGTCCAGGGCATGCAGGCCACGCAGAGGGAGGTTTCGGCCTGCAGCCGGACCACCCGCTGGGGCTAGTGCTCTCAGCATCTAGGAGCGGACCTAGTGAGGGACAGGGTAGCCAGATCCCACCAGGGCTGGTGTTCTGTTTGGAAGCTTTTCCATCATGAGGAGATGACCCATGGTTTCCCATGGCAAATCTTTTGAAGGGGAGGCTGCACCTGAGCAGACGGTGAGGCTTTCTCAGGGTCCTCAGGGGAGGGGAGGGAAGACCCTCACCCAGGAAATGACTTTCCACACTCACAGATCAAAGGGAACACCTTGAGCTGTGACGTCACACCTGCAGACTCTGCTTTTGTTGGCTTAAGGTGGTCTCCAGGCAAATCTCACTCCCTTTTAGCTGTTTCTCCATGTCCTCTATTTACTTTTCAGATGGGTTTAAGACAAAGGAGAGATTTGTCCTAGATGTGACATGTGGTTTTGCATAAATAAAGCATTTTTAAAAGTTAGTGGATTAGGAGTCGGGGTGAGTTCTGAAAGGGACTTTTGTGGGCACTCAGCACAGACTGTCTTAATTTATTATTTTCTTCTGCACACATACATCTTGAATACATCTTCATTTCTTGCCCTTTTTGTTTTTAAAATGGCCTTGAAAGCACACTGGTGTTCTCTTTGGCTTCTCCTCCAATAGAGGCACAGTCTTTCCTGCAACTTTGCCATCCCCAGCTCCCCATAATCTCCAAGAAGATGGAAACAAGGAAGCATCCAGGACCTCAGGGGAAGTCCCAGGGCAAGTACCTAGCGTGTTGTTCTGAGACGATGCTATGGATTCCTGGGTGGAGGTCAGGCTAGCCTGAGCCTGGAGGGCCCGTCTCCCTCCAATATGCCCCCACGCAGTCCATGCTGCCACCAGCCCTGACATCTGCCTATCCCCAACTCTCTGATGGTCCTCCTCCCTCTGACGGTCCTCTTCTCTCTGATGGTCTTCATCTCCCTCTGATGGTCCTCCTCTCTCTGATGATCCTCTTCTCCCTCTGATGGTCCTCTTATCCCTCTGATGGTCCTTTTCTCTCTGATGGTCTTCATCTCTCTCTGATGGTCCTCATCTCTATTTGATAGCCCTCATCTCTCTCTGATGGTCCTCTTCTCTCTGATGGTCCTCATCTCTATTTGATAGCCCTCATCTCTCTCTGATGGTCCTCTTCTCTCTGATGGTCCTCTTCTCCCTCTGATGGTCCTCTTCTCTCTCTGATGGTCCTCATCTCTCTCTGATGGTCCTCTTCTCTCTGATGGTCCTCTTCTCTCTGATGGTCCTCTTCTCCCTCTGATGGTCCTCTTCTCTCTCTGATGGTCCTCATCTCTCTCTGATGGTCCTCTTCTCTCTCTCATGGTCCTCATCTCCTTCCAGTGGTCCTTTTCTTTCTGATGGTCCTCTTGTCCCTCTGATGGCCCTCATCTCCCTCTGATGGTCCTCATCTCTCTCTGGTGGTCCTCTTCTCCCTCTGGTGGTCCTCTTCTCCTTCTGATGGTCCACTTCTCTTTCAGATCACTCTTAAGGCCTCTCTGAAAACTTCAGGTCTGCCCTTCTTTGATCTGAATCTCACAACCCATCTCTTTCTTGAACATAAACCACTGTAACACATACATGGCTGGTACGCGTGTAGCATAAATACCAAGTCCCACTCACCCAGAGCTCCAAGAGCTCACATTAATTATGCACTAACCCTTTCTGTTGTAAGTTATTAGGAGCCAGAGGGCTTGGATGCTCCAGGGGCTTCCATCCCTACATTTGAAAATATCTTTGTGGGAATGTAACGGCCTTCCTTTCCTTATTTGTACATAGAAACTTTGAAAACCAGTGGTTGCGAAGTATGCTGATTTAGGGACATGCTGGATGCTAGGTACTCAATAAATGCTTGTTTGATTACAATGTGGTCCACTTGAATCTTTAGGTATGCATTATAGAATTATAATTTGATTATGAAAAATTTAGATTTTTTTTTTTTGGTCATGTTGCACAGCTTGTGGGGTCTTAGTTCTCTGACAAGGGTTTAAACCTGGCCCCTAGAAGTAAAAGGTCAGAATCCTAACCACTGGACCACCAGGGAAGTCCCAACTTATTTTTTTTTTTTTTTAAGTTCAGTAAGTCAGGGGGCAGGTAAGTCACACAAGCATCAGGAAATATCTATTGTCCTAGTCAAGATTCCTCAGAAAAACAGAACCACTAGGAAGCTGAGAAGTTTCAGGATCTTCAGCTACAAGCTAGTCACCCTGGAGAGCCGATTGTGTATGTTGAGTGTGGGTCCCAGCATGAAGGCAGGAGATGACCAATGCCCTGGTTGTTTCACAGTAGCTCCTAGAAGGATCCCAGGTGTGCTGGGGGAGTGTGGAGGGGGAGAGCAAGATGCTTAGGTGATGGCAAAAGCACCTTTGAACTCAAATGAGCAGGAGTCCCTGAATCAGTCAGGAATGGGTGTATTGCAGAGGCGTCACCTTTCAGGCTAAGTTTAGGTGTAGGAGGAGGTGGTGAAGCGAGTGAGTCTCCATGCAAGAGCTGCACATGGTCCTGCTTCCTTCCTCTGCGTGTGGGTGCAAAGGCTGCATCTTCTTCTCCTGCTCCTGGGTTTAGGTTTAACTCTGAAGGCCTTGCTTCCTAGCAAGCATGTTCCTGTAGGTGTTTCAGTCTTGCAGTCGCTTTAAGACAATTGTTTACAAACAGAAAAAAGAGAACTTGGAGCCACATATGCATCTGCTTATTCTAATCCTAAGGGAAAGTGATGAAAACGGAAGCACTAGCCCCCATGCACAGTCTCCCCAGGGGGACAGGTAAGGGCTGTTTGGAAAAGAGGAGCATAAAAAAAAAAGGAAATGGAAAAGAGGCCGTAATGAAAAATATAGCAACTATAAATAAACAGCAGCACTGACGTGGCCCACTCGGCTGAAATCTATGTAAGTGATGAATGAGCCAGGTTGTGACGAACCAGTAGGGCGGATGGCCAGAGACCCCCAGAGGTGCCTTAGGTGGAGAAGCCTCATTCTTCTGGAAGAGGGATGAGGGGAGTGGGGAGGGGTTCCTGAAGACAGGAAGGAATGTGGAAAGTGTGGTTGGGAAGCACCTGGACCCCGAGAAGCCACTCACCATGAAGTGACTAAATTCAACCCTCCTGACCCTGGCAGAGCCTAGTAGCATGTTGTCTGGGAGGGCCCAAAGGAGGATGCATCTTGGGGTGTCACACAGAAGGCAGCAACACTGAGTAGAAGCCCAAATCATGGGGAGACCCCTCATGACCACCCCCCATCAGCTACCCGAAGGCAGGCTCCCATACACTGTGGAGGACAATACGCTTCTCTAATGTCTTGACACAATTGTTTTCTTCTGTATCTTGACTCAGTTCCTTGGCAATGTCTTCCCATCTCCTGGACTTAGATGTTGTCTGTACTCCAATGACCCTCGTCTCTGCATCCCCCACCTGACCTACCTCCAACTCTGAATTCACCCATCCTCCTTCACACTCAGCATCCCAGCTCAGATGTTTCACAGACGTCTCAAGCTTTGCGCATCCAAAATTGAATTCCTGAACTTCACACCCAAACCCACAGGGGTCACAGTCTTCCCATCTCAAGTAGCATCCACCCCACCTGTCAGTTGCTCTGGCCAAAGTCTTTGGAACTGACCTTGACTCTTTTTCTTCCTCTCACATCATAGCTCATGGGTTGGGAAACGTCCCTGGCTCAGGGTTCAAAGTCACCTGGACTATGGTCAGTTCTCATCCTTCCTGCTGCTGTCCCATGGTCTGGGGGACCATCATCTCCACTGGACCACACTGGCAGCCTGCTGCACAAGTCTGACCCATGGGAGAATTTAAGTCAGATCTGTGTCTTTCCAGTTGGAACCCAACAGTGGCCCCTTCCATCCAGAGCGTACGCTGTGTCTTCACAGGGGCTCCAGCACCATCTCCTGCCTCCTCTTACCCTCATCTCTGCTCTAGCGACCCTGTCACCTTGCTGGCCCCAAGACGCCAGGCACCCTCCCTGTTCATGCCTGGTCTCTGCACCACTCTTCTCTGGACCTGGGGTTCTTTCCCCACAGGTATCTCTGGACTGACTCCCTCGCTTCACTCAGATCTTTGTGCAAATATCACCCTCTGTGATGCCTCACTGGCCACCTGTTTGTTCGTGGCACCCACTCTCCATCATAAACCTCCACCTCCCTTGTCTCACTCCCTATGTTTCCATAGCATGTTCGAACAGACACCACAATCTACTGTTTATCACGTTTCTTGGTCAGGGATTTCCGTCTTCTGTTCACTGACTTATCCCCAGTGTGTCAAACACCACCTGCCCCACGAGGACTCAAAAATACTTGTGGGATGAATGGTGGTATATCTTAGAGGCACCTGTGCATGGGCATCTTAAAACATGGTGTGTTGTTTATTGAATATGTCTGTGGGTCACATATTTTAAAATTTGCAATATTTCTAAAGTTTCTGTTGAACTCAAATATTTCCTTCCCGTTTGATTGTATGTGGTCTGGAGAAAACTTCAGATGTAGCTGGAGCAGGGGTTACAAGCTGGTGTGTGGCCTGGGGAGTCAGTACTGCAGCAGGAATATTGGGCTTCTTAAAGGTTTAATGCAACTGCTAGCTTGCCTTTTTAAAACGCTCTTCTCCTGAAGGGATTACTCCTAGTGAGGTTAAGAGAGAAAACCATCCAATAAAAGAAAATGTACTTTATTTAATGTTCAAAACGACAGCAAGAAAATAGATGTGGACCTCAAGGTTCTTTTCTCCTTCTCCTTTTCACGTCTTAAATTAATACGTTTCAGCCTGGTACCTTGGCACCGCCATACCCTAAAGTGACTACAGACCACCAGAACATCCCGTGACACAGGCAGTTGGTCAAGTACTCTGTGCAACAGACGGGGCAGAACTTGGTTTCTGTGAATTCCCCATTGTCACCAACAGAAGTTGGGAGAGTCTCCCAGTGCTAGAGACCCTGGGAAAATAGTTGTTCATGGGTGACATAAAATAGACATCTCTTCCCTGGGGGATTAGCATACAAAATAGATTATTTTTTTAATTTGTGGTATGGAAATTAATTGGTTAGGAAGAAAATATGGCAGACTTAAAAAGGAATTTTTTTTCCCAATAACCTTGGACTTGAAGATGTAGGAAAAATTGTTATTTTAGGGTTTGGTGATAGCAGAAACACAAAAGGGGCTGATAGGCACAGAGGCATCAAAGATCGGCTGAGACACCCCGCTGCCAGATATTCTCCCACGTCACCCTGGGGATCTCTTTTCCCAGGGGAATGAGATTTTTCCTGCTATGGCAGACAGAAGCTCTGCAGTTTTATGAAGAAGAAAGGTATTTCAATACCTACCGCTGCGCTCGTGGTTTTCCTACAACATCCAAGAAAATCGCTTCCAAAAGAGAGGCAAGAAGAAATTGATGCAGGCTACATTTCAAGTGAAAGGAAGTTAAGAAATATCACCCTGACAACGTCTATACCGTTACAGTTTGTACTAGGTGTTTCCTTCACACCAGCCCGCAGCCCAGAGTTGATTCCCTCTGGGTCAGGTCTGCAGCAAATTCCAGGGTGCATTTCCAATGAGAAATATTTTAGGGCTACGGTGGTCAGAGGGCCACAGCACATGCCCACAGACACACACACACACACACACACACACACACACACACACACACATGCATACACAGTCATAGTGGTTTAGTTGCTAAGTCGTGTCCGACTCTTGTGACCTCATGGGCTGTAGCCGGCCAGGCTCCTCTGTCCGTGGGATTCTCCAGGCAAGACTACTGGAGTGGGGTGCCGTTTCCTTCTCCAGGGGATCCTCCCAGCCCAGGGATTGAACCCGGGTCTGCTGCACAAGAGAGCACAACTGTGTTCTCTGCATCCGCGTCTCTGTCCTGGCCCTGCAGATGGGCTCATCAGTGCCGTCTTTCTAGGTTCCATATATATGCATTAATATACGATATTTGTCGCTCTCTTTCTGACTTACCTCACTCTGTAGACCAGGCTCTAGCGCCATCGTTTCTGATTTGTGGTCCAAGCCCAGGTCTTTCCAGGTTTGGAGACTGAGCCCCACAGACCTAACCTGTGTTCAGCGGCCACATTGCTCTTTAGAGACAGAGCAAGCACCGAAAACCCAGGTCTCCTCACTGATGGTCACGTTTCATGTAATGCTTCCAGAAGCAAAACAGCTCATGCATTTCTATTCTTTTTAGTAGGTCTGTGAGCCAGACGCCCTGCTGGTTGCCTCAGGAGCAGCGTCCCATCAACCTCACTGCCCTCTCCCAAGCAGGGGCCATCACACTCCATTTCAGAGGAAGCTCTGGGGGCATCTCCTTCCCTAGAGCCCTCGGCTTCTAACTGCTGATCTCAACAGGGACCCCGCCCCACCTCACTGCATTGCGTCACCACGTCTTGCCTCTACATCTGCCTGCTGATGTCCTTGCTGGTTATCTGTGCACCTGTTTTAACAGGAAAATAATGTGTTGTTTTTCATTATTTAAATGGAAATTAATTTTCTTAATTTATTCATTGGAAGGACTGATGCTGAAGCTGAAACTCCAATACTTTGGCTACCTGATGCAAAGACACAACTCATTGAAAAAGACCCTGATGCTGGGGATGATTGAGGGAAGGAGGAGAAGGGGATGACAGAGGATTAGAAGGTTGGATGGCATCACCGACTCAATGGACATGCATTTGAGCAAACTCTGGGAGACGGTGAAGGACAGGGAGGCCTGGCGTGCTGCAGTCCGTGGGTTCGCAAAGAGTCGGACACGACTCAGCAACTGAACAGCAACAATTTAACTTGAAGCTTTACTGGTTAGAGGCAATTAAAGTGTCTAGGACGGTCCATGGCCACGCCACCCTGAACAGCCTGATCTTATCTCAGAAGCTAAGCAGGGTTGGGCCTGGTTGGTACCTGGATGGGCTACTGCCTGGGAATACAGGGTGCTGAAGGCTTTTTAAAAAGGTAAAATATTTAATATAAATTAAAAAACTGAAACTGTGAGAAATATTGATTCTATTAAAATATAACCACCATGGAATACAAAATTAGCATACTCCGAGGTAGGATAACATTTCCCACCAAAACGTCCAAACACTTTTACTAGACTCGTGTTCTCTGAGCTTTGAACTCTTAAATGATGTCAAAGCTACCAGAACATGTACGCCTGCATTTGAAGCGGTACAAGATATAAGTTTTATCCCTCCAAATTCTGAAACATTTCTGTGAAGAAACAAAAAATAAATCTACCTGGCATCCAGATTGTGCTGCCCAGAAGAACCGGAGCTCCTGGAGGGGTGGTTAAGTCCAGGTCTGGGGTAGGACTTGGAGAAGGTGAGCCCGTGACCTCTTTCAAGGGGACAGGAAGGATGCCATTCTGGAATCAGGTCCAGAGGACCCAAGAGCCAGTTTGAAGAAGCTCCCACGGCCTGCAGACGGACAACATTGGCTCCCAGTGATGTCCTTGTTAACCCCATCCTTCCCTTACCCCGGCGCCTCCCAGGATCACAGGTGTCTCTACGTCCCTCTGACCCCAGTCCATCTGAACCTTCCTCACCTGTGCTCATTGCTGTGTCCTTTCTTCCCACCAAGAAACTCCGGTTGGATGAGAACAGGATCCGATTCTTATTTGTCCTGGATCTCCCAGTTCCCAGGAGAGGTGTTGCTTGTGTTACGGGCTCGATGAACTTGCTTTGAACTTGGAAGCTGGCAGGACGCAGGGTCATAACTACAGGACAGGCTTGGGACAATCAGCTCCCTCCTGCTGAGGATTTTTCCACATATTCAATGATTGCATTACCTCGCCTCGTAGTCACCAGTTTCAGACACACTGTTAACTTTTGTGTGCCACTTACTGCCAAGTACAAAAAGAATGATATTTTAGTGAACATGAAAATTGTGTGCATCTGTGGTCCTTCGCAGGACTTTGAGTAGGCTGTCAAGGGTTTCTGGGTGATGAGCTGGCTACTCAGGGACACTGATACACAGGCGCTAGGACCAGTTTACTATCACCAGCGTTATATTTGGGGTGATACTGTTGACATCTGTAAATGCATGCCATGATAATAATAACACACTGAGGAGCATTTGCCACCCACAGACGTCAATAAGGTGCAGTTAAGAATTTAAAGAAAAGCGACCCTGGGTGCTTTCAGCTGAGAGAGGAAATATCAAACAAAAGCAAGTGGGAATAGCCTCGGCTATACAAAGCCTCTCCCTGGTGAGCCAAGGACTTGGAGGGGTGGCTGAGAAGGTATCAAGCTTGGAAGAGGTGCGGACTGTGGTTGCGTTTAAGCCTCCACCAAATATTTAGTGGTTGAAAACATCACTAAACAGGCAATTTCATCTCTGTTTCCCCCAAACCTCAACCATCTGAAGTCTGTTATGCAGACCCAGCCACAATTATTAAGTCCATCCTCAGATATATATATTTTTTTCAAAGCAAAATACTTTTAAGCTTCTCTCAAGGGGATTTATGTTCAAATCTTGTATCACTTTGGGCTCTCTTCTGGAACTCCCTAAGCGCTCCGTGTTCTGCTCATTTTTCCTCATTCTATTATAACTGTCAAACTCCACTCCCTCATAAGTAGTCGTGACAGTCAAAAAGGAAAGAAAAACCCTTCAAGATTCTAGCATCAAAGCCGACGCCTCTCAGGTTATATCTTCAAGAGGCTGGCAGCAGGGCAATCTTTGTGTTAAACAACCAAAAATGTGACATTTAAGTAGGGACAGATGCCGAGCTTCATGATATAATAAATGCGGGGCAGCACCGTTCCAAATCTGCCGTGCAGACAAGTAGCAGGCGAGGTCAGTTTTCCCAGTGATCCCTAATTCCTTCATGACAATAGATCACTTTACCGATGACCCTAACAAAAGCAGCTAGCTGCCCTCCTATCACACAAACCCCAGAGGCGAACAGAATGATTTCATGCATAATACAAACAGCCATTTAGGAAAAATAAAATCAAATCATGGAAAATCGTGGTGGAGAAACAGCCAAACGGAGGCTAACAACTTCCATTCATGGAAACATTTTTCTACTCCTGGGTCACTTGCAAAGAGTAAAAAGTCACGGGCTGATGTGGGAGCTGTAACAACCCCCAGAGATAATTCATGTTCAGAGCTCAAGGTTTTCGGTCCAAGCCCCCTGTGTTTGTGAAAGGATGGTTGTATGAGAAAACGACACGGGGCACAAGCAACGTTAGGAGGCGCAAGTCAAAGCTAAAGATAACAATTGCCTTCTTCGTACATTCTGGGCGACACCCTCCAGCCCAGTAGCTGTTGGCCAATATGGCAAGTCTATTGAAGGAAAATAATGCACTAAAAAAGCCATCCTCACCTTTGCCCCTTGAACTACTTAATGAATCAGTGACTATTAGATGGATCCACATGCCAAATGCCAGAAAGCAAACAGAGAGGGCAAGAGGGTCTGACTTGAGACCCAACGGTTGGCCTGACCACACACCAGATGTCCAAGTTTTTATGTGTGTGATTCTTTGATCCCAAGTGCCCAGAATTTGCATATTCTAAGAAGACAGAACAAGGATCAGGGAAGGAACCGAGGAACCGAGGCAGGAAGCTCAACAGTTCAGACAGAAATTCCTCTAGGCAACAACTTCTTGAGAAAAAAAAGACCTTGTCAAACCATTGTATTCATTGAGCTTTTCCTTCCTGAGTGACTGACACCAGGTAGGCAAGCCATCCTTTCTTCCTCTCTGCAATAAAGATTGATGCTCCATTGTTTATATAGTTCTATCAAATCAAAATGCTATCATTATTTTCAATATTCTGCAAGAATATTGCCCATTTCTAGAACCAGATACCAGCTCGGGGATGTGATGGGGGCAGGGAGAGTGTGTGAAGCCCCTGCTTTCTGGACCTGCTACTCAGATTGCCGCTGCAGGGTGCGTCCGCCCCTCCTAAAGGGCTCCTCCTAATCAGCCCCTCCTTCAGGATGCAGAAACTCTAGTCCTTAGAAACAGCTTTGATACACCTGATATATCTCCAGTAGGGTTCCAGAAAACAACCCATTTCCAAATATGCTGGCATGTTGAGTGAAGCACTTTAACAGCATCACCTTTTAGGATTTGAAACAGTTCAACTGGAATTCCATCACCTCCACTAGCTTTGTTCATAGTGATGCTTCCTAAGGCCCACTTGACTTCACGCTCCTGGTCCCATCACTTCATGGCAAATAGAAGGGGAAACAATAGAAACAGTGACAGACTTTATTTTTGGCCTCCAATATCACTGCAGATGGTGACCACAGCCATTAAATTAAAAGACACTTGCTCCTTGGAAGAAAAGTTATGACCAACCTAGATAGCATATTAAAAAGCAGAGACATTACTTTGCCAAAGGTCTGTTTAGTCAAAGCTATGGTTTTTCCAGTAGTCATGCATGGATTACATGATGATTACAAGGATGCTCTCTCACGCTTATATGGCTTCAGAAACCCACACTAAACTGTGAGATAAAAGAATTTGTTTTGTTTTGTTTTGACACTGAGCTCTCTCCTGGTAGGATGGATGTAGAACTTAGGCCTTTTTTCACTAGTTTCTGACAATCCAAAATGATGGCCAGAAAGAAACATGAGGGCTCAGTGTTCTCAAAGAAAGTCACCTTGTGTGGAAAGCATTTGTGTGGAATGGAAATGCAAGGCACGGGGGTTTCTTACTGAGAGGGGCATTTGAAGGAAGTGACACAAGCATCTTTGGCCAGAAAAGAGCCTGACTCAGTGCAAAGGAGAGGATGGGAGGGGACTGTGCCTGGAACAGAGAGACAAGCTCAGTGAGTCCCAAGGTGGTGCAGAGCAATCAGCGACCTTATCGAGAACCTCCCAAAGGAGGAAGTCGCCTGCACATGCTCCTCTGTTCACAGTCCTGGCCGCTCCGGACAGGGCTGCTCACCCCACCGGACAGTAGGCACAGACAGAGGGACAGGGTGAGCCCACACCGTCCCCCAGGACCAACAGCAAGGCGATGAATGGCTGATGAATGACTGCCCATGTTCTCACTCACTCTTGATTTAAATCTTCTAAGATGGCATGCTCACATATACAGCACATCCAAGAGGTTTTGGAAATTATTATCTTTTTCCAGGACCTTGCAGCTCCCACAAGGAGCCTGCTGGACTGGTTTCCTAGGATGGTTTCAACTGTAGATGTTTATTTCCCCACTGTTCCAGAGGCTGGAAGTCCAAGATCAAAGCGTCAGCACGGTGGCTCCTTCCGAGGGCACTCTCCTTGGTGTGTAGATGTCTGTCCCCTCCCTGGACGTGGTTGCTGCCCTGTGAGTGTCTGCGTCCTCATCCCTTCTTAAAAGGACATCTATCAGATTGAATGAAGCCTCATCCATATGACCTCATAAAGAAGGCTGAGCACCACAGGATTGATGCTTTTGAACTGCGATGCTGGAGAAGACTCTTGAGAGTCCCTTGGCCTGCAAGGAGATCCAACTGGTCAACTCTAAAGGAAATCAACCCTGAATATTTATTGGAAGAACTGATGCTGATGTTGAAACTCCAATCCATTGACCACCTGATGCGAAGAGTCAACTCATTGGAAAATACCCCGATGCTGGGGAAGGTTGAGGGCAAGAGGAGAAGGGGACAGCAGAGAATAAGAGGGTTGGATGGCATCATTGACTCAATGGATATGAGTCTGAGCACACTCTGGGAGACAGTGAAGGACAGAGAAGCCTGGCGTGCTGCCGTCCGTGGAGTTGTAGAGTCAGACACAACTGAGTGACTGAACAGCAACACATGTGACCTCAATTTTTCCTCACAGGCTTGCGTGCTAAGTCGCTTCAGTCATGTCCAACTGTTTGCAACCCTAAGGACTGTAGCCCGCCAGGCTCCTCTGTCCATGGGATCCTCCCAGCAAGAACACTGGAGTGGGCTGCCGTGCCCTCCTCCAGGGGACCTCACTGACCCAGGGATCGAACTCGTGTCTCTGTTGTCTCCTTCATTGTCGTGCGGGTTCTTTCCCACTAGAGCCACCTAGGAAGCCCTGAAGTGAAGAGAAGTGAAAACTGCTCAGTCGTGTCCGACTCTTTGTGACCCCGTGGACTATACAGTCCACGGAATTCTTCAGGCCAGAACACTGGGGTGGGGAGCTGGTCCCTTCCCCAGGGGATCTTCCCAATCCAGGGATTGAACCCAAGTCTCCTTCATTGCAAGCAGATTCTTTACTGCCTGACTTTTTGCCTTAATTACTTCTTTAAAGATCCTGTTTCCAAAGTGGGAGGGATGAAGACTTCACGGTACAGATTTGGGGCCAGGGGATACATCAGTCCATAAGACTGTCTTCTGTTTTCTGAACGCTCAGTATTTTCTGCCCATCAGCAAAAAGTTGTTCCCAAACCAAAGTTTGAGGAGTTGCGCAGTAAAACCCCTCCCACGGCCGCCTGCCACAGAGCAGCAGACAAAGATCTACTCAGGAAAACACAGCATGCCTTGCCTCCAAGTCACCCTTCCCAGCTTCCTCGAGAAACAGAGCTAATTCAGGTACAAATTTATTTCTTTCCCAGTACTTCTGGTTATAAATATATGATTATTCTGAAACAGAACTTTAAAATTAATAACGTATTTAAGGAGAAGCCTTTACGGGTTTTAAAATATAAATTTCACGTGTTTCCATGACATACAGCCATAAGTGAGAAATGAGAAAGAACCTGTGTGTCTCGACTCCCCTCAGCGTAACTCAGGGCAACGTGTTAGCACAACATTTAAAACATATTTCAGAAGCAATGTTAATATTTCGTCGAATCTGGAGCAAACAGGCTTTCAATCCATATATTAAAATCCTAATAGTTGCCATTACACTAGAGGCTACAGGCAACAATAAAGCATGTGGAAATAAGACCACTCACCCCCATCCAGGGTGTTCATGTTTTCAGAAATTACCTTGAGTTGTTGGCTCCCTGACAGCCCTGGATCCCATTACTTCTCGTGTTTATGGCCCATCTTTATGGAAAAAGTTAAAAATATTGTAAGAGTAAAATCTTAATAGACTATAACCTGGAAAATCTCTGAAAAGAGAAGGACTACTACGGCCAGTGGTTAGACCAGCTCAGTGAGACTGCCTGGGTGACCTGTCCTTTGACAGCAGTAAGTTACGGATGGGAAAAGGCTCACCTCTGTGTCAAGTTAAGCTCCCCACATCGGAACCTCAGGGGAACATGCAATCACTACTGGTTACCCAGGGGTGAGCAGGGCAATGCGTACGCAGTCACGGAAACAATCCCCGAAGTGCTTTTTTATATTTGAAAAGTAAAAGTCACATATGGCATGTTTTGCATTTATTGAAGCGCTGTAACACTCTATGTTGTGGCGTTTCATCTCAAAAAGCATTCCGGAGAAATGCTTGACTTCAGGATCATGTGTTATTTGGAAAGTTACCAACTATATATTGAACCTATTATATATTGAATTAAAAACCAAATCTCTTGGCAATTTGTAACAATGCCACCAAGAACTGATCACCTCCAAAAAAAAAAACAAAACAAAACGAATAGTTCTGACAATTAAAAAAAAAAAAGACATTTTACCTTTTTACGCAAAATGTGTCTCCTCTCAGTCTTATAGTTTTAGCCTGTTTGGTTGTTATATTCATTATAAATGGCTTCCCAGATGGCTCAGTGGTGGAGATGGCTCCCATCTGCCATTGCAGGAGACATAAGAGACACAGGTTGAATCCCTGGGTTGGGAAGATCCCCTGGAGGAGGAAATGGCAACCCCCTCCAGTATTCTTGCCTGGAGAATCCCATGGACAGAGGAGCCTGGCGGACGACAGTCCATAGGGTCACAAAGAGTCGCAAGACTGAAGTGACTTAGCACACATATGTGTGTAACGGAAAAAAATACAGTTGTGGCTCAGAAGGTCTATGAACGAGCAGGGAGGGTCTAGTGTGATCATTTACCCAGAGATCACACACAGCATCCTCTTTTCATTAGCACCGGTGTTGTTCAAAGCCTTTTTAGATTTTGTAATTTAGGATTGTCCCTGGAGTCTGCAACGTATCAAAAGAGAGTAAACATTTACGGAGCGCCTACCCCGTGCCAGACAGTGTAAAATGCACAGTGTAATCTCAATTTATTTACTCAATACTAGAGAATTGTCATTTGTTTTCTGCTTGTTTGTTTGCTTCCATTTGGTGGTTAAGTTCTTGTTGTTGTTATATTTTTACAGATGAAAAGGCTGGGATTTGATTAGATTAGGTGCTATAAGTAACCTCAGGGGCTGGCAATCCCCATGACAGGAAGATGCATCTTGATTTGGGGAACTACTCGGAGCCAAGCCTGTTAACTGATGTGGTAACCTAAAAGGGGGAATTTCTAAACGCAATTTTTTTTAAGTTGTCCTTAAATGTGAGGCAGTTTTGAGGCCTGTCTGGAGGCAGCTCCCACTTAGAGAAGGTGCCCTTGTGGGATGTTGCCTTGCTCTGTGCCTTTGAGCAGCTCGGAGTGCCTCCAGCTGAGCCCCGGACCCCCCTGGTCTAGGCAGCACGCGGGGCGCATTGACATCCATCCCCATCCCACCCACCCTGGGCCCAGGTCCCTCTCCAGGTCTCCCCTTGGAAGTGATTGCTGTTTCTTCCTTTGTTCCTCTACGTGCTGAAGTTCTAAGTAACTATGTTTACTGTCCCCAGGTTTAACAAAGACCCTTGAAACCCACATCCTTTATTCTCCTTTGGGTGCAGATAAGCGATGCCTTCAAAATTCTCCCCAAAGTGTCCCATCGAAACCCAGTACCACTTGCAATGTGTAAGTTCTGATTTTTTTTTTAAATGACTCAAAAATATGTCCTGGCACGAATGATCATGCAAACACATTATACTCTGCTGAATTCGACATTGCAAAGCTTAAACTGAGGTTCTAAGGAGCGAGTGGCGAGCAGACAGCCCATCTGAAGCTGGGCATAGAGAACGCCTCAGACGGGCTTCGGAAGCGCGCCTCCTCTCCTCCTACTTCTGCTTCCCTGAGAACAGAGCTCTCTCCTGCAGCCCCTGCTGGGAGGTCAGGACCCCGGTCACTGGACGAGGTCTGAGCCGCTGATAGGAAATGGGGACCGAGCATCTTCCCAAGCTCCCGAGAGCAGCCGCATCCAGGCCCCCGCGTCGATGCTGGCGGGCGCGGCCCACGTGGGGAGGGCTGCCCAGAGCTGAGTCAAGGCCAGAGGACCTCTGCCTCCCACCAGGTCTGGGGGGACATCGTCCTTCCCCCCAGCTTCTTCTGAGAGGCTCTTTCCAAATTCCTTTTCTGGAAGGATGACTTAAATTATTTCCTCACCACAAAAAAGATGACACGTCCTTCTTCCTCAGCCTCACTCTTACTTCCCTCGTCTCTCGAGAAGTCAGGAGGCTTACAGAGACGAACTCTGTCTCTGGAATGTTCTAAGGTTCCCACCAACCCCGCTTTACGCGGGTACCAAGCTCAGTCTCCAATGAAGACAGTATCTCCAGTTAATCTTAAACCCTGACCACACCGCGGATGAGAAAGGACGGCCCTGAAGTGGGAAGGGCTCCCCATCAGCCTTCCTTGACCATAAACGCACACCCAGCATGGGAAGGTCTCCACACCTGGGGGGGGGGTCACTCCAGAGTGAACAATCTGCAGGCCCCAAGTGGATTTCATCAGGGATGTGGAGGGGGAAGGGTCATCACCAGGCAACTCAGCATCACTGTCAAGACCCCCACCCCACCCCAGGGCAGTCCCCCACCCCCGGCATCACTCACAGACCAGAAGGAGAAGACAGAACCTTTACGAGAACTCTATCGTGTACAAACCCAGGGCACTTCAGTTCAGTGGCTCAGTCATGTCTGACTCTTGGCAACCACCAGGCCTCCCTGTCCATCACCAACTCCCGGAGCTTGTTCAGAGTCATGTCCATTGAGTCGGTGATGCCATCCAGCCATCTCATCCTCTGTCGTCCCCTTCTCCTCCTGCCTTCAAATCTTTCCCAGCATCAGGGGCTTTTCCAGTGAGTCAGCTCTTCGAATCAGGTGGCCAAAGGACTGGAGCTTCAGCTTCAGCATCAGTCCTTCCAACAGGGCAGCAGTCTCTCAACCAGGTTTGGCTTTTGTTTGCTTTGCAGTGTTTCCCACAGCACAGCAGAAGGCCTTTCCAATATTCCAGATCCACCGCCCCCAACCTGCAGATGAGCGCCAAGTCCAGCTTGACAAGCTCGTGTCCACCTTCAAGACGGTGGGCTTAAGGGGGCCTGGTGGTCCCGTCTGTCCGCCCCGGTCCACGTCCCAGGCAATATGCCAGGGCGTCCAGAGGGAACCTGAGCTCATCCTGGACCATCGAAGTGCTGGGTGTGGTAACCACAGAGCCCAGCCTGTCCTCACGCCCCTGGGTTCCCCACCTGTCCTCAGGAGATGGAGGGGTCCACACGGGCCTCTGTGACCCACGCGGGGCATCCCCCGGCCACAGATGCCTCCCTCCTGGGCCTGTTATTCCGAGAGAAGTGGTCTCAGGGACTCACAATCGATGTAGGAGCGTGGTGCCTGGAGCCGTGTGAGAAGGAAGAGAAACGCGAGGGCAGAGCAGGCTTCCTCTCCCCGCAGCTTAGCTCAGGAGGCGTGTGTCCTGGCGCCAGGCTCCCTTCTGTGGCAAGGAGGCTGGGAGGGTGTGTGCGCCCAGGCTGGGGGCTGACATCTCAGCGTCCCTCTCTGCAAATCCTGGTGCCGCTCCAAGCGTGGAGGGTGGCGCGCTCTGTCTGTTGACTGTGGCTCTGAAGGGAATGGCAACAGATCCCTGAGAAAGGATGAGAGCCCTCTTCCTGATTATGTTCTGATTCTCCTATCACACGCCTCCAAAACAGTCTCCACATCCCTGGTCCTCCTCAAAGAGCTTTCCCAGTACTGAGCCCTGGATTCTTCACGGCCAGCCCGGAAGGGAGACGCGTCCATTTTGCAGATGAGAAAACTGAGTCCCAGGGAACTCACACAGCTGTGAGTGAAGGAGCTGGAATTCCAACCTACCAGTCTGTCTTGGCATCTCTGCTCTCAGCCCGAACCCCGCAGAGCCCTGATTATAACAAACACCCAGGAGGCTGGCAACGCACTTGTGGGGAGGGTGGGTTGGCGACCATCAGCAGCTCATCCCTGCTCATTGCAGGATCAAGGCCCATGGCCCGTGAATCTGGCCATCTGTGTCTCCCTGGGCAGACGACCAGGACAGCTTTGCCGAGCAGGTCTCTGTGAGCTGAGGTTTACAACACATGGTCCTCCTGCTGGGCGTGGAGTACTTCTTGATGTTTAGTCATTTTTTAAATGAATAGAAAAATTTGAACGTGAGATTTATGCTTTGGGGATCAGAAAACTTTTTCATTTCCTCACCACTTATGGTCTAAAGTATACACAAATAATTCTTTGGTTCGGTGATCCAGATGAGATTCACCCTAAAGGGTTAGTCTGACCAAGAGATAGAATAACTAGGATTCATGGTGTAAGCAATTTAAAATTTTACTTAGGCCATGTAGAATCAAGCAACTTAGAAATGCACTCGTAAATCATCAAATACCTAATGAACTGAATAAAGAGCATATATAATGTTGGGGTCTTAAAACATAAGACCCACAGCTTACACTCCTGACAGGGAAGTGACTTTACCCAGGAAGGCGCATCTGAACCACTAAATTATGATTCTGTCTAGTGACACGTGCTGCCCCTTTGTCTTCCTGAAATAAACGCTCTGACCAATGATCTCGCGGATGGCGGTTCTGATCCTGCGGGAAGCCCTGAACGAGACCCTGGAGGGGAGGAAGTTGGCCCACTGTCATCGGGGAAGCCAGCTGACCTGCGGTCTCCTCCGCCTGCCTGACTGCCCCGGAAGTGATTCTGTGACCGGGGCCCATTCCTAAGAGGCGGGGTTTCCACCCCAAAGCACTCCCTGGGACTCTTGTCCTCCATCCCTGCAGAGAAGGGGCTGGATAAATGGACACAAGCCTTTGGTCACAGAACCTCCAAGGCCCTCTCTCTGCAGGGAGGCATTTAAATGTGTCAGGAGAGGCCCCACACTGAGACATTCTGAGGGTGGACAAAGGCCTTCCATTTTAATGGCACCTTTCATTAAAATTTTCTTTAAGGGAAAAGAGATATTTCAATGCTTGAAAGATTACAGACCACCTCTCTGTCTCTTTGGACATGCATGAAGCTTGCTAATTACCTTGCAAGGTCAGAGTTGTTTCAGCAGGAAAGTTCGCTTGGTGCTGGCCGCTTGATTTTAGAACTCACTTTAAAGGGATGAGAAAGGGCAGGAGGGGCCTGGAAAGAAAGTTCGGGACATCAAACCGTTCCCCGATTACACGCGGTCAGTCACCCCCCACCGACTGCATTGGTGTGATTTACCCCGTTTCTATGTGTTTTGCATCCTCCCACCGGCTCCAACAGCAAAGCAGAGGCTTACAGCCGGCCATGAATACGGGAGACCCAGCTGAGCCGGCCGGCTGAGGACCTGGGTGCATGTGAAGTCACTTCAGTCAGTCCTGTCCGACCCCTTGGACTGGAGCCCACCAGGCGCCTCTGTCCACGGGATTCTCCAGGCAAGAGTAAAGGAGTGGGCTGTCATGCCCTCCTCCAGAGGATCTTCCTGACCCAAACATGACTCCCGCATTGCAGGTGGGCTCTTTACCCAAGAAGCCCCCTGGCCAAGGACATTCCAGGCGTAATGACACTTCTCAAGATGTGAGCTTTGCAGGCCTGAGATATCACACGTGCCTCTGCGGTCCCACTTCCGCAGAGTTTGAACATTTCAGCAGTTTAAGCTATTTGCACGTGTCCAAGGCAACCTCAAGCCTGAAATCTCCGAATCAGTGCTCCTCACAAACATTGTTTCGGAATCACAAAGGGAAAAAGCCAACCACGGAGGCGCACTGAAAGGACTCTTATGGAAGATCCACCCACTCAAAGTGCAAAAAGGCCTCGTCACAAATTAAACTTATCCTACTTTCCAAGTCGGACACAAGACAAAAAAGTGTGCTGAGCTAAACACGGCCGTGAAAACAGGGCACGAGGCACAGCTGGAGGAACAGAGCCGCAGGCGGAGAGTGTGTGTGCCAACGGCTTGAAGACTAATTTTACATTGAGCTGCAGACCTGACCACTGCGATCCACTAATTACCATGGCCATGCTTGAGGAGGCTCTGTTAGTGCAGAGGAAAACGATTTTTTTGCCTATAAAATTTCACTGTGTACAGAAATGTTTTATGAAATTATGTTTATGAGAATTATAACCTCCATCCCCATTGCATTCATGATGCATTATTTAATATATAGAAGTGTGGTCACTGCTGTGATTCGTAAATACCCTTTTTTCATCACGCTTCCAAGTTAACGATTTAATGTATTTGCTCACAAGTGCTACTAAAAAAAATGAGAAATTCCTTCTGCATTGTATATGATATTTTAAATGCATTTATCAGAGCTCAGCTGTAACTTCTAGGGAATGTAACTGATTCCGGCTTCCTTTTCTTCAAGGTGAATCGTAGGTTCATTTCTGAGATCCCATCCTCCACAGCTCCCCAAATTGTGTAGCACACAGTAAAAAAAAAATAGCATTCATCTATCTACCACTATAGATTCTTACTTTGTATTAATATAAGTTCTGCTTGTTTTTAATGCATGGGCTTCCCTCATAGCTCAGCTGGTAAAGAATCTGCCTGCAATGCAGGAGACCCTGATTCAATTCCTGGGTCCGGAAAATCCGCTGGAGAAGAGACTGGCTACCCAGTTCAGTATTCTTGGGCTTCCCTTGTGGCTCAGCTGGTAAAGAATCCTCCTGCAATGTAGGTGACCTGAGTTCAGTCCCTGGGTTGGGAAGATCCCCTGGAGAAGGGACAGGAAACCCACTCTAGTATTCTGGCCTGGAGAATTCCATAGACTCAATAGTCCATGGGATAGCAAAGAGTCAGATGCAACTTTCACTTTCACATTTTTAATGCAAAACTGATTTGCAAGATGAGTCTGATTAGTTTCTCAGGGGGTCAGAGACTCAGGTTGAAGGTGGAAACAGGGTGGACGGTCTTGTTCTCTTCGGGCCAACATCCAGCAGGGGCAGGGCCTGACCTGGGTGCGGAGGGGTGCTCTGGCTGGGCGGAGGCGAAGACACACCCTGCTTCATGCCTCCCTGAGAAAAAGGATGTTCAGTGCATCATTACTGACAGGTTTTCTAATATTTTTCAATGAAGGGTACTTATTTACATTCCAAACTTTAAAATTCCAAGGGCCCAGTCAATAGACTCAAAGCCTGATTGGTAGGAAGGCTGTCTGTGGTCTCACCATTGCCTGGCCACAAGACTGCTCCCTACCAGTAGGGTGGAGATTCTTAACATTTCTCAATTCAGTGAGATGAGTCTCACCCTCTAATTTTCCAAAATTTATTTCTCCCTTCTGGAACTATTTAGAGATACTTTTAAGCATATCTTATCTCCACTCAATACTCTGTAATGACCTATATGGGGAAAGAACCTAAAAAAGAGTGGATCTATGTACATGTATAACTGATATATTCTGCTATACACCTGAAACTAACACAACACTGTAAATCTCCAATAAACATTTTTGAAAAGATAAAACAAATAAAATTAAATTTAAGATATACTATGTATTTGTTTCTAATGAATAAATAGACGTATTATGAAAATTGGCAAGCCTCTCTCAACAGGTGTGAGTGTCCAGGACAGATGTAATTCTGTTCCATACACAGCCTTCCAAAGACAGAAAAACAATACACTGCAGATGGACAATCACTAGCAAGACCAGAGATATTGTAACTTGAAAAATGTTACAAACGCAACTTGAATCGAAGGTTCTCCTATCACAAGAGAAAGGTTAGACATACAGTAAATAGAGAATTCCAAAGGCATCACTCTGGGGTTTTATAGATTAACATACCGTCACCAGGGCAGAAGGCTGGGGCGGACACACCACATATTCCGGACGCACCTGATTCCCCCCCTCTTACACACCTAGGTGGAACTGGGCTCTTCGAAGCACTTACTAGCATTAGTGTTTGTTGATTTCCTTTGGTCTTTAAGCCTTTTGCTTATTTTACAAAATTATAAAGAGGAAGAGAGTCAAATGTAAACATATGACAATGAAAATAGTGCAACAAGCCGGCACGTTTCGCGGGGTCCCTGTCGACGTGTCCTCAATCACAGTGGATTCACTAAAGAACACGCATGACTAAAACCTGCTCCTGAAGCAGTGCAAGAGAAGGAGAAGTGAGAGCGTTATCCTCTAACACTAGAGACATGAAATCAGAAACAGAAAGAAAACTGAAAGCCAAAGACAAGAAGGAAAGGAGGGGTGACAGAGATAGATTTAAACTAAAGCATTTGACTCCAGACTGGAAAATGTCAAAATATTAACTATTATCAAAATATTAATGATGAAAAAGGTAGCAATTAAAATAAAGAACACCGTGTTTGAGAGTATGCAGAATATATACAGCTTGAAAATCTCTATTTGAGCTTGAGAAGTCATCAGAAGAGAAAAAATAAGTAGACACACGAAGGAAAAAACATGAGGCAAGGAGGACAGATTTAAACACGTTTACATCACCAGAACAGATATCCAAAGTAGACGAAAAATAACTAAAATTTTGTCCAAAATGGAGATGAAAGCTCTTATGTTGCAGATACTCAGAGTGGACATAAGTGGTTAGATAAAGCAAAAGCCACACCTCAGACACATCTTTGGAAAACTTGAGAAAATCAAAACACAGGAAGAATTCTAATAGCTTCAAGAGGAAAAAGGCAGATCCCCTGGAAAGGAAAAAGACAAACACTGTCAATCAGATTTCTCAATAGCAACACAAGATGCAAGAAAACATGAATTAATATTTTCAAACTAATGAAGGCAGGGGAAACCCTTGAACCTATTTTATACGTTCAATCAAATTCTAATTTAAATGTGAAAGTCAATTTAAAATATCCTCAGGCACACAAAACCTTTGAAGATTAGATACAGAAAGATCCACCTTGAAGACATTCTTGGAGAAAGACCAGATTTTTGAAAAATAATAATAATAAGTCCAGAAGAGTTCTACAAATGGTGGAAAGTAAGATTGATCAAGGGATTTAGTAAAAGTTTTAATATAAAATTGTAAGACCATAAGAAAAGGGAAGAATGAATCCATCTTAGGGTTAGAGGTGCAAAATTCTTTGTTAAGTGAACACAGAATAGGCAAAAAGAAAATTGATCAAAACAATGTTAAGAATCACTCAAAGTCTTTGCATGTTTGGCAGAAACATGGACATTTCAAGTTTGTCAAGATGTCAACGTTCCTCAAATTGATCTGCTGATTCAATGCAAACACTGTCCATGTCCCAGAAGGCTTTAAAAACAGTCAAGAAGCTGATTCTAAAATCTATATGGAAATGTAAAGAATGTGGAGTAGTGAAAATGATCTTGAAAAGGAAGAATAATTTGGAGGTCTAATACGACCTGATTTTAAATCCTACTGCAAGACAACTCTGTCTTGGCATAAGGAGAAATAAATAAATGAATGGAACAGAATAGGAATGAAGGAAGCTGACTGTCACACATACTGTCAATAGATTTTTGTCCACAGTACCACATCCATCCAGTGGGGAGAAGAAAATACCTTTAATAAATATTGTTGAAAAACATAAATAAATAAATAAATATTGTTGGAGCAATAGATAGGAGTATGGGAGGCGGAAATGAATGGGGATCTCATCTCACTCAATACTCAAAAATTAATCCAAAGCTGATCATAGACCTAATTGTAAAATCAATATCCACGTTTCTAGAAGAAAACATAACAGAATATTTTCACAGTCTTGAGGCAGATAGAGATTTCTAGGACAGGATATCAAAAGCAGAACCCACCAAAATAAAACCCAGCAAAATTAAAGATGTTTGCTAATCAAAACATCCTTGAGAGAGTAAATCAGTAAATCACGAACTTGAAAAAGTGTTGGTAGCACATACATCTGATATGTTTATACAAAATTCTTAGAAGTTCAACAAGAATCAACCAATTTTCTTTTAATTGAACAAAAGATTTAAATAGAAACGTAAGCTTTGAAGGTATGCGAATCAGTAGCACATGAAAAGCTGCTCAGCATTGTTAGTCATTAAGGAAATGAAAATTAAAATTGCCCTGAGATATCACACAGAAAGTGAGATGATTAAAAGCATCAATAGCATGCATTGGCATAGAAGTGGAGCAACTGGAAATCTTGTCCTTTGCCAGCAAAAATGCAAACTGACACAACACTTCAGAGAACTGTCCGTCAATTTCTTAGAAAGTTAACCATGTGTATACCCTATGACCTACAGTTCCACTGGTGGGTATTTACTCAAGAGAAATGAAAACATGTGGCCACAAAACAGACCATATAGGAATGTTTACAACAGCTTTATTCATAGTCACCCAAACTGGAAATAACTCTAATGTCCATCAGAAAAGAACTGAGTTTTAAAAAATCATGGTGTATTCATATATTCACAGGATGGAATGCTGTTTAGCAAACAGCTCAGTTCAGTCGTTCAGTCATGTCCGACTCTTTGCAACCCCATGGCCTGCAGCACACCAGGCTTCCCTGTCCTTCACCATCTCCCAGAGTTGCTCAAACTCATGCCCATTGAGTCAGTGATGCCATCCAACCGTCTCATCCTCTGTCATCCGCTTCTCCTCCTGCCTTCAATCTTGCCCAGCATCAGGGTCTTTCCCAACGAGTCAGATCTTTGCATCCGGTGGCCAAAGTATTGGAGTTTCAGCTTCAACATCAGTCCTTCCAAAGTGTATTCAGGACTGATTTCTTTTCAGATGGACTGGTTGGATCTCCTTGCAGTCCAAAGGACTCTCAAGAGTCTTCTCCAACACCTTAGTTCAGAAGCGTCCATTCTTCGGCGTTCAGCTTTCTTTATAGTCCAACTCTCACATCCATACATGACTACTAGAAAAACCATAGCTTTGACTAGATGGACCTTTCTGGCAAAGTAAAGTCTCTGCTTTTTAATATGCTGTCTAGGTTGGTCATAGCTTTTCTTTCAAGGTGCAAGCACCTTTTAATTTCATGGCTGCAGTCACCATCTGCAGTGATTTTGGAACCCAAGAAAATTAAGTCTCTTACTATTTCCATTGTTTCCCCATCTATTTGCCATCAAGTGATGGGATCGGATGCCATGATCTGAGTTTTCTGAATGCTGAGTTTTAAGTCAACTTAGTATTCAGCAATAACAAGGGATAAAATACAGATAATTGCAAATTTGAAATCTCTCTAAACAACCGTTAAACAATACAAGCCAGACTCTAAAGACCTGTGCATTCTTTTTTTCAGGAGTACAAGACCAAGCAAAGACATCTACAGAAGAATATTGTTATCTCTGGAGGATAGGAGAAACTGACGTGAAGCACTCTTGAAGGTTTCTGAGTGGATGGAAATGTCCAGCATTCCTATCTGAGATAGTGGTTATGAATTGCCAGAATGACTTCCCTGGTGGCCCAGATGGTAAAGAATCCACCTGCAATGCAGGAGGCATGCTTTTGATCCCTGGGTTGGGAAGATCCCCTGGAGCAGGACACAGCAACCCAACTCCTGTATTCTTGCCTGGAGAATCCCCATGGACAGAGGAGCCTAGTGGGCTACAGTCCATGGGGTCACAAAAAGTCACATAGAACTGAGCGACTAAGCACACAGCACAGTATTGAACTAAAGGTTTAAGACGTGCATTTTATTGTAAGTAAATTTTACCTCAATTCAGAAAGACGGAACTATCTTAAGGGAAAAAGAGGAAAGGTATAATAATAAAAATACCTTATGACTGACATGAACGTGTATATCTTAACAAATATCCTCAAAATATGCAAACCTACTGGAAAACTAAGAAGATAAGTTGATATTTAAAGAATGGTAGTTGGAGATTTAAAAAAAAAAAAAAACCCTCACTTGAAAGATCCAAAAATAGACAGAGATAGAGGCTATATGAATAATGAGATTTAAAAAACTCCCGTGACTTTACTTGGAACTCTAAGCCTAACAAAGACACATAGTCTTTCTGGTTTTTAAGTGCCCCCCCGACTACTGTTCTTACCAATCTGCAATTAGATAAATTTAAAAACTGAGACCTTTTAAAAATGTAAACAATCTATTATCGCTGATACATCCAATCGTAGGATCATTTTCTGGCATTTCATTTTATTGAATTTTGCAAAGTATAGATGTGTGGCAGATTGGAAATTAACAAAGACGAATAAGCAAAAAAGAAAAAAAAAAAGGAAAATCCTGGTACTTCACCACAGAATGTTTGAGACACACTGTTTCTGAGTGTCCAAGGAACGTCTGCAGACATTGATGCTAGACTAGACCCCAGATAAGTGAAATGAAGTCACTCAGTCGTGACCGACTCTTTGCGACCCCATGGACTGTAGACCCCCAGGCTCCTCGGTCCATGGGATTTTCCAGGCATGAATACTGGAGTGGGTTGCTATTTCCTCCTCCAGGGGAATCTTCCCGACCCAGGGATCGAACCCGGGTCTCCCGCATTGTAGGCAGACGCTTTACCGTCTGAGCTACCAGGGAAGCCCAGACCACAGATAAGTGCTCAGTAAATCCTGAAGAACCAGCGTCATCAGATGAGGTTCTTACTGCAGTGAGGAAAACTACACACCAGTTTTTAAATACAGGCACACCTCATTTATCGTGCTTCCCTTTATCATGTTTTGCAGATTTTGCGTGTTTTACAAACTGAAGGTTTGTGGCAACCTTGCACCAAGCAGGCCTATCGGTGCCGTGCTTCCAACAGCGCTTGTTCCCTTCATGTCTGTGTCTCCTGTGTTTAAAATTCTCGCAATAGTTCAAACTTCTTCAGTGTTATTCATTTATCAGGGTGACTTGTGACCAGCGATCTTTGCCGTTACTATTATAAGAGGATTGACTAGCTGAAAATTCATGTGATGGTTAGCATTTTTTAGCAGGAAAGTCTTTTTTAATTAATGTACGTACCTTTTTAGACATAATGCTATTGCACACTTACTAGCCCACAGTATTTTGTAAACACAGCTTCTGTATCACTAGGAAACCAAAAAAAACTATGTGACTCATTCTATTTCAATAACCACTTTATTGCAGTGGTGATTTGAAAACAAAACCACAGCAAATCTGAGGTCTGCCTGTATAACTCAAGAGCTCCCCCTATTTCTAGGATCTCAACAATGTATATTTTGAAAGAAAAAAAAAAAAAGGAAGTAATAGAGGAAATTGTGAAATACTTAGAACTGAACAACATAAAAATATTATATTTTAAAACTCGCAGATACACCTAGAATAGTACATAAAGTAAAATTTATATGTTAAAATCCATTTTCATGAGGCAAGAGAGATTGAAAACAAATGATCTAATCAAAGAAAAAGTATGTTGAATTTATTACCTTAAATGGGGATTGATTTTAATGAAAAACACATGGGCCAAGTTAGCAACAGATAACAGATTGAGAAAATATATTTGCAATATCTAAGGCCAACAAGGGGCCCTATTATCTAGAATATGCAAGAAATGCCTATAAATCAAAAAGAAAAAACACAATAGACAGGGAGGCAGAGAACACGAAGAGACAATTCACGGGAAGAGGAAACCCAGACGCCAACAAGATGTGAAAAGATGCTCTGGTTCATTAATAATCAGAGAATTGAAAGTTAAAGGAGCAAGACCTCCCTTGGCACCCTGCAAACTGGCCAGAGTGTGAAAGCTGGCTGGACGAGCGCTGGTGGGTAAGTAGAAAAGGGGATGGCTTGTTCTGAGGGGCCCAGGGACACGCAGAGCCCTTCGGACACGGAACTCTGCTGAGTTAAACTCAGTGTATGTGCATCGTCCAACCCAGGCAGTTCTGTTCCCAGGAACTGCTCGCAGAGAGCAGCGACAGCGTCTGTCCCCACAAGGGACAGGCGTAGTGTGTCCCCCTCGGCGTCCGGCATGCGGACGGCGCTGGAGGGGGTCTCAACATGGACACTTTGGGGAAAGGTGAGCAAACTACCATTGCCAACCATGAAACAGTGAGCAGGAATGCTCAGAGACCACACCACATGAACACTCTGTAACAGAGAGAGCTTCAGAGGAGAATGAGATCTACAGCATTTTACCACTAGTTTCATTTTTTGGCACTTCTTTTAAAGGAAGTAAAACATGTAACTTACAAGTCACCACTTTAACCAGTCTTCACCAAGTACGATTCTGCGGCATTAAGCTCATTCGGGAATCTAGGCCACTGTCACCATCATCCATGTGCAGAGTCTTTGCGTCCCCCCAGACCGGATCTCGGTATCCATCAGGGCTCAGTAGGAAAGAATCCGCCTGACAGTGCAGGAGACACAAGAGACATGGGTTCAGTCCCTGGGTTGAGAGAATCCCCTGGAGGAGGAAATGGCAACCCACTCCAGTGTTCTTGCCTGGGAACCCCACGGATGGAGGGGCCTGGCGGCTGCAGCCCAAGCTGCTGGTGCTCAGTCACTCTGTCGTGTCCGACTCTTTGCGACCCCATGGACCGCAGCACGCCAGGCCTCCCTGCCCATCACCATCTCCCGGAGTTCGCCCAAGTTCATGTCCATTGAGTCGGTGATGCCGTCCAACCATCTCATCCTCTGCCATCCCCTTCTCCGCCCTTCAATCTTTCCCAGCATCAGCGTCTTTTCCAGTGAGTCAGTTCTTGGAATCAGATGGCCAAAGTATTGGAGCTCAGCATCAGTCCTTCCAGTGAATACTCAGGGCTAATTTCCTTTAGGATGGACTGGTTTGATCTCCTTGCAGTCCAAGGGACTCTCAAGAGTCTTCTCCAGCACCACAGTTCAAAAACATCAGTTCTTCGGTGCTCAGGTTTCATGTTGGTCCAACTCTCACATCCATAAATGATACTGGAAAAACCATCGCTTTAACTATACAGACCTGTGTCAGCAGAGTGATGCCTCTGCTTTTTAATATGCTGTCTAGGTTGATCATAGCTTTTCTTCCAAGGAGCAAGTGTCTTTTAATTTCATGGCAGCAGTAACCATCTGTAGTGATTTTGGAGCCCAAAAAAATAAAGTCTGTCACTGTTTCCATTGTTTCGCCATCTATTTGCCATGAAGTAATGAGACCGGATGGCAGAGGGTTGCAATAGAGTCCAGCATGACAAGCAACTGAGCGTGCATACATCCATCAAACACCTATTTCCCTTCCTGTCCCCAGCCCCTGGCAACCACCCTTTCCTTCTATGAATTTAAGTGTTTTAGGAACCTCATTATGTGGAATCAAAGTATTTATTCTTTCGTGCCTGGCCTGTTTAACTTAGGACAGTGTCTTCAAGGTTCATCATGTTGTAGCCTCTGTCAGAATGTCCTTCCTCGTCAAGGCTGAATAATATTCCATTGTATGCAAAGAGCACATTGTGTTTATCCATCATCTGTTGACAGACCTTCAGGTTGCTTCCACCTTTTGGCTACCGTGAATAGGCTGCTATGAACAGGGGTTTACAAATAACTTTGTGAGTCTTTCTTTCAATTCTTTTGTGTACATACCCAGAAATGCAATTGCTGGATCATATGGGAACTCTAGGTTTGATTGTTGAAGGACTTCCACACTGTCTTCCCTGGAGCTTTGCCATCTGACTTCCCCACCAGCAATGCCGGATAGCATCGGTTTAACATACAGACACACCTGACCACAGTGCAAATCTATACACGCTTGCAGGGCAATAGAGAGATGCACATCTCACCAACTGCCAAGGTGTGGGGGGGCGGTGCAAGTAGGAAAAGCAGACAGAGGGGAAATGCAACCAGGACATGGTTGGGGGGGTGGTCTTTCCCAGACAATTAGAGGTGTCACGTGAGGAAGCCAGGAGGTGGCCCACCACCACCTCTGACCTCCCCCCAGAGCTCCGAGTCCAGGACCAGCTGTTTCAGCACTGCAGGAACTTTCATTCTCTCTCCTCCTCTCTCTCTCCACAGCAAGGGGAAAGTGAAATCGCTCGGTCGCGTCTGACTCTTGCAACCCCATGGACTGTAGCCTACCAGGCTCCTCCATCCATGGGATTTTCCAGGCAAGAAGACTGGAGTGGGTTGCCATTTTCTTCTCCAGGAGATCCTCCCGACCCAGGGATTGAACCTGGGTCTCCCGCATTGTAGGCAGATGCTTTACCGTCTGAGCCAATATCTAATTAACAAATTATGCTGTTGGCTAACTTTCCATTTCTTCATTAGCATCTCTTGATTTTAAGAAATTGGATGAAGTCCAGCTAAGTACATCCGGGATGTTCCTGGCAGTAAGATGCTGTCTGCCCTGCAGTCACCTGGGCACACACCTCTCCTGGAAGGATGCTCCATGCCTGGTCATCGGCATTCCATGCATTCCCATCGGAAGCAAAAAGTGCCCTGGAGAACCGGGACTCCGGAGAGTTACAAAGTGGCGTGTTTCATTACTCCTGCAAGAGTAAAAAGGCCCTCCAGAAAAATGACCTAAAATTATTTTTATTTACTTTTGCTTAGAAATTTCCAAACTCTGTATACACGATCAGGTGATAAAAGCATGGTGGCAACCAGGGTGGAAAAGGATAAAAGCCAAAGAAGCACCATTAAAATCACTAATGAAATAACATATTTGGCAGCATCGCCTTCTTCTCAAGTCCTAAACTGCATCCCTGCTCCATATAACTGTGGCTTTGTGGGGGGCAGGGGGGGGACTGGGAAAGAGTTTATAAGTAAGGCTAGTGAAACTAATGATTTGTTTATGTGGAAATTTTTTTCCAGAACAGCGCAGTGGGGAAACATCTCCAAAATGAACCTGCACAAAGGAAAAGCAGCCCATTTTTTTTTTTTTTTTCTGTTGCAGATGCATGTCAATCACAAATTGCTGCCATATAAAAGAAGGTTCTGGAACCCACAGCCAGGTGGGCGAGAGGGAGTGTCCTTTGCCACCCAGAAGGGGATCAGAGTTTTTCCTGGAGCATCTCGGCGGGCTCAGAAGGGAAGGCCAGGCCAGCTGGGCAGACCATACTGACCTGCTCCCAGGGACTGCCCTCCTGCCTCCAGCTGAGGAGCGGACGGGCCTCCCAGGCCTGAAAGCCGTTCCCCCCGACCCATACGTAAGCAGAGGAGCTGGAGCCGTGGGCACGGGAGAGACAAGTTGAATCCCACGAGTGATGCGACACTCAAGGGACCCTTTCTCACTGCTTGGCTTTCAGGGCCCCTGTGATGCCAGAAATCTTCCCAGTGCGTGCAGATCAGGCCTCACAGGGCACATCGCAGGAGCTCGCAGCGACTGGGCCGACGGCCAGACTGGCCCCAGGGCAGGCCCCACGGCTGAGCTCTCAGCATGGTCTGGACACGAAGGTAGGAAGACACTCTGCAGGGCCAGTCCAGCTCGCCATCACCCCATTCCCGGATCTCTCAGCCAGAGACTAAATACCATCCCGAGGGCCTCCAGCGGGTTCAGTTCAGTTCAGTCACTCAGTCTTGCGGCCCCATGGACTGCAGCACGCCAGGCCTCCCTGTCCATCACCAACTCCCGGAGTCCACCCAAACTCATGTCCATCGAGTCAGTGATGCCATCCAACCATCTCATCCTCTGTCGTCCCCTTCTCCTCCTGCCCTCAATCTTTCCCAGCATCAGGGTCTTTTCCAATGAGTCAGCTCTTCCCATCAGGTGGCCAAAGTATTGGAGTTTCAGCTTCAACATCAGTCCTTCCAATGAACACCCAGGACTGATCTCCTTTAGGATGGACTGGTTGGATCTCCTTGCAGTCCAAGGGACTCTCAAGAGTCTTCTCCAACACCACAGTGCAAAAGCACCAATTCTTCAGTGCTCAGCTTTCTTTATAGTCCAACTCTCACATCCATACATGACTACTTACTCCAGCCAGTAAGGGCAAGCAAGCAGTAAGAAACCAGGCACAACGAACCACAGAGAAAGCACACGCTATTTGCTGGGGACCAGGCGACGACCAGGTACGGAGTGGTAAGCTCTGAGAAAGGAGGCAGGGCTCTCTGGTCTTTCTCCGATCTCCCTTCTTTCCAGGAAACACAACAGAACCACCTCATGAGTCATTTCTTTCCCCCCAAGAACCAAAGTTTCTATTTTTATTTTGTTCCCTGTGATGATAACTTAAAAAAAAAAAAAACTGGTCGGCGTATGGTTGACTTACGGTGTCGTGTTAGTTTCTGCTCTTCAGCAAAGTGAACCACGTGTACGTAAGTCCCTTTTTTAGATTCTTTTCCTACATATTCATTATAGGACTGAGCAGAGTGCCCTGTGCTGTACCGTAGGTTCACGGGGCATTTTTAATTACAGAATGTGCTGCGTTACATACGGCAAAACTTCAGTTAATACAACGTTAAGAAGAGCAAGGTTTTCTGACTAATGGATTAACTGATCAACTGAGGCTTAAGCAGAATCTATTTTTTTTTTTTTTGTATCAATCTATTGTTAGGAAACTTTCCAAAGCAGATACATTTATTTCCTTGCCTCCTTAGGCAGTAAATTATCCAAGAGAAATGTTTGACGTGTTTGCAGGGATTTTCACTTTTTTGTTAAAAGATGAGCTGAATACCCTCTCTGTGGTACGTACTCTGATAAGGCACTGAAGACATGAAAGTAAACGTTTCCTTAGCCGCGCAAAGTGAGAGTTTGAATTTTAACCTCACCACAGTCTCTGCTTTCTAACCAGATAATTTGACTCCTTTACGCCTGATATACTTGAGTCTATCCCTTCAGTTTTACTTTATTATTATCATTTATTTTATTTAGTTGCCCACACAGCTTCCTGCATAGTTCAGTTGGTAAAGAATTTGCCTGCAGTGCAGGAGACCTGAGTTCCATCCCTGGGTGGGGAAGATCCCCTGGAGAAGGAAATGGCAACCCACTCCAGTGTTCCTGCCTGGAGAATCCCATGGACAGAGGAGCCTGGCGGGTTACAGTCCATGGGGTCGTGAGAGTCGGATATGACTTAGGGACCACACCACCACCACCAGTTGCCCATGGGGTCACACAGAGTTGGGCCCGACTGAAGTAGCTTAGCACACGTGCATCAGAGAAAAAGCCTGCTAGACATGCCGTGGCGGGAGGGCTTTCTTAAATAGGTTTGACTTGAGGCCATCGCAGTAGCTGCTTAAACAGTCCTTGGTATCCGGCGCTGAGGCGGAGGTCCCCAGGCTGACGGCTGAGGCTGAAAGAGGGATGGGAAGTGGGACCTGACCCAGCGGGCTGGCCCTCCTAGAGCCCATGAGAAAGGGGCTTGAACCTGCTCTGGACTCCCCCCCAGAACCCTCAGGGGCCTCCCTCCACCCACAGGCCTCCAGCCTGGGGGCCCTGCGTTCATCCAGAGGCATCCATCTCACCGAGCCTGCCCTGCTCATTCCTCACCGAGGTCACCAGCGTCCCTAACTCCTTCAGCGCCCAGGGAGGACCACTGCTGGCCAACAGGCCCCCGCCACGGGGCCTGGGCGTCAATAGCCCAACCTGTGTACACGGTCCCCCCACAGGCATGGGACGCCGGGTCCCCTCGTGGCGTGAGGGTCAGAGCCCAAGGCTCCTGGGCGTGGTCTCAGACCCACTGCCACCCGGAGCATGGGCACAGCGTGGGGGGCAACCTCTAACCCTTTTTCTGCCCGCGGTGTTATTCCTTTCCACATTCCAACAGAACTTGCCCCTTTCTTGGGAAGAAACGCCTCTTTTCAAGAGCGAAAATCTCACCAAACCAAACCAAACAAAAAAAGTGTTCATGAGCCATTCTGCATACCTAAGCCCCAGGATTAAAATTCAAGTGTTAGGTTGAGAGTCAGAGATCCATTTAGTCACTGGCTTCAGCAAATACAGCTTTCTTACGTTATCCTGACTGCGGGAAGTGGAAGAAATGCAGGGCCTATGATTAGTGTTTACATTAAAGCCCGGGGAGCACATGGGGTAAGCCCTTCTCTCCTCACTGAGGCTCAGGCTAACCCAGGCCCAGGCCACGCTCACTTGATGGGTTTAAAGGGCTTTAAGTGAAGTGCAGTTTATATTGAATTTCTTTGTTTCTTGGTTTGAAGGTCCCCAAAGACGTGGCAACTACAAAGCAGCCCTGAAGAGCAGGAATGTTGGAACAGATGTTATTTAGGCATTTCCACATAATAAAGACTTCTAATAATCCCCAATGCCCAATTATCCTCACACTTATGCCAGAATTTCCACTCCATGAATGATAAATTCAAGCAATATTGACTCGAATAAAACCGCAATTATTTAGAACACAGGTGATGCCCATCAAAGGAGACATCTAAACAATTGATGACCGCATTTTTTCAGACCCAGATTAGCCAATAGCCCAACTTTGTACTTAACACAGAACCAATTAGTCAAGTAATAATTGCATGATAAAGGCTATGCTCTCTGAGGGGGGAAAAACCTGATATTTTCTGCAGATGCTTCAAACTATATCACGCTATTTTACAGGGAACAGTGTTTGATAGTAGATCATGTTTCCATCCTTTGCGCTAATCAGAAAATAATGATATACAGTTTGGGGGGAAAAAATGTCATCTTTGCACAGGTACTTTTGTTTCCTATGCTAGAGGTCAAAGGTAATTGCAGGCATGGTCAGAAACAGAAGATGCCCCCACTGCTGTTCCTTTTTTAGTGGTGAAAGTGCAACTGCAATCTACAGAGGTAGCTTCTGATAAATTCCAGCTTGAAAAATAACTTTACATGAATCAAAGAAAACAGATTTCTCCACTTCCTCTAATAAACTTTCAAGACTTGCACTTAACTCTGGGCCTTGATGTTAGTATAAAGTACCAATTAATCAGAACTTGGAAGACCAAGCCAAACCTAGTTTAAGAATTCAATATTCTCATACCAAAAGCAAGTGAACAAATATCTGCTGTGTACAAATTATACATATTTTAAAAGGAGACAAATAACTTTTGGTCAAAAAAGCAAGTCTGATGGTTGAAACTACCTACATCAGAGCCATGAGTCCTTCTGAAAGACACATAATAGAATTTAAATGAGAAGACAGACATTAATAACCCTTTGTCTTCACTGCCTGGATAAAAGGACCGAGGAGTGGAGGAAAGTGCCTCTCAGAATTCACCACCCAAGGAGGGGTTGGGAGGGAAAGAGAACCGAAAGAGACGTGGACATAGCTTTGGAGGAAGATGCCACAAAGGGCTGCTTCATCTTCAAGGAGTCGCAGTAGGAGCTTCCATCCCAGCCCAAGATATTCCCCCGGGGTGTCATCAGCAACCACAGACACAGCTTGAGGGCTCTGCCCCCAAACTCCCAATCCATCCCTCTCCACCACGCTTCCACCCTGGGAGCCATAAATTCATTCTCTAAGTCTATGAGTCTGTTTCTATCTTGTAAATAAGTTCATTTGCATCATTTTTTTATTATGCCTATAAGCAATACTATATGACAGCTGTATTTCTCCTTCTGACCTACTTCACTTAGTATGAGCATCTCTAGGCCCATCCATGTTGCTACAAATAGCGTTATTTCATTCTTTTTCATGGCTGAGTAACACTCCATTATACACGTGTATCACGTCTTCTTCATCCATTCGTTTGACGATGGACACTTCGGTGGCTTCCATGTCTTGGCTTTTGTAAACAGTGCTCCTATGAACATCGGAGTACATGCATCCTTTCAGACCATGTCTTTCTCCAGATACACGCCCAGGGGTGGGATTGCCGGGTTACAGAGTAGTTCTCTTTTTAGTTTTTTAAGGACCCTCCGTACTGTTCTCCATAGCAGCTATACCGATGTACATTTCCACCAGCTGTGTAGGAGGGTTTCCTTTCCTCCACACCATCTCCAGCGTTCACTGTTTGTAGACTCTTTGCTGATGGCCGTTTTGGCTGGTGTGAGGTGGTCCCTCATCATAGTTTTGATCTGCATTTCTCTAATAATTAGCAATGTCAAGCGTCTTTTCACGTGTCTGTGTCCATACGTATGTCTTCTTTGGAGAGATGTCTACTTAGGTCTTCTGCCCATTTTTTTGATTGGGCTGTTTATTTTTTGGATATGGAGCCACATGAGGTAAACACCTTTAATTTTTAAGAGCCATAAAATCTTCTGAAACTCATTTCATGGAGCCAGGGAAGTTTCTACAAACCTCTAAGCAGCCTCATTCATTTCTGCGCCCAGCCCCTCCCTCAGACGGCAGAATCACCAAGGACCAACTCCCTTCTCTCCATCACTTTACAGCCTTTTTTACCTCCTCACCTTCAATGGCAGCAACCTTTAGATTTCATCTACTAGTGAAGCTGTCAGTATCAAACGCACCCAACCCAAGCTGCAGTTGCAGTGAAAAGCATCACTCTCAGGCTACACATAGTCAGTGAAATGCAGTATTTCTGGAACCCAAAAGACTGCTCTGTAGGAAGAATTTGAGTTTTACAAAAGCCTTATTTTATATTCAACACAAAATGTCACTTATAAAAAAAATCACAAAATAAAACTTGCTTTCTGTAGCAACCCCACATTTGAAAAAACAAAACTGAAATAGATCTTGGAGACTAACCCACTTAAGAGGAAAGAATGAGTGGTTCAGAACAAGTGGTAACTTGCTCAAGAGTGCACAGCCAGCTAGCACAGAGCCAGGGCTCAGGCAGAAATGCAGCAAGGGTGCTGCAGAGACGCTTGGAAATAGAGAATGTACTGCTTTTTCTACCTGGCTAAAAAGTACCTTATTTCACTGTCACTAGTTACAAGGGCATGAGAAAAACACAGCGTAAGCCAGTAACACTTTGTCCTCAGCTCTGCAGATGCTATCTGGCTAAGCCTCACTAAAGGGAGGAGGCTTATCATTATAATACGCAATTCTTTAATCCTTCCATTAATTGTGACTTCACTCTTAATTCTGGATGAGCAAATGGCTGTATTGTTGCAATGTCTAAGTTTGAAGGCTCTCATAGATATTTATTAAATTAACGCAACTCGAAATTCCCCTTTACGGCTTGTCTTTACTTCCTCTGATGACAAACGTATAAATACACACTAGTGTAGAAAATGTTTAAAGCAAAGCAGTGCGTGTGAATCATGAATAAACCCTATTTGCTTTTGGCACATTTTTTTTTTCTCAAGGTTTCTCTAAGTACTTCTTTATCTGATATATGTAACTCACTTGGAACTACAATATACCTATGTCCTCTTACATGTTTAAACACTCTTTAAAAACATAGTTGCAATGACTTCATAGTAATTTATCAAATGTATGCGCCCTAATAACCTAATTATTATTTTAGTTTGGTTTATTCTCAGTCTTTCTCTACTGTAAATAACACTGCAGTGAACATCTTTGTAGAAAATATTGTACAACCAATATTCTTTAGAAGTGTCAAGTTTTGGAAGACAAGGACTGATGGTCTGACACAGATTTATGAGCTAAGGAGGTGTAACAAATGTAACTTGGAATCCTGGACTGGGTACTGGAGCACAAATACGGTTTCAGTGGAAAACTGGTGAAATTTGAATAAGATCTATAGTTTCATTAAAGGTACTGTAGCCATGTTAATTCCCTGATTTTGATGACTTTATTAATACTATGGTTGTGTGAATGCTAAAGTCAAAGGTATCTGGGTATAGGAACTATGGAGCTTCTGTACTATTTTCACAACTTCTATGCAGTCTAAAGTTAATTCAAAATGAAAATTTTAAAGGCATGATAAAGTGGCCCTGCATTAGCAGTGCACTCAAGATAGAAGCTGGAGTCATGGGTCCCTCTGGAGAAATACCTCTTAAAAGCCCTAAGAATTCTTGCAAAATTCTAATAATGATGAGTTCACAATTCAAATAAATAAATAAAAATCAGAAGACATATGAGGAAACACGGTACTATGAGCCAGACTCAGCAAAAAAAAAAAAAGAAAAACAACCAACCAACATATGAGTCACAAAGTCTTCAAATGATTAAATTACCAGAGTAAATAGCAATGATGTTTAATAAGGAAAAAAGAGAGCATATTAAAAGTGTGAAAGGGACTTCCCTGGCAGTCCAGGGGTTAAGACTTTGTCTTCCAGTGCAGGGGGTACAGGTCCCATCCCTGGCTGGGGAGCTAGGATCTCAGAAGCTTCATGTCAAAACATAGAAAAGATGTAATGATACTAACATAAGGCAAAATAGATGTTAAGGAGAAAGGTGATCCCAGTGCATAATTCACCTATAATGGATAAAACATTTAATTCACTAGGAAGATACAGAAATTATAATCTTGCATAAACTTAACTTTAGAGCTCCAAAATAAGGCCAAAAATAGTTGAATAAGTCAAATTGAAGTTTCTGCCATTATAGAGAGAGATTATAACTTTCCTAGCAATTGAAAAATATTAAATCTGACCCCAAAAGTTCAATATGGATACAACTTGAACAGCAAATTAGATTTGAGCAGCATAACTCATTAGTCATGGACTACCCAGCAAATAAATATCAAGCATTTCTAAGAGCAATGCTGAACAAAGGCTAGGGTTGAAGATCATCTTGGTGTCCAGCGAGCAGTGCTTAGCCTCAGTGATAAAAAGTTTGTGGAACCGGCAGTGGGTTCCAGTAGACCTTTGGGATAACATAGAGGGTCCAGAAAGAGTTCTGCAGACATACAGGGAAGAAATATGACCGATGTGCCTTTAATTATCAGTAGATTAATCAACTATTTAATCAGATGTTCCCAAAACAGTTACTGATGTGGAGTGACTAATCACATACAAAAATCAATTACAGATGATGTGAAGTTGAAACTGAAAAAATTTAGGGACAAAACAGACAGAATATCTTCATGACCTTAGTGTAGGAAATGTTTTAATAAAGAGAAAGAAAAGAAGCTGACATTTTAGAAAAAAATAAATAAATCAATTAGGTTATGTTAAAATGGACAACTTCTGCAAAACTCTATGCAAAACGTAAGGGAATGGTGCCAAAAACTGACTGAAGATATTTACAACATAAACAACTAAAGGTCAGTGCCTGAATTTTGTAAGACTAGATGCTGGATATAAGCTTATTAAATGAAGGAAAGAAATAAAAGAAAAATAAGCAAAAGATGTGAACGGGCACATTTTGACAGAAGAAATTTTTTTTAAAAAAATGAATATATGAAAAGATAGTCAACACTAGGGAAATACAAAGTAAACCCTCTGAGAGAACCATTTACACAATCATCAGATGGGAACAACTAACATATCAGCTAATAGCAAGTCCTGGCAAGGATCATATAGCAATGGAAAAACTCCACAAGGAGGGTCTGGACACAAACAGCTTCAGTAACACCAGGTGGGATCCAGCCATTCAGTCCATCCTCTCCTGGTCATATAATCCCTAGAGAAACTCTTATATCTGCTTCAGGAGATATAACTCTGCACAAGGAGGTCTCTAGAAGAAAAACAAAAACATGTGCAACGTCAAAGGACAAGAGAATGGATAAACTGCAGCTTTGCATACAGAATGCAGAAGACCGACCTGCAGCCCATACCAGCAGAGCTCAGCATCTGAAACATAAAGGTGGATGAGGAAGGCAGCCAAGAGACCAAATAAAATGGACTTTTATTTAATGGACAGGGTAAAAATATGCAGAAGTAAACAGGACGTGGGTAAGGTGACATCCACATGTAATATGACTACAGGGAACCCCAAGAATTATTATGACAAAGCTCAAGCTGGAAGCTGGGATGTGCGCAAAGTAGGAGAAGGAATTCAGGAACCATCAATGGTGTTGGTTTTCCTGTTTCTTAAACTGCAATATGGGCCCAAAGGTGTTTATTTACTCCCAGTTCTTTGCATTATATTTATTCTTTTGACAATATGTCACATTTAAGTAAAGAAGTTAGCAAAAAAAAAAAAAAAGACATCCCCTATTACAGGTATGGAGCTCAACACTGTGAGGGGAACAGAAAATCAGAAGGAAAATAATTATGACCTACCGTTCCTCTCAAGATGTTGTAAACAAGTGAAAAAGAAAAGTGAAAGTGTTAGACCCTCAATCAAGTCATATTCTTTAAGACCCCATGGACTGTAGCCCACTAGGCTCCTCTGTCCATGCAATTCTCCAGGCAAGAACACTGGAGTGGGTTGCCATTCCCTCTCCAGGGGATCTTTGTGACTGAGGGATCTAACCTGGGTCTCCTGTGTAGCAGGCAGATTCTTTACCATCTGAGCCACTAAGGAAATCTGATCAAATCAGAAAAGGAAAACTAGCTCAGCTGAAAGGGTTTAAAAATGAATTTCTCAATAGTAGTCCAGGTTAAAGACAGGTCCAAATGGGCTGGAGAAAGCCAGGCATGGTATGAAGGGCTGAGCATAGCAGGGGTGCAGACATGGGGTAGTGATCTTGAATAAACACCACCCCAGCCCAGGGCTGTTAATAGAGAAAGAGGCTCCTGGGCTCCCGGTGCCTGAAGTCCCCAGGACAGGGGTGGCTGGGTTTCCCCCAGTGCTTTTGAGGAACCAGGTCTCTCCAGGTGCTCTGCTCCTAATGCAGACTGAGCCTGGCTCAGCGGTGTGCAAGGGGACCCTTCACAGCTGGAAAGAAGGATGAAGCCATTTGACGGAGGAGAACTAGATCTGAGAAGGAGAGGAGAGTTTTTTTTCAGGACAGCTGATGGTTTGTCAGCCTCATGACATTTTGTTAGCACATATTTCCCCGAGTGTCCTGTGCAGAGCTGATGGTTAGCTTTTCAAAAGTCTCAAGGTTGCACAGGGCCAACTATTTATAGGGTGGCTATAACCGGTTCCCGCAAAGCCAAATGAGAGCGTTGGTCTAATCTTTCTGCCTTGTATTTCCTCCTGCGACCTGAGGTCCACTGGTGAAAATCTATTAAAAGGTTTCCTGATAATAATAAAAAAAAAAGTAGACATTTCAACTTGGTCAGAATTGAAACCCAGAGGGATAGCTTCAATTTCCGATGAGCTAGGATTGACAGAGCATCACCTTGCAGCCAAGGTGCCTGGACTTCAGCCTTACTGTACCACAGTCCTGGTGAGAGCACTCACCAGGCATCTCAAGGGGGCAAGCCCTAGATGGACGTGCATCCAAGACAGGTGTGGGGCAAGCACAGAGGGTGCCTGGAGGAGCAGGTCACCCACATCTGGATGCCGGACCCTCCTCTTCCTTCCAGGTCCACGCCAGGGGCAGACCTCACCCATGGGCTGGAGTGACAGGGACACAGAACAGCACCATCAAGGCTGACGCACTGTCAGTCTCCTTCCTCCGTCTTGGAAAAAAAATCTTACTGTGCAAGCCTCTTCGTTCATTTCAGGTAACAGCTACATGGAAAGCAGGGGAAGTTTCACACAATAAAAACTGAAATCTGAAGGCTTCTATGATTCTACAGATCTTGGTAACAGCATGCATATTAGTTGCTCAGTTAATATTTGACTCTCTGCGACCCCCTGGACTGTTGCCCACCAGGCTACTCTGTCCATGGGATTCTCTGGGCAAGGATACTGGGGTGGGTAGCCACTCCCTTCTCCAGGGCATCTTCCAGAGCCAGGGATGGAACATGGGTCTCCCGCACTACATGCGGATTCTTTACTGTCTGAGCCATGACCTGCACTAAAGTGGTACTCTTTAATGTGTTAAATTGCAGTCACAAGTCGAGTCTTCACACTTCTGCAGCTGAATGAAGGGTCTGCATTTTTCAGCTGAGGAAGACCTGTGGGCTTCCTCTCTCCTTCCTTTCTGCCTTTCTCCCAGAAGACTAGAATGCTGACTCATTTATCCCAGACAGAGGAGAAGCTGCTGGAGCTGATGGGCTGATTTCATGTCCGTGGGGGCCTCACCAGGCACACAGATACCTGAGTGATAAACTATGGGCTTGCTCCGGGCATCAGAAAAGCTACACACAGGATGCTGGGCCCGGCCCTGCATGTGTCGGGGGTTATGTGGGTACAGGCAGATAATAGAATTTATCTTGGGTTTTAAAAGCAGAAGAATCCATCTAATGCAATCATAAGTATTTTTAACATTTTTTTATGCTGTTGTTGTGCAGTCTCTAAGTCATATCCTACTCCTTGTGACCCCATGTACTGCAGCACACCTGGCTTTCCTGTCCTTCACTATCCCCCAGAGTTTACTCAAACTCATGTCCATTGAGTCAGTGATGCCATCCAACCATCTCATCCTCTGTCGTCCCCTTCTCCTCCTGCCTTCAATCTTTCCCACTATTAGGGACTTTTCCAATGAGTAGGCTCTTCGCATCAGGTGGCCAAGGTATTGGAGATTCAGCTTCAGCATCAGTCCTTTCAATGAATATTCAGGACTGATTTCCTTTAGGATTGACTGGTTTGATCTGCTTGCTGTCCAAGAGACTCTCAAGAGTGTTCTCCAAACTGTAGCTCAAAAGCATCAATTCTTCAGTGCTCAGCCTTCTTTACAGTCCAATTGTCACATCCGTACATGACTACTGGATACACCACAGCTTTGACTATATGGACCTCTGTTGGCAAAGTGCTATCTCTGTGTTTTCAATATGCTGTCTAGGTTTGGGTTAGCTTTTCTTCCAAGGAGCAAGCATCATCAGCTTCAGGATGTTGAGACCTGACAAGGTTTCTAGTAAAATCGGCAGCCTGGCTCCAGTGCTGCCTCACCCAAGGACCCCATATTCAGGATGATCCTTCCTTCTTTGAAGACTTCTACCTGCTTCCAGCCAGCCAAGGGAACCAATACAGCTGAGAGAGAGTCCTAGAGCGAGACAGAGGCAGACAGAGAGAGAGAGGCCCATGAAGGTAAACCAATCGAAGACCACCTATGACTTCAAACATCCACTGTGCATCCCATGGGCCAGGCTCCAGCTCCTGGGAGAACCGTTTCTGTACATCACCTCCCCTCACTCTCACAGTAGTCTGTGTGGTGACCACCAGTCCTAATTACGGATAAGGAAACTGCTAAGCTGGGAACAAAGGTTATGTGCCTCACAGTCACCCAGCCAGCGAGTGACAACTATGATTAAAATGTTGACTGAATGACTCCAGAACTACCTGTGACCAGACGTGAATTCCCTGCAACACAGACTCAATTAAAAGGCCTCCCTTTCGCACATGAGAATGACTTCTGAGTAGTCAAAACAAGAATCACATTAGGCACCATTGTTCCAGACGTTACAAGTCATCTTGAATCAATTCTCCACGATACAAAATTAAAACAAGTGTCATTTATCAACCAAAGTGAGACTAAAACAACTCTTGTCCTGCCAACATTAACTTGGGAAAAAAACCTTACTGTTATAAAGATTCTAAGACCGTTTCTTGAGCTTAGAACAGGAAAGGAAAATAAAATTAAGAGGGAAAACTAACAAGAGTTCCCTGGAATCATTAAAATGCAAAATAATTCTCTTGCCCTCTGCCCCCTGCAAACGGGACTGCTGTTGACTCTCCCATTATGTCAACAGACTTGAGGCTCAATTAAAAAGCCATCAGCCAACCTCCCAGGGAGCAACCAGAGTCCCCCAGCAAGGGCAGGACCCTCCTCCGCCTGGGCCTGGAGAGGACCCAGGGGGCAGGGAGCCCAGAAGTGTCAGGAGAGGAGAGAGAACGTGGTTGCTCCAAACAAGCTGTTGACTTGGTGGCGTTACTGATGCCCTCCTGGTCACTGATGCCCAGACACTCAGGTTTGACGTCAGAAGGGCTCTTTCCACTGATGGGCAGCAAATTGCAACCCCCCCCCCCCATCTCAGCTCGGGACACAGGAGTGCTGCTGCTCGGAGAACAGCGCCCGGCCCAGCGAGGGTGGGGACCGCCATGTGCTTGTTGTCCGGTCGGTAAGTCGTCTCTGGCTCCCTGGGACCCCCTGGACTGCAGCCTGCCAGGCTTCCCTGACCTTCACCATCTCCTGGAGTTTCTCAAACTCAAGTCCATTGAGTCGGTGATGCCATCCAACCATCTCATCCTCTGTTGTCCCCTTCTCCTGCTCCCCTCAATCTTTCCCAGCATCAGGGTCTTTTCCAGTGAGTCAGCTCTTTGCATCCAGTGGCCAAAGGATTGTAGCTTCAGCTTCAACATCAGTCCTTCCAGTGAATACTCAGGGTTGGTTTCCTTTAGGATTGACTGGTCTGATCTCCTTGCAGTCCAAGGGACTCTCCAGAGTCTTCTCCAGCACCAGAGTTCAAGCATCTCAAATGCTTCCCCGATGAACACTCAGGGCATTAATGCCTCAGTAAGCTGCCCACCATGTGGATGAAGCCCTCCAGTCCACTAGACTCATTCTGAACATCACTTGTGCCTAATACTTGTGCCTAATGCATGCAAGGAGGCTTTTGTTGTTGTTGTTGTTATTTTCATTTATTTTTATTATTTGGAGGCTAATTACTTTACAATATTGTGGTGGTTTTTGCCATACATTGACATGAATCAGCCATGGATTTACATGTGTTCCCCATCCTGAACCCCCTCCCACCTCCCTCTCCATCCCATCCCTCTGGGTCTTCCCAGCGCACCAGCCCTGAGCACTTGTCTCATGCATCCAACCTGGACTGGGGATCTGTTTCTCCCTTGATAATATACATGTTTCGATGCTGTTCTCTCAGATCATACCACCCTCAACTTCTCCCACAGAGTCCAAAAGTCTGTTCTGTATCTCTTTTTCTGTCAAATGCATGCAAGGAGGCTTTTAAGACCCTCATTCTGAGCCAGGCACCTTGATGAAACCATTTGCAAGAGTCCTCACTCATCCTCACAGCATCGACTATGGTGTGTGTTCATGTAGCACTCCATCTTACAGATGAAGACACTGAGGCTTGCAGGGGTCCAATAGATGGACCTGCCTCCATCTACTGAACGGTAAAGTCTGTGCGTGTGACCAGAATGCAGCTGCATCTTCATCTCCAGAACAGTTCATAGGCTGATAAAAGCTGAGCCACCACAATTGGTTTAAATATTTTTTGAAGTTTTCTGAATGCAAGTTGCTTGATTGGTGCGTTTTAATCTCAGCTGGTTTTTATTTCACATTCTCCCCTTGAAGACAAGAGACCCACGAAGAGCCAAACTGTTCTCATATCTGGAAACACTTGAAAGGATGAGATGGGTGATGTCACTGGGCCTCTCTCTGATGGATTAAGTGACCAGGAGAGAGAACAGCCACGGGGGCAGCAGGGGGTGGAGGGGGGGCAGGGATCCAGGAGCTGCTCTGAACGGCATCCCATCTGAGATCTGGGGTGAACGCCCCTGTGTCCGTCAAAGCCCCCTGCCCCCACGTGTCTCAGACCAATGGCACCAGGACCCAGAAGTCCCAGGCTCTGGTCCCCCTGTAGCTGAAGCCGAGGAAGCGGCATCTGAGCCCATCTCCAGTGAAAGTAAAGAGACAGTACTCACCGCGCCACGCTGCTGGGGTCAGGTCAAAGCCTCAGCTGTGGGTTCATTTGCTCCTCTCATATTCCTGTTGTGATGTAGCGGCTCAGTCGTGTCTGACTCTGAGACCCTATGGACTGTAGCCCGCCAGGCTCCTCTGTCTATGGAATTCTCTAGGTAAGAATACTGGAATAGGTTGCCATTTCCTCCTCCAGGGGATCTTCCTGACCAAGGGGTCGAACCTGTGTCTCCTGTGTGGGCAGATGGAGTCTTTACCACTGAGCCACCAGGTAGCCAGTCTTCATATTCCTAAAGCATCATTTGTCACAAGGAACAAAACTGAATAAATCACTTCAAATGTAAAGCAATCAACTAACTCTGTGAAAGAGAACAAATCTGTTTTTTTTTTTCCCTAAGACCAGCAATTTAGAATTATACTTTCCATTTGTGTCTCTACTAATTCATAGACGTAGATTACAGAAATGGAAGAAAATGCATTCAGTAGAGGTTAGTGGGCAGGGATTGAGAGAGAAAAAAAAACTGACTGAACAATGTTCCATCTCACCCGAGGAGAAAGTGTGAGCTCCATGGGTATATTGAACCTTTGTCCCCTGAAACATACCTGTGACATCAAATAGAACTGGTCACTTCAGGGCATGGGTCTGCCCTGCTTCCTGGAGCCGTTTTTGGTGCGTAAACTAAGGAGCCGAAGGTAAAGGGATATTTGAATTGATCGAGTGAGTGAAAGGCTGCGGGTGGAAATCAAAAACTAGGATGGGAAGATCAGCAGAGACAGGAAGGGACGAGGGAAGGTGCTAGTAACTCTAAGATCATCATACGCTGGCTGGTTACTTGCTAAGTCGTGTCTGACTCTTATGACCCCACGGACGGTAGCCCACCGGGCTCCTCAGTTCATGGGATTTCTCAGGCAAGAAGACTGGAGTGGGTTGCTATTTCCTTCTCCAAGGGACCTTCCCCACCCAAGGATCGAACCCGTGTCTCCTCCTACATTGCAGGCAGATTCTTTACCACTGAGTCACCGGGGAATCCTCAAGATAATCACATGCACCAGTACAGGAAAAGCAATGTTCAGACTAAAGACCCCAAGCATCCTTGTTTGTCAGCCCGAGTAGTCTTGCTTCATCAAAATGCACATGATGATGATGGAAACAGATCAAGATGGTGGAGGGGAGAGAGGCTGGGTGTGCTCCCCTCAGGAACACAGCAAAACCACACTGTCACAGAGAGCTGCTCTTTCTGAAATTGACCTGGGAGCCAGCAGAAGGGCTCGTCTATAACCAAGTCTGTAAAGAAAGATCCACATGGCGTCAGGCAGGCGGTAGGAGAAGCCATCTTCCCGGGCACTGTGCCCCCAGCAGGGACACAGGCCAGGAGGGGGCAGTCACAGGTGTGGGGTCCTCCCTGGGGATGAGGGGCATATTGAGTACTAATCCCTGGGCCCAAGAGCAGGAGGATGAGCCCCTTCCCTTCACTGGTTTGCAGACCACTGGGGTTTGTCAGAGGGGCGTGGGACACCAGGAGGCATCTCAGGGCTGCCTGCTCCCAGTCACAGGCAATTGCAAACCTCCCAGGGCTCAGGCTGGCCTTCGGGACCTGGTGATCTCATCTCTCCCAGCTCCGACCCTGTGGCCCGGGCCCTCTGGTGAGACCGCTGGGCGTTCGGCTGCCCTCGGGGCTCGGGAGCAGAGAGCACTTGCAGGGTGTGCAACATGGGATGGCAGGTCTTCTCTGCGCTCTTGGAAACACCAACTCAGGACACAGTTAGGGACGTGACCCATGGGGGCCAGGGTGGGGCGGTGGGCCAAGTCAAAGGAGAATGTGTTTCTAAACTCCGAAATCCACTTCCTGTTTCTCCAGCACAGATGAGGGGCTGGGCTTGTAATGAGGTTTAGAGACACAGACACACACTCAGTGAGTATTAAGTTCAAGAATAGACAGAAACTTGGTTTGAGGCCCAGGCAACCTCTCAGAAGCGTGGAGAAGCCAGCACAGGGTGCACTGAAGCTCTGGATTCAAATCCCCCTCGGCCTCTCACTAGCTGCCCAACCATGAGAATGTCCCTCAGCTTCTCTGAGCCTCTGCCTTCTCATTCGAGAATGGAGGTTATTACAGTCCTTCCCCTTCCCTCCAAGTTTTCCTTGAGGCTCACCTAAGAAGAAATATAAAAATGCCTATGACAGTGGCAGATTTTATTTTCTTGGACTGCAAAATCACTGTGGGCAGTGACTGCAGCCAGGCTTCCCTGATAGCTGGTAAAGAATCCGCCTGCAGTGCAGGAGACCCGAGTTCAATTCCTGGGTCAGGAAGATCCACTGGAGAAGGCATAGGCTGCCCTCTCCAGTATTCTTGGGCTTCCCTTGTGGCTCAGGTGGTAAAGAATCCTGCAGTATGGGAGACCTGGGTTTGATCCCTGGGTTGGGAAGATCCCCTGGAGGAGGGAAAGGTTACCCACTCCAGTATTCTGGCCTGGAGAATTCCATGGACTGCATAGCCCATGGCGTCACAAACAGTCTGACACAACTGAGTGACTTCCACTTTCACTTTCAATGACTGCTGCCATGAAGCTAAAAGACACCTGCTCCTTGGAAGAAAAGCTATGACAAACCTGGATAGTGTATTAGAAAGCAGAGACATCACTTTGCTGAAAAACATCCATATAGTCAGTTCAGTTGCTCAGTCGCATCCAACTCTTTGTGATCCCATGGACTGCAGCACGCCAGGCCTCCCTGTCCCTTACCAACTCCCGGAGTTTACTCAAACTCATGTCCATTGAGTTGGTGATGCCATCCAACCATCTCATCCTCTGTCGTCCCCTTCTCCTCCTGTCTTCAATCTTTCCCAGCATCAGGGTCTTTTCCAATGAGTCAGCTCTTCCCATCAGGTGGCCAAAGTATGGGAGTTTCAGCTTCAACATCAGTCCTTCCAATGAATATTCAGGGTTGATCTCCTTTAGGATGGACTGGTTGGATCTCCTTGCCGTCCAAGGGACTCTCAAGAGTCTTCTCTACACCACAGTTCAAAAGCATCAATTCTTCTGTGCTCAGCTTTCTTTGTAGTCCAACTCTCACATCCATACATGACTACTGGGAAAACCATAGCTTTGACTAGATGGACCTTTGTCAGCAAAGTAATATCTCTGCTTTTAAATATGCTATCTAGGTTGGTCTTAGCTTTTATTCCAAGGAGCAAGCATCTTTTAATTTCATGGCTGCAGTCACCATCTGCAGTGATTTTGGAGCCCAAGAAGATAAAGTCTCTTACTGTTTCCATTGTTTCCCCATCTATTTGCCATGATGTGATGGGACTGGATGCCATGATCTTAGTTTTTTGAATGTTGTTTTACGCCAGGTTTTTCACTCTCCTCTTTCACTTTCATCAAGAGGCTCTTCAGTTCCTGTTCACTTTCTGCCATAAGGTGTCATCTGCATATCTGAGGTTACTGATATTTCTCCTGGCAATCATGATTGCAGCTTGTTCTTCATCCAGCCTGGCATTTGCATGATGTATTCTGCATGTAAGTTTAACCATATAGTCAAAGCTATGGTTTTTCCAGTGGTCGTGTATGGATGTGAGAGTTAGACTATAAAGAAGGCTGAGTGCCAAAGAACTGTTGCTTTCAAATTGTGGTGCTGGATAAGACCCTTGGAGTCCTTTGGATTCCTAGGAGAGCAAACCAGTCGATCCTAAATGAAATCAACTCTAAATATTCATTGGAAGAACTGAAGCTGAAGCTCCAATACTTTGGCCACCTGATGTGAAGAGCCGTCTCATTGGAAAAGACCCTGATGCTGGGAAAGATCAAAGGCAGGAGGAGAAGAGGGTGACAGAGGATGAGATGGTTGGATTGCATCATCGACTCAATGGATTTGAGTTTGAGAAAATGTTTGGAAAAAGAAAAGGACAGGAAAGCCTGGCTTGCTGCAGTCCTTGGGATCACAAAGAGTCAGACACAACTGAGCAACTGAACAACAGCATGACAGCATCCATCTGTAGCCAGCATTTGATGCCCAGCCACCCTGCGTCCTTCCCTCTGCCTCTGGGAGCAGAGAGCACAGTGGTTAAGAGTGAAGCCCTTTTCATCTGTGGGTCTTAACTTCAGACCTTGTCTGTTGAATAACGATGGGTCATGAATCTGCATTGGCCTCTTTGAGCCTTTGTTTCCTATCTTTAAATATCAATACTTGATAATAAAGTTCAAGTTCATTTATTGTTATGAGACCTAAATGAGATGGTGTATGTAAAAAAAACTTAGCATTCAAGAAATGAGGGCTACGGGTAACTTTCCTCAGAGGAAATTTTCATCAAAGAAGAATGTAGAACAAGTTGGAATTTCTCTAGGCAGAATGAGTTGAGCATGCAGAATAAACCACCCAGTTCTGACACGGCAAGAATTCATGGACACAGTGAGAACTTCTGGTCGGGAATACACTCTATAAGGTTGTGCCCTCCATTACAAAGAGCTCCTAAGGACCAGTGAGGTCCCCGGCTCCTGCCTTTGTGAAGACTATCAAAGACATCTTTCTTGTTGCCTAAAGTAATAGGTTCACAAGACAAAGTTTAAGCTAAGACTCCTGCATAAATACTTTTCTAAGATCATTACAAGATGTTTATAATTAATTTCCTAATGATTTTTCTAATAATTCTAACCTCAAATTAAGTACATATCCCATGACTTAATAGGAAGTACATTTCACCATAAACTGGCTTTGCACAAACAAGAGAACAGTGGAGAAAGAAGATGAATGTGAACCTTGATCTCATCCCACAGAGAATTCCCTCCCGCGTGACCGTCGCAAGTGCGGCTCTGGCAGGATTTGAACAAGGCCCAGCAGATTTCATCAAATCAGAGGCTAATTAATTTCCTACGGAAATGGTGCTTTCTGAAAATATGTTGTTACTGAAAATGTGTACCAGCAGACCAACAGGACTGAAAAGGAATCTCCAGCATTAATACCTTCCTGATTGGCAGCCCCCAAAAGCTCTAAATAATTTAACAAAGACTCAACTTCTAACAGCTCAGGAGTGGCACGCGCAGAATCTGCCTTCAAATGAGGCTGCTCCACACACGATGGACGGAGCGCCTTCTCGGGCACAGTGTCTCCTCGGCCTTCCTCAGTCTCCCTTCCGCTTGTAAACCACAGTCCTCCTGGTTTTAGGATCTCTCCTGCCATCATTTGTTTTATAATGTAAAATATTCAGGTTGAGAGGGCGCTTGGAGGAAAGTGGGCCGGAGTCCCGGGCGTGTCCTGTCATCCCTCCCCTGGGAAGGTGGTCTCTGAGCTCAGGGAGGCCCGCGTGAGCTCTTAGGCCTTTGTCAGGGCGTGCAGACGCCTGCCCCAGAAACCCACTCACCTGTGTGCTCATTCACTTGGCAAAGGTGTTTGCTCTGGGTCCCTGTGATCCACCAGGGGGGGCAGCGTGGAGGAAGAGCCCCTGCTCCCTCTCTCCTGGGAGGGAAGGGGTCTTACTAAAAAGGAGACATGCAACTAAGCAAATCATCTCTGCGTGTTAAGAAAAAATGCAAGAGAAGCAGAGACTGAGGGGATCAGTGAACAAACTGGGTGGGAGGAGGGCAGTCAGGGAAGGCTTCCTGGAGAAGGTGGCATTTGGAGAAGGCTCCAAGGGAAAGAGTGAGGGAGGGAGAGAGGGGTGAGCCCTGCAGGGAGATGGGGGAGGGCAGCCAGCACAGACATACCAGGTGGAGATGCTGGGGGTGCCCGAAACCCCGAGGGGCAGAAACTGGGAACTCTTGCTGAATTCGACTCAAACCATCAATAAAGAAAGTGAGATAAAGGGCATATTTAAGCCAGTGAGCAATGTTCAAGAAGGGTGGGTGTTAAATGGACCAGAGAGATGCATTTGCAGGAGCAAGACAGAGGGCACTGTGCTTCTTCCCCATGCCACATACACGTCCCCAGGGAGCCACCCTTGGGCTTCAGACGGTGGCTCTAGACAGCCTCGTCAGGATTCCGTCTGTCCTCCTTGTGTGAAGGTCCAGAGTCAAGCTGAACAAACGAGTATTTGAGATGCATGAATGGGAGGCATATTCAAAGTCCTTTGCCAATCACTGATTCCCCCAGTTCCAGGTGGCGTTGGTTTATCAATCCCAAATCCACATCAAGTCATCTTTAGGACTGTTCTGAGAATATCCCAAATGGTCATGGGATGAGCATCAGATTGTCACCCTAGATGAAAGTTGTTAAATTGCACAATTTTTGTTTGTGAACATATGGTCCCTATATCAGCTTGAGGGTCTTCCCCTGTGGCTCAGGAGTAAAGAACTTACCTGCCAATGCAGGAGATGAGGGTACAATCCCTGGGTCAGGAAGATTCCCTAGAGAAGGAGATGGCAACCCACTCCAGTATTCTTGCCTGGAGCATTCCCATGGACAGGAGAGCCTGGCAGGCTACAGTCCTGTAGGGTCACAAAGAGTCAGAGACGACTGAGCGCTTGAGCATGCACACATCATCTTGAGCGCTGTCAAGTTACGAGAGGAATTCAGAAGCTGAAGGTGCGGGACAGCGCATATCTGATCACCTTGTGTGTGAAAGCACCGGGGCAGGATTGGACAGAGCACAGACACCCTGGCAGACACACAAACCAATCAGCCTCAGTTGTTGGGAAGGAGTCATGTCTAGGCTGTGGGAGTGGAGGGGGGGATATTTTTTTTTTTTCTCCATGGCACTTTTAACTTACTTTGTTAAATTTCGACCCATAGTGGAGCTCTATATATTCAAAAAAGTCAACTGAGTATTCTGAGAATGGTGAAATTTCTTTTAATGGTAGATTAGAAACAGCCGCACTTGGGGGAGAATAGATACGTGTGTGTATGGCTCAAGTCCTTTGCTGTCTGCCTGAAACTATCACAGCATTGTTCATCTGCGATGCTCCAACACTGAGTTGTTTTAAAAAGTGGAATTTGTTTGTGAGGAGACGCTGGGAAATGAATAATCCTCTTCTCAATCCCTGACACAGCCCTGTGGCTGCATCTCATGTTTTCCAACCAGGAAAGACCTCAGCAGAGGAGACTGGGAATCTTACTGCGGTGGATGTAAGATTCTTAGGCTACTTCCTTATAAATGTAACAAAGTATGTTCCCACAAGGACATCTAAACCAATTCAAGCCCACATCTGCATACTGTAAAGAAAAGTTGGTCTTTAGACGCTATGAGCAAACACTCTAGAAGGAGCTGATTGTTTCTCTATAAGCGTGTCCTGCAGACCAGGAGGGGTCCATAGATCAGACGCTCTTGGAAACCCATGCATCTTTCCTTTATAAGATGTTTTTAATTCTGCTCTTGAGTTTCAGTCATAACTAAGCACGTAAGGACCTATAAAAGCTTTGTTTTATGGATGAATTGGACTTGGTTGTGATCTGCTAATAAGAAAAAGAGAACTGGAATTTATAACCCATGATTCCTTCATACAAGCAAGGTCCCGCCACCATCCAGGTGACTGGAAGGATATTCCCTGTAGTTCAAGGAGAGGAGAGTCATGAGAATGCTCATCACCACACAGCAGTGTGTTTGACACAAAGGAAGCACTAGAAATCCAAACAGCTTTTACAGGGAAAGCAGCAACTTAAACCCAATGACGACACTGATGTTATTAATTTAAATATTACTGATAGTAAAGCTTTACTTGCATGCAATTTTCAATTTAATGTGCAAATGGCAAGCGTAAAGGGTTTATCTTAGCTTTATTTGTGTACATCTTCGAATAATAGAAATTAAAATAATTTATGCCAACACTAAGGATCATTGAGAAAATGTATCCATGGGCAGAGAGCCCACCTAGCATTCATGTTGCAGAAACACTACCTGCTGAAGAGCTCTATAAACTAAGAAAGCCAGGTTCCCTTGTGAATTACTGAGGCCTCTTTCCAGAAGAAAGTGGCGCCGATTCACCCCGTGAAGTGTCCGTCCCAGCTGCTCGGGTGCTGATGATCAGATGTCAGGCATTACCTTGAGACCACACCTGGAAGGTTCATCCTTTCTCCTCCCACTCACCTGTCGAGGTACAAGAGTCCAGGTGGGCTTGGGGATGCCCTGGGGTGTCTCCACTTGTCTGATCTGAAGCGCAGCCTTGCTATTACACAGCAATTCCTGACCCTTCTGCTTGTTCCCTATCTTGCCCTGGTAGGTAGTCATTCGGCTGCAGGTAGCAAACCCCACGGAGAGCAGCTCTAAGAGCGTGAGGCTTCGCATTCCTTGTGTGATGGAATCTCAGAGGTGGGTGGCCTGGAAGCTTGAAGCTTCCGGGTTCACATCTCTGCAAATCTCTTCTCCTTGCAGGAAATCAGCACTCCTCCTGGTCTCAAGATAGCAGCGGGAGGGTGGGGAGGCCTCCAGGGCACAACCCTGCCCTGGGGACTGGGATAAGGGGCTCTGAGGGTGGACCCTGTCTGTTCCCAGGCCCGGGACTGGTGCAGACCAGTCAGCATTCGCCCCCTGCCCCCTTGGCCCCGCCCGGCCACCCCAGACCCCGCTGTGCCAGGGACCAGGGCAGGGTGGGTGGGAGGAGGGGCCAACCTGCCACAGACCAGCCTTTCAGTTTCACTTTCAAAAACACCGTCACGCCGGCTGATAATTGCAAGAAACCCAAGAATTGTAGGAAAGTCCACAATTTATGAAAACAAACTGAAGTTTCATAAAAATGTGCTCAGAATATCAGCCTGTTCGATGTAATAACAAAAACACTCGTTTGGTGTATCCAATATTGTTTGGACAAGATTCAATTCTATTTTTAGGAGATTTCAATTTCCTTTCCCATAAACTTCGTGAAATACAGTATGTGGCATATTTATAGTGACCCTTTAGAAGAGTGTTACACTTTTGGACACTTTAATAAGTCTAAATGAGATGGTCTCCCCCTCACCTTACTGAGCAAATAAATAGATGGTCGTGACAATCATTGGAATTAGGCTTGTGTCCTTTGCCTCCCGGGCTTCCCCCATCTTAAGGTTTCCCGTTCACATAACGAGAGCTCTCTAAAGATGGTTCTAGGCAATAAAGACAATATTTAGGGCCATCTGGTGATTCCATCCAATTTATTTCTTTGACAAGACTTATAAATAAGAAAGCATAATTTCCAAAAGCAATCATGAAATTTACTAGGCAAACCGCCCACCGCAGACCCCTCTGCACACTTTTCCTTCTTGTGCACGGGAGGGGCCTCTTATATCGGAGCCTTTTACTGCACTTTGCATTTCCAAAGCACTCTACAGAATTAACCAATTCATTCTCAGAGAGCAGAGGGTGCTGGTACCCGAGCTGCGATGGAGTAAATGGGCAGGGCCGCTCCACACCTGGAGAAAGTTATCCCGGACTGGCACACCCCACAGGTACAGGCTGCACCCCAATCCCCCGGACACCTGCCGTTTCGCACCAGGTGACCCCTGCAGGAAAGACTGCCCGCATGTTCTGCAAGGAACAGGGCATCCTGGCCTCCCTGCGCCGACGGAGAGGCAAAAGCCACTGCCCTTTCCCGGGCCAGCCCAGAGCACCCCGCAAGGAGCAGCCTCCCCCAAAGATCCCCAGGAACCCAGGTGGCCAGCAGGTAGAGCTGTGCCCACTCCTTCCGCTGCCCCCTGGTCACTGAGCTGTATTTTAGGCTGAGTTTCACTGTGTCCGCTTTGCTTTTCCAATAAGCCCCCCGATATGCAGTCCCATGAGGAAGACCTGCACTGGTGCAGACTTAATCCCAAGATCCTGAAATCACTCAAGATGTGTTGGAAGTCAGTCCCTTGGGTTTTTTCCCAGGGACTGTGATAATGGAAAATGCATTTCAAAAAGTGCCTTGCCCATCCGTTCTGTGGAACGTTACTCAGAAATAACCAGGAGCGGAGCTGTTGACACACACCACGGCCTGGGCAAACCCCGTGGGGCCTGTGCCTACTAAAGAGAACCCCGGCCCCACAGCTTACAATGCTCCATGCTCCCATATAGGCCACACCCTTGAGAGAACAGGATTCTGGAAGCAGGGAGCAGATTACTGGTTTCCAGGAGGCTGGAGCAGGAGGGGATGGTGGGGCCGGGGGAGGTCAGAGCGTCTCTAGGAGTCCTAGATGCAGGATGTCCTGCATCCTGATTACTGGCATCTGCACGATGACCACGATGAAGAATGAGACACGCACCCAGGCGTGCGGCAGAATGGGTCATTGGGCAGGACACACCGCTGTCTGCTGAGCGCATATCCTGTATTTTGTGAGACGTTTTGCCGCTAGAGAAACTCGACATGGGGATCGGTTCTGTGTCATTTCACACAGGCACCGGGCAATCTGCAATCGCCTCCAAAGTAAATCCTGGAGGACAGAAGGGTGTTGGGTCCCAGGACATCGGGGAGCAGACCTTCCATCCCAAGAGTGTGTCCTCCACATGTCCAGAGCAGAGTCTGTGGTCCCACTGGGGGTCTGCCTCTGTGGAGTCTGCAGAAAGAAAAGAAAAAGTGAAGTCGCTCAGTCATGTCCGACTCTTTGTGACCCCATGGACTGTAGCCCACCAGGCTCCTCCGGCCATGGGATTTTCCAGGCAAGAGTCCTGGAATGGGCTGCCATTTGCTTCTCCAGATGAAGTCTGTGAAGGCCCCAGCAGATGGGGGTGAGGAGGGTTGGCACATGGCGGTGGGTAGTTCTTCCTCCTTCCTTCATTTTGAAAGGTCTCACTTGAATCTGACCCTACATTCCCAGAGAACAGCTTTAGAACTCATTCTGATATCATGATGAAATATCTTCTAGACTCCACAGGGGCAGGGGCAGGGGTTTCCGAGAGCATCAGGCACTTTGGGGAGCAGCCCACGGTCTGCGAGCAGGTCTTAAGGCAGCGGCCAGAATTGTTCCAGAAAGCATGAACGGGGTCAGGCCACTTCTCTGACCCAGCTCCCCTGACAATCCCTATTTCTCTCTTCCTAAAAGCTCACATCATGACCAGAGCCTCCGGGCCCCCAGGCTGCACCCCTGGACCCCCCATTCCTTCCTGCCTGCCTGCCTTCCAGGCACAGGGCCTCCGTGCCCCGACAGGCAGTCCAGGCTCTCCTGCTTGCTTCTCTCTCTCTCTGGAGAGTTCACCCTCTCAACACCTCCATGTGGAGACAGATCCAGGCGCTGGCAACAGAAGTTTATGCAAGGATGGGTTGAGGAGAGGGGTGGAGGCTTTTTGAGGAAAAGAATTAGGCACAAAAGTGGACATTTATGGAGAATGAGAACATGAAATTACAAATTTGAAAAGTTTAAGGAAGACCACATACACCACAAAGCCCAAGATGATAACGCGTTAATCAACTGCCGGACACTCCTGGAATCCAGAGCCATATTTGTATCGCGTCTCCTTATGACAGTGATTTACTGACACGACCTCTGCCCAGAGAGGAGAGCAGTGCTGGCGTGCGGCTGACAGACGGGAGGCTGGTTTTTGTCTCCGGTGTTTGGGAAGCAGGACCACGCTCCTCGCACACAGGTGCGCTTGTAGTGACTCAACAAGGCTGCCCGACAAAGAGATTCTGGTAAATTCCGTGTAGGTCTATTTTAAGTTTGGGAAAGAGAGAAAGGACCCCATGTCTACAGTGGAACACGCCGCTCAAGATAGAAGGTTCCGGAAGCCAAGAGTTCCGACTCAGACCTGAAACCTCTTCACTTACAACCGTGCAGAGAGGGTGACTGGGAAAAGGCCCGGCATCCCGCGATTCAGCCCTGGCTTCCGGGGAGCCCTAAGACACACCAGCTGCACGCTGGTCCAGAGAAGACTCTGGACACCTGTAATCTTCATGCCCAGACCCCCATGGGTGGTCTCATGAGTGACGGGCACATCCCCACCAACACCCGAGTCTCTACCGAAAACCGTGTTTGCAAACTATCTGCCTATTCACTGAACCCACTAGGGGAGTCCAGCTCATCCTGATCCAGATCCCCAGAAATCCCACGGCTCCCAGCCTGGGCCAGTTCATGGGAGGGGGTTTCAGGTTCCCACCGGAACGACCTGGGCGTTGGGGCTCCGTCCTCCCCCTTCCCTCTTCTCCTCGGTGCCTGCAGACAAACACCCCCTCTGTCTCATGTGAATGTACGGTTGGTCTCCCACCCCTGGAAGAGAAGATGCCCCTTCTACGGGGTCCATGCGGGGTCCCTGGGCCTAGAGAGATCCTGGCACAGTAAACACTCCCTGGATAAATGGATCAAAAAGTCTCGCGTCCCTAACTGTCCCTCCGCGAGTCTGTGCCTGGGTACCTGGGATGCGCGTCCCCACTGCGGCCGTGCCTGGCAGTGGGCGTTGCCCGTAGGGAGGACTCTGCCTTCTGGCTCTTTCAGGATCACAGGGAGCCTTAGAAACCCAATCTGGAGGGACTTAGGGGTGGGGCTGGAGTCCCTCGGGTGAGGCGGTCTCGGTCTCGAGTAGCGCTGGGGAGACAGAAGTCTGGAGGCCAGAGGATGTGAAGGTCCGTCTCCCGCAACTCTGGGGTCCCTGCAGGGCTGCGTTATGCTGAGTTTCCCTGGTGGCTGGATTGCACTGGGGGTTCGCTAAGGAAGCAAGGAAACCTCATGGCTTTGCTAGGAGAGAGGAGACCCGAGGGTCAGGCTGGTGGGATGCACAGACCCCCAGCTCCAGAGTGGTGGCAGCTCACCCAGCAGACCCGGGGGGATTCAGACCATCGCAGAGAAGCGGATGGAGGGACCCAGGTCCCCAGGTGGGCACCAAGCCAGGGCCCTGGGAGGCAGAGCCAGGTGCCTGTGGCTGAACTGAACAAACTGCCCATCACAACCCCATAGAAATGGCAGTGTCAAATCTCTGGGAAGTTCTGCAGGAAAGACGCACTTCCCAAATTTAACCCAGCATTTCCCAAACTCATATTATTTCCTTGTATTCGGGCCCTTTTAAAAACTGGTTCTGAAGTCAGGGAGCATCTGGGAAGCCCGGTTGGTGTTACATGTCGGATGAATTCCAGAAAAGCTGTTATTAAGTTAATGGTGCATATTACAGTTGTCAGCACCTTAGAATTAGGGAAACATGATATTTAATTATCCACTGTTCTACCAAATTTCCCCTTGAACGCTGAGAATGGCGTTTAAGAAAAGCCGCCCTGTGAGGAGGGCTGAGTAACACGGAACTGCGATGATGGAAGCACCCAGCGCGGCCTGGGGGGACAGCCTGGCCCCGCCTCCGGGGCCCCCTCCCTCCGCCTCCCAGCCCGGTCTCCACGGGGAGCAGCCCCTCACATAGCCGTGTGGGTGCCCTGACCCGTGGCCTTGCCCTTAGCGCCCTCGGAAGGGGGACCCAGCTACAGGATCCCCGGTCCACCATCGGGACCCCCAGCCGAGTCCTGCCCTTGGTCCTGCTGGGCTGGGTTCCTGGGAGACGTCTTCACCCCATTCTCTGAAGACCAGTCCTGGCCCCAGCGGATGAGTCCTCCCGGGACCCGTCACCCCAAGATCCTGCCCCGCCTGCTGGGAAACTTAAGGGACTCCGGGTGCCCAAAGTGCCGGGAACAAGGGAGCCACTCAGCTGGTCCAGGCTGGACTCCAGGGTCTGATTTCACGGGGGCCGCATGTCTGAGTCCAGGACACACGGGGGCTCTCTCCTCAAGATCCCAAAGGGAGCCTCGTGGTTGATCTGGAACCTGGAATAGGGTCCGCATGGAAGCGCGGAGCTCACACCCTGAGAGGTGGCTGCAACAGGAAATCTAACCAAGAGCAGGACCCCTTTGCGGCTTTTTGTCTTGAGACAAAATTTCCTCCAACTTGTTAATTTGGAAACACGTCAAACCTATGAGAAGTTTAAAAAAACAAAAAAAAAAACGGAACAATGAGCCTCCGTGTACTTTTCACTGGGCTTTACAAACTGATGTAACAGCGGACCCGGAGCAAGGCAGGGGGCCCCCCAGTGAGGGACGACCACGGGTGATGGAGCCAGCCAGGGCAGGGGGGTCTGGGGGAGCCCCATCCAGCCTGCTGGCTGGGGCACTGACGGACATTCTCATTTCTTTGTCAGGACGTCCCACATGAGATGACACGGTATTTACCTGACCACACTGGTCCCATTGGGCAGGAGGTGGGGCTTTGTCTCAGACAAAATGCACCACCTGGAATCCAATTAGCCTCGTGTGTCCACAGTCTCCCTGGCCCAGGGGCAGCCAGACTGGGACCCAGTGGTTCTGCACCCCACGGGCAGCAGGCGAGTCTGCTTCCGGCTCTAGATGCCTGGGGAGGACCACTCCGAGGGCTCGGGCGGCTCCAGGCTTCGCTCTGGCCCAACACGCCCGCGTTCTGGAACAACGGCGCGGCCACCAGGTGGCCACATGTCCCGGGAATGCCATTTCATCTCAGCAGATGTGGTTTAGAAGCATCTAAGTAGCACCTACTGAGAACAGTAATGGACTTATTTCCTGGGCTTTAAATCTTGACGCAGCGTTTACTACCCGGATTCAGATGAAGACCATGACAAACGTACAAGTTAAGACACCTCCGCTGAGGCCATAACAGGCGCGGGCTGAATAGCTTTTCAATATCTGCAGCACCCTGCTCCCCGCTCTGAGAGTTTAGAGGCACTGTTATCACTGGCTGGGTGACGGGCGCGCCGCTCACTGCCATCACTGTTCTCACTCGGGTTTAATGAAGAGTGAGCTACGGGCATGTGGCGCCCTGTATTTTCGTAATTACAGGCAATATTTCACAGTGGGTTACACGAGCATCTCGTCAGGTGGGTAATGCAATGGAAAAAAAGGCGATTTCCAGACTCCAACACACCTGGGTGCATTTCCCAGCCTGCCTCGTGCTTAGCAGTACCTAGACCTGGAGTGAGAAGCCTGAATTCCTGAAGCTCGGCTGTCTCTTCCCTAAATGGGTTATTTTTTTCTTGACCTCATGAGGGTGTGTGGAGGTTGGATCCGATGATAAAGGGGTAGTGGGTGTCTGCCACCTAAGAAGCACTTACAGTTTAACAGTTGTCCATTGTTACCTCCTATTTCCTAAGCTAGTCCTGCTTATAAGTAAGGAAGCAAGGTAGCATAGACAAAACAGAAATAGTTTCTAAATTGCAACTTATGAAGCTGTGAAGATACTTTACCAGTGTCTGATTCTAAATTCACAGTAAGAATCTCAAACACTACTTGGTTCCCTGAGCACAACATTTCCTCCTTCTAACCCAGTCATTTGGTTATTTTTTCCCATTATAAAATTTAATCAATGGCACAGACTCCATTAACCTGCATGTTTTGTTTTGGCACAAAGTAAGCCTATGTTGGGGGCTTCCCCGGTGGCTCAGCTGGTAAGGAACTGACCTGCAATGCAGGAGACCCCAGTTTGATTTCTGAGTTGGGAAGATCCCCTGGAGAGGGGATAGGCTACCCACTCATCTTTGGCTTCCCTGATGGCTCAGATACCAAAGAATCCACCTGCAGTGCGGGAGACCTGGGTTCAACACCTGGGTGGGGAAGATCCCCTGGAGGAGAAAATGGCAGCCCACTCCAGCATTCTTGCCTGGAGAATCCCCATGGACAGAGGAGCCTGGCGGGCTACAGGCCATGGATTCGCAAAGAGGTGGACAGGACTGAGTGATTAAGCACACCACAGCGAGACTTTGTTGGGAGCACCAGCTTAGGTATTTTATGGTTCTGAAATACTGTGGCATGCCATCTATTTATCTGAAGGAATGTGTGGATGCTCAAGCTTCGTTATTCGGAAGTAGTAAATTTTAATCTGTGACATCATCCTCTGAATGGGTCTACACTAAACTCCTCCCTGTGTCACCTGGTTGAAAGGACCTCAGCATCCTTTTTTTGTGGCTTCCAAAAGGACCGGTTTTCACATCCCATCTCCCATGTTTCCTGTCCAAAACGTCCATCTTTAGTCATCATCACTGGCCAACACTTCAAGATTTTGCTGGGAAAAATTAAAAGCAGACTCTAGGTAGAAAGTACTCTTAAGATTATACGTTTCAGGAAACCTTACATTAAGGTGAAAGTCCTTGAAGACCAGGGTCCGGGGGCTCTCAGGATGCCTGATATTGACAGACAGGCGGCCGAGAGTCCAGAGGGAGGCAGTGGCTGGGTTTGTCCCTCGGGGATTCCTTCCGGGCGCCAATCACTGAACACCCCACACTTGAGTCATTTCAGGGCTAACATTCCTCACATGAGAAAGCAGGAAAAGAGTGGCACCTGTTTTGTCAGGCATGATAATAAAATCTCAGAAGGGAGCGTATGCAGAAAATAGTGTTGGCAGCGAACAGTATTGTCACTATGTTCAGTTGCCCAGTCGTGTCTGACTCTTTGCGATGGACTGCAGCATGCCAGGCTTCCCTGTCCTTCACCATCTCCCAGAGTTTGCCCAGATTTGTGTTCACTGAGTCAGTGATGCCATCCAACCATCTCACCCTCTGTCACCTCCTTCTCCTCCGGCCCTCAATCTTTGCCAGCATCAGGGTCTTTTCCAAAGAATCAGCTCTTTGCATCAGGTGGCCAAAGTATTGGAGTTTCATCATCAGTCTTCCCAATGAATATTCAGAGGACGGTATTACTACGCCTTCTCAAGGACATTCTGAATATCAAGATGCTGGATTCTGTTGTTCCTGCAGGTTGTGAAAACGGCCATAGAGAAAGCAAAATGATGGCAAAAGAAACACTTACCCTATTTGCCTGCTTGCTTTCTAAAAAGGGTTGCATTTACCACTTGAAGGCCAAGGCCACTTAAGGAGTGAGGTTGGACTCAAGGCAGGATCTCAGCACACACTCTTCTGACGGCTGCCTCCACCCCCAGGAATCGGAACAGTTGTACAGCCTGGAGCATATGAGCAGGTCTGGGAGGCAGCAAGGTGCACCTTGGACGGGACCGGAAGGGCACCTTGTTGGGGCAGCCTGCCCCCAGGCACCTTGGGGCCCAGTAGCCTTGTCTAAGAAGATTGCAGTGATGCCGACATGGGACCCAAGGCCCCGAGAACGCAGTCTACTCAAACACCTTGTCACCGTGGCCGGGACAGTGAGGGCCACACGAGTGTGTCCCTGTCACTCGCCAGCTGCCGGGCCTGGGGCAATCCCTCAGCCCCTGCCCCCTCCATCTGCTCATCTATAAGATGGGTTCACATCGTCTTTGGGGTTGCTGTCATTACTCAGCTCTTGTCTGTGATGGGCTGGACGGGACACTGGAAGCAGGGCCCTCCCTGAGTTAGCTAGCTCCAGAGCTGATCTCATGGGGTGTCTTGTTTGTCCTCCAGCCTGTCGTCCAGGTCTTCCCAGCATCTCCAAGGAATGGCCCCGCCCAGTCATTGATGAGATAAGGGGTGGGGAGGGGAATGTCACATGGCCATCAGACGGAATGGACCCACAAGAGCCGATGAGCAGAGAGCCGGCAGGTCTTGACCTAAGAGTGGAAGCCGTGGTGGGGCCTCCAGGGAGGCTAGACATTCACACCTTGATGTCAGCACCCATGGCTGAGCCTGGAAAGCAAGGCTGGTCCTTCCAAGCAAACCACGGGGAGGACTGCAGGGTGGGTGGGTGCCCCAGGCCTGGAACCAGCTCGGACAGGTCAGCCCGCACCCGCACCCAGGTCTGAAAGGAGAGGCATTGTTAGCAGCAGAAGGACCCAGAGTTTCCGCATACACGGAGTGGGGGAAAATCCAGCGGAAAGTTCTACCATTCCAAAAATCTATGCTTGTAAAATACTTCTGAGCAAATGACTCTGCTTTTAACAGTTATTTACTGGATTTTATACCTAAATGTGAACCAAAGTCATAAAAACATAATGACTTAGTGCGATGCTTTTCAATTTCCAGTCCCAGAACAGCAACGCATGGTTTTAATGTTTAGCTGGAATTGTTTGAACGTCCCAAAAATGTGGTAAGAGTTGCTGTCGGCATTAGAATCAGTTCCACAGAAAAGTAAAAGCCGCCGCTTCTCTCCCTGCCCTCCTTCCCACCCTCAACCCCCGAGCTGATCTCCGGGCCAGTCCAGCTGGGACGCTGCCTCCAGGGGCCCGGGGGGCAAACCTTCTAGCCTTAGCTGATGTTGCCAGCCGTCCAAAGCAGCTGGTTCTGTGAGAAACCTCCACGGGCGAGGTTTCTATTGTCAGAAACTTGGCAGGAAGGACTGTCACTGCTGCGAGTGACGTAACAGAAGGTTGTTCTCAAGTCAGGATGGCCTCAGCTCCTGAAGGCAAAAACAAAATGCATCTGTAAGACTGGAGGCCTGTGACACCTGAGACAGGAAGCCAGAAGGGATGCCAGACAGAAGGAGGAGGGGCTCGGGCCATCCAGCGGGGTGCCCTGGACCAACAGCCACAACTTAGCCTCCACCTCTCCCTTCCATTACCCCAACCCCCATTCCTGTCCTTCTAGCTCCTTCCTAAATTGCGTCAGAAGTTTCCACGGGTTTCTGAGTTCCAGGCCTCCCGGAGCAGTCCACGGTGAGCCCCCATCCATGCCTGCTCTCCTCGGGGCCCCGGGACAGAGCAGGACTTGCCCTGTGCAGCCTCCATCAGCTGAGGGACTAGGCTCATGGGAACCACAGCCCTGGCCGGGAGGGCTCCTTAGAGCGCTGAACCCTGGGGAAAGGGGACAGAAAGCAGCTGAGACTTTTGCAAAGGCCCCTGCGATGTGCCAGAATGCAGAGTCGTCCTCAGGAAGCTGTGGTTAGGACCTCTCCCTTCACCCTGAGAATGGCAGGAGGCAGCAAGGAACCAGCTTCAGCCAGGCACCTTCGATGTCCTGGGGACTCTGCTGCGAGCCACCCCACAGCTTACCTCGTCCCATCCGAACTCTGATCTGGGGCTTAGGTGGACTGGTCAGGAGCACTGGATGCTCGGAAATGCTGAGTGAACTTCGCTCCCAAAGCCTCGAGGTTACAGAGGACGGCTAGATTCCCAGGCACGCGGGTCGTGGGTCGGGTCCCTCCTGCAGTGTGGTGTGAGACACGCCCCCTCCTGAAGGTGAGTGTGATGCTGGCCTTCGTGTGGGGGGAGCAGGGACGGGGGGAGCTGCCCCACGTCTAAAGTTTGACCTCCTCTCTGGTCCCAAGGTCCGGAAGCAGTTAAATGGTGGATTGAGGAGCCGTCGGCCCCGTGGGAGTCTTGCCGTTTCCCCAGGACAGGAAAGAGACAGCCTGTCCAGGGACCTCCCCCGTCCACCGCTGCGGGTGACTGTTGAACACCTGTCTCTAAAGACGCACTAAGGCCAGACTGTGAAAGGGGTTCCTTGAAAAGAAAGAATCTCCACTTACGTTTCTCTTTCACGACAGTATCTTTTATCAAAATGCAGCAGGTTCGCATTGCGTTTCCTGGGTCGAGGGCTCTCTGAACTTCACTGGTGAACTAAAGGCTGCAGAAAAGCTTCCACCCGTCTCGGCCGAAACAGCACCCACCGTGACGCCCTGTCCCAGCCCTCCTGACTCAGGGTGCAGAAGAGAACCATCCAGCTGGAGATGACCCAGGCGTCACCCCGGAGCCCTCCTAGCCTTGCCGGATGCAGGACATGGTGAGAAAGGCCCCAGCCAAGCTGCCCTGAGGACCTGGGCCCCGGCCCGCGCTGCAGAGGGAACGGTGCTCCTGGGAGCACAGGCCTGGACCTTGGAAGCTGCCGTGCCACCCTGATGAGACGGCAGACAGATCTGCTGAAATCTGGATTCTACTGGAAGGTGATGGAGGCTACACTGGAGCATGGCCATCTTCTTCCCCAGTGGACCGTTCACCCGTGAAAGGCAGAGACCGCCTCAGAGGAAAGCTTTCGTGACATCAGAGAGCAGGTCCCTAGATGTGTAGCCTCACCAGCTGAGGCATTCGTCAGATCTGCCGGAAGGTGTGTGCACGCCCCGTAGAAGGCTCCTGGCTTGCCCCTGGGTGCCCAGCACTGGGCCTTGGCTTCCCAAAGGCAGAGACCACATGTTCAGCCCTGGATGGACACGTCATGAGTAGCCGCGGAAGTGCTGGACAGGCAGGTGATGCATGGCTTGGCCCAGGAGAGAGGCGCGTTGGAACGCGTGCGCCACACAAACAACCCTGACCCTCCTGGGTCCATTTCTGCAGATAAGATGATGGATGCTTTGAATGCCTCCCTTAGGGCTGGTGCAGAGGCTTCATCCCAAGGCGCCTTCAAAAACCACAAAGACTGTCTGCGGACTGTTCTGAACTCAACTTCCAACTCAGACAGAAGTCAGCCGGGCAGCCTCGAAGGGGAGGCCCCCAGCCCCCACCGGGAACAGATGTGAGCCTCCAAGAGGCCCAGAGGGCCTCCAGGGTCCCTCGCGGGCACCTTCTGCATCCTCCCCAGAGACCCTCCTCCCGTCCTCTTTCTTGCCCAAGCCTGCGGTGTGCCTGTGGGGTTGGGTCTCTGGGATCCTCAGAAGAGACCGTATTGAGGAGGGCACAGGGTCTAAAGGGAACCCTCACGCATTTCTGTAGGGAAACCAGCTTGGTGGAGCCATCCAGGTCTCCGGGAGCCCGGGAGAAGGTCCTCGCTCCCAACAGCCTGTGCCACCTGCGTGGCGGGTTCCCTGGGGACGCACAGGACTGTGGCTTGGCTGGAGGGGCAGGAGTTTGCAGGAGTCCTACGTGATGGTGTGAGATTCCGCTGCACGCCGAGGACCCAGGGGAGCCCCCGGGGACATGGAGCCAGAAGGAGGCAAAGCAGAGCTGTGCGTGTGTGTGTGTTGTCCAGAGCAAACTGGCTATTTGCTTAATTTGAAGGAAATGGAGCCTTGGGAAGCCGGCTGGCTGGGGTAACCTTTGGGTTGATGGCTGAGGGTACATGGGGCACACAGCCCAGGGTGTGGGGCTGTCCAACTCCCTGGGGCAGCGTCCCAGGAGGAGTCTAGCATCTGCCTGGTGTGTGTGGAGGCCACAGGATAACAGAAACCTCTGGGAGCCTTGAAGTTCCCCGGTGTTCCTACGTCCAGGGCCACGTGGGCTGACCGTGGGCTGGGGGCTGGCTGGGCCACTGCAGTGCAGCTTGCCAGAGGGGAGTGCAGCAGACACACGCGGGTGTGATAGGGAGGTTGTGACTCAGGGTAGCCGACCTCCTGGGGGCCCCGGGGGTCTTGGGACTCAGGAGGGAAACGAAACCCCACTCCCCAGGGGCGAGGCGTCCTCAGCATCCCTGCTGCCAGAAACACCTCCGCCCCGGCCCCCAGGCCTGTCTGGGTGCGGTTTCCCATTGTTGCTGTTGCTCAGTTGCTAGGTCATATCCGACTCTTTGCAACCCCACGGACTGCAGCACGCCAGGCTTCCCTGTCCTTCACCAACTCCCGCAGTTTGCTCAAACTCCTGTCCACTGAGTCGGTGATACCATCCCACCATGGTAAAGAGGAGGACCCGGGTCTGCAGAGGAAACCCACCGAGAACCCGAGGATAGCTTGGAGGGCAAAGCCCTGAGTCTTGACCGCAGTGGCTTAGCCGGTGAGCTTCTGGTGAGTCCTCGCCATCCTCGGCGAGCCTGTGCCTGCTCGGGGGGCTGGCCTGCTCCGTGCCAGGACCCCACATGGTGCTGGTGGCACTCTCTCCATTAGGGCATCCTGGGTGTCCTGAGGTTGTGGCGATGATGGCGTGAGGGGTCACCAGGCACCGGGATGCTACATGGGACTGTCCGCTTGTCTCGGAACTTGCCCTGGGACCTTCAGGGATGCAGACACAGGGGAACACCTGCTCGGTTTCTCAAGAAGGCTCCCCAAGTGCAGTGGGTTGAGTTGTATCCCCCCAAAAGATTCATTCAGGACCCACCCTCCAGAGCCTGAGGGCGAGGTCCTTTGGGAAGTGTCTCTGGAGACGTAATTAAGCTCAAGTCCCTGAATGAGATGACCCTGCACTTTAGATTAACCCTGGATCCAAGTACAAGTGTCCCTGTGAGAGAGACTCAGCAGGAGATGGAAGCGCCAGACACACAGGGGAGACGCCGAGTAAAGACAGAGGCAGAGCAGGGAGGGATGTGGCCCGGAGCGCCCGGAAGCTGCAGGGGCTGGAGGAGGCAGGGAGGACCGTCCCCGGGAGCTGGACGGACAACTGTCTTGTGACGGCTCCTTGATCTGGGGCTCCTGGCCTCCGAGCTGAGAGCAGAGATGGCTGACGTTGTCGGCCACCACGTCTGTGGCGCTTCGGGACACCTGCACAGAGGAAGCGAGCGGCCCCTCACCCCTCACCCCCAGTCACTGCTCCCCCGCAAGCCGGCAGGAGGAGGACTGGAGGCTGGAGCTGCCTCCTGGCTTGACCGCGGCTGGACCCCCGGGAGTGTGCGGCGGTGCATCTCTCAGGGTACCCCTCCTCTCTCTACCTGCATCTCAGCTTCCTCTCGTAGACAGAAGACATGTCAGGATAAAGGCCCCTCTGGCTCACTTTCTGTGGCACCAAATCACAGCGATGCTCATGAACCATCAGGAAAGTCCTGGAGATGGACCCACTAGAGGAACAGGATCATTTTTGAAATCCAGATGTGTAAAAACGTGTCTGACTTGCTCAAATTAAGCAAAGGGGAATTTGTAAACAAATACACCAGAGGTTCAGACAGTGATGAGCTGCGATCGTTAGTGTCTATAGTCGGGCAACAGGACACTTCGGGACTGCCGGATCCTGCCAAGAAGCAGTTCCAAAAGCTGAATACCCGCGGTGGGATCTGATGGCAGGGAACCAGAAAGTTTTAACTTGAGGGCCTGATTTTCCCCATCACAGCCCTTCTGAGATGACTACAGGAGACCCCTGCGAATGTCTTTATAATGAGCTTCCATCTTAATTTTAAGAAATCAATGGGATGTGCGGCTTGCCGATTATAATTCTGCAATATAAATTAGACCAGGCTTCAGGGCCTTTGAAATGTAGTGTGTTAAAAAATGGTACGTACAGGTTAAAAGATACAGATTCGGAACACCAGGATTTACATGCAATTATCACACAGGCTTTGATAGAGTCCTGGACTGATTCAAAAGAGCAAGTTTCCTACGAAGCTGTCTCCTTCTCTTTGAAAGCACCTTGGTCTCTGCACAGTCATCTATTAATTATATTACAGATAAGGTAAATAAAAGTGCGGCGATATGGAGATCACAGCCTTCTTTCTTCTCGTGGAGACTAAAGGTATGGGCTCCTGTGAAGTCTGTGGGCAATGAGGGATGATAAAGGTGTTCTGTGACAGAGAGGATGTATTTATTGTGACATGTGATGGAAGGATCTGAGGTTCAGGATCTGGGAGCAGAACTGAGAGTAGCAAAGCACGGGGCAGGGGAAGGGGGCAACCAAAGATCCCGACTTCAGACCACAGCTCTCAGTGGGGGACATCGCAGTGTTGGAAACAGTGTTGCTCCTATGAACTTATGGAGGAGACAGAAATAGACCCACAGACATAGGAATCAAAGTTGCAGCTCCCAAGGGGGAAAGGAGGGAGAGATAAACATGCGCACACTGCTACATATAAGAGGGCCTTCCCTGGTAGCTCAGCTGGCAAAGAATCCGCCTGCAATGCAGGAGACCTGGTTCAGTCCCTGGATCAGGAGGATCCCCTGGAGGAGGAAATGGCAACCCACTCCAGTATTCATGCCTGGAGAATCCCATGGACAGAGGAGCCTGATGGGCTACAGTCTATAGCGTTACAGAGTCAGACATGAGTGAGCGACCTGGCACACACACAAGGCATACATGTAACTGAATCACTTTGTTGTAACACAACATTGCAAATCAATTATACTCCAAGAAAAAGAAAGAAATGGTGTCATCACTGCTGTTTATTTGAGAATAGGATTTATATCAAATATTCCAGAGCCATTTGGGGGTCACAGCAGACCTGAGGGGCGGTGCAGGGAGTCCCCATATACCCCGCCCCCCTCAGGCACAGCCTCCCCGCCATCCACATCCCGTCAGAGGGGTGTGTGTGTGTTACAACCCATGAGTCTATATGGGCAAAGTGTGATCACCCAGAGTCCACACTTTACATTAGGTCTTTCAAAATTAATTATTCAAATCGTGGTATGTGTCCTAAACAGATGTCTGTATGCCCGTTGTAGCAAACAGAGGGATATGCCCCAGGCACCCATCACTCACAGCACAAGCTCCAGGGTGCTTTCCGGGGTCCTTCCAAGGCCGAGTGCTGAGGATGACCTGTTCCAAAATGTTAGAGAAAGAACACCTTCCCTGACCGACAGGGTAGGATTCTAGGGTCTCCACAGTAACTCACCCATATGTTTAAGTAAAATTAGATTTGCCTTCGGGGGAAGCAGGGAACGTTGAGGATAAACCCCAGACAAATGAGGCTTTGTGACTTTCCATTCCCATCACCTGGCCTGGAGTCTGGGCAGATAACAGAATTTAAATGTTAGTTGAATGTGTAGCTGTCTACATCAGGTTTCTTTCCGTCTCTTGATTTTGGGTTCAGTCACCTGTGCATGCGTGCATGCCAAGTCACTTCAGGCGTGTCCGACTCTTTGTGACCCTATGGACTGGGGCCCTGCAGGCTCCTCTGTCCAAGGGATTCTCCAGGCAAGAATACTGGGGCGGGTCGCCATGCCCTCCTCCAGGGGAGCTTTCTGACCCAGGGACCAAAACTGCGTCTCTTGTGTCTGCTGCGCTGGCGCGTACCCGTGTTAAAACGTGGTGCTGACACGTGCTGGCTTCCGCTTCCCAAGCTCCTCGTTTATTTACATAATTTATCAGCCTTTCAGGATATACCTTTACTGTAGGCATCTCGGGCCAGTCGTAGAAATAGATGGGAATTAAGGTAAGCCAGAGCGAAGGTACGTCTTGGATGGTGACTTTAGGCTGAATGCACTGCCTCTCAGCAGAGGCCAAGTTCGCAGCTGACTTTCAACCCTGACTGATGGTTCTCTGATCGTGCCCACTTGGCGCAGCTGACAGAGCTTTTCAGAAAAGCGTACTCCTCTCAGGCTCCGAGAGGCTCTGGTGAGTGAGATCCCTGCACAACGTGTGCCCGGGGCCCTGCACCCTGGTGCTGCGGGCGCACCCCCGGCATCTCCACCACGCAGACGCTGCAGGTGAGGACTCGCCCCGAGATAAAGGTGGGGGACGGGGAGGGGGCACACGGGAATCTGTGCCAACATGTTGGTGTACAGTCAGGGTGGAATCATCTCCAGAAAAGAAACTTTATCAGAAATACGACTGAGGGCTACTTTTTTGGCAATGTTAAGGCACATTTCAGAGAAGACATTGAGCAGTGGTTGAGTGTCCTAAGAAATCATTTCAAGGAAACTGACAAAGTGAAAGTGGATGAGGAGAGAGGAGAAGGGGGGAAGTGGCCCTCAAGGCCAGCCCTGTCCCTCCCGAGAGTGATAGTGGAAGGCCTTGGCGGTCAAGCCCCTGGGAGTCCAAAGGAGTCCCGTTGTGGCAATTATATCTCAATAACACCAAGAAAGGAGAAAGGAGGCTGGTCCACTCCCGAGCTCCTCATGGAGGGTTTTCCAGGCAACGCTAAGGGGAGCCCAGGAGAAGGATGGGGAGTGTCCCTGGAGATGATATCTCTGAACTTGTACCCACAGAACCTCTGGAGCTTGGACAAGCCCGCCTCCAGGGCAGCAGCAAGGACCAGGGGGTGAGAGGCTTAGGCTCTCAAATCTCCATCCACTTCCCCGAATAAAAATAAATAGAGTAGCATTCTAGCCATGGAAACAGAGCTCCAAGATGCAACCCCAAATTCTCCTCCTACCCAGAGGGCCTCCCTGAGCCCCAGCCTGGGAATTCAGGAATAAGCCCAGACTAGACCACCCACTCCTCATAAGAGCCTGAGAACCAGGAAGTTCGAAAGAAACTTCCATCACCCCCGAGTGTCAGCGCCATCGTCACAAAGGCGATGGGCCTTACGAACCCACCAGTCACGTGGTTGTCTCCACTTGAAACTGCTCTGCAAGCTCTAAATTTCCATTTATTTATGTTTGGTTTATGCCAAGGCCGTAATGGCAAGCTGCTACAGTTACTCGTTTGTAGCTACAGAGAATCCAATTTCATAAAAATTTGTTTAGCTAGCTAATTAATCCTGATCTTTTCATTAGAAAAGAAGCTAAACAATTTCCGGTTGACCGCAGTGGACACAGCACGCTAGCCTTTAGAATCTTACCGCCACGGTCTGTTATCAATGAACAATGACATTTTGGATGGAAAAATCAATTTTTCCCTCCACTCCTTTTAACCTCTTGAGCCATCTTCTTCGCTTCCCTGGACTCAGATAACATAACTCACCATGAAAGCCAGACAGAAACGGCCTTGGGCATGTCCACAGGAGACCCAAATCCATCTCATCAGCAGAAAGACCTGTGTCCTCAGGCAAAGCCTGCTTTACCCAGTGACCCAATCACACCTTTCAACTCTGCTTATTAATCCTTACATTTCCCCAGGAAAAGAAAAAAAAAAAAACTGAGTTGTTTCTGTTAATAATGCAAGACAACGTGAGTGCTAGGTGGGCAGTTCTGGAGAAAAGGGTTATGGCTCAATTAGATACCCAGCCTGTGCAGAGTGGGGCTACCCAAGTAGCCCTAGAAGAACCCGCCTGCCAATACAAGAGACATAAGAGACGTGGGTTCAATCCCTGGGTGGGGAAGATCCCCCGGAGGAGGGCATGGCAACCCACTCCAATATCCTTGTCTGGAGAATCCCATGGACAGAGGAGCCTGGCGGCTGCAGCCCATAGGGTTGCAAAGAGTCAGACATGACTGAAACGACTTAGCACGCACGAACTGTGCAGAGTGACTCGGGGGCGCGTGGCCCCTCTGCCCCTGGAGAGGGGCCGGTTCCAGCCACGTGCGCTTTCTCTGCTGATACTGAAACACAAGGAGCCAGGGTGCTCCTTGTCAGCACAGGGTCAGGAAGGCTCGGCAGTCCACACCCTGGGATCTGCAGTGCTCTCAGGGACACTGTTCTGATGCCGGTGAGGACCAGTTGGCTTCTCCCAGCTCCTGAGTCCTGCAGACGGTCTCGGCTCCACTCCCCTGGGCATCTCCTGGTGGGAGAGCACCCAGGACACACTCCCTTCTGGCTGAGCGAGGGGACAAAGAAGAGCGCCCTCACCACACCCCGCCAGCATCCTTCCCAGCCCCCGGAGGCTGGCCGCCCCTTCCCCTCCCCAGAGCACGACTTGCACGCCCCTCTCCATCTCATCATCTGCTCCCCAGGAACTCTGACCTGCAGCGGGCTCAACCCTGAATCCCACCATCCCCAAACGGACCCCCTGTCTTCTCTGAGTTTCCTCATGCTCATCTGTGGACCAGGAATTCACATGGTGTCTGCTCTGTATGGCAATGGTGACGATGCAGGTACAGTGGTCATGATGCTTCGGGCCCATCAAGAGTCAAGCTCTTCCAAGTTGTTGTTGTTGTTTGCTGCTTAGTCACTCACTTAGTCGTGTCCGACTCTTTACGACCTCATGGACTGCAGCTCGCCAGGCTTCCCTGTCCATCACCAACTCCCGGAGTCTGCCCAAACTCATGTGCATTGAGTCGGTGATGCCATCCAACCATCTCATCCTCTGCCATCCCCTTCTCCTCCCGCCTTCAATCTTTCCCAGCATCAGGGTCTTTTCCAATAAGTCAGTTCTTCGAATCAGGGGGCCAAAGGACTGGAGCTTCAGCTTCAGCATCAGTCCTTCCAATGAATCCTTTAGGATTGACTGGTTTGAGCTCCTTGATGTCCATGAAGCTCTCAAAATGCATCCGTTATTAACGACTGCACACACAGCTGGGTGACGGCTTGAGGGGCTCATGGCTGTAAAGGGCCGGCTTCTCTCCCGGTTATGAGATGAGCATTTCATGCTCCGTCTTGTAAACCAGGATGCAAACTGTGTGTGCGTGCTTGTATGTGTTGTTTTGTTTAGGCGTCAGCAAGTGACGGCCGTGGAGAGCTCATGGTGATGGGAATAAGGTGATCTGACTTCACGTTTTTAAAAGCCCTCCCTGGCAGCCCTCACCGTCCAGCAGCCAGACAGGAGGTCAAATGGCTTGTCCAGTGACCCAGGTAAGAGCAGATGGCAGATGGGACCAGGGTGGTCACTGAGCAAAGGGCCAGACGTAGGATTAGGGCAGACAGGCTGGATATGCTGGACATGCTGGGCCAGGGCCAGAAGGACATGCTGATGGACAGGCTACGGGGTGCAGGAAAGAAGCAGCTTCTTGGCTTTTAGCTGAGCACTGGGGAGATGGTGCCCTGTTCATTAGAGGGGAGGCAGGGTTGGGGGGAGGTTTGAGATGGAGGAGCTCAGTGATTCCCCTGGATGCTCGGGGTTTGGAATGCCCGTCAGACACCCTGCAGAGACACGGCAGATGTCAGTGAGTGAGGCTGGGACATGGGGTGACATCTGGGGTTATCAGGTGGACGACGGCGCCTGGAGAGCTGTAGCTAGACAGGAAGACGACCCAAGGATCGTCCCAGTCGGGAGGAACCAGTGGAATCAATTGGAAAGAGATGGCCAGTGAGCAGGAAGGGGCAACAGGAAAGGAAGCCGTTTCAGAACCCAAGGGCAGAGCGCTCCCAGCTCCCGGCACGTGGGAGGTTGGCTGGGCCCATCGTGGAGGCTGAAGAAGGGGGATGGAGGGGAGCACCCGTGTGTGGATTTGCAGAAGTAGGTGCCTTGGTGGGCTTGGTAGGAGCAGGCCACAGGGAGAGGGGAGGGGCACAGCCTCATCCTGGGGAACTCGGGCCGGAGAACAGAACTGGAAAGCAAATCCCGGGTGTCGTCGGTTTTGAAGATGTTTTGAACAGAGACACGGTAGATCTGAGACAGCGAGGTATTTATTTAAGTTTCAGAAGGGAGACATTAGAACACGTCTGCGTGCAGATGAAAATCATCCAGGAGAGAGAGAAAAATAAACAAACCAGATAACGCAGAAATAAAAAAAAAAAACAAAACAAAAAACCATTCATAGACAAGCTGAGTCATGAGACAGAAGGCGAGCTCAGGAGCCCTGTAGGAAGGGAGCCTCCACCCAGTCTCCGCACAGGGCCACAGGTCACAGGCCGGGTCCCAAGCTCGGGCTCAGGGGCTGAGGTTAGGGGCCAGCGGGGAGGGCGGGTGCTGAGCTTCTGGAGGGAGGAGGTTGAAGTGGCCGCGTCCATGGAGAGGGAGTCCATGAGAAGGCACACTCAGCGCGCTGGGCTTCCACGTCGGTGGGGGCACATGGCAGGTGCCCGAGGTTCTGGGGACCCCCGCGGCAGCCTCGACCCCAAGCGCATCCTTCCTTGGTCCTCACGTGTCCCTGGTTGGGCGGCTAGATTTCCAGACGCAAGTGGGATCCCCGTAGGTCCGTACACTTGCTGAGGGTCCCGAAGATGTCCAATCGCACCAGCCTCACAGGGTCCTGCAGACGATGGGAGTGAAGAGCAAAAACTGAGTGTCACCTTCCCCTCACCCTCTCCACTGGCCCCCCACCCCCGCCCCCACCCACGACACTCACTCGCTCCGCGTACAGAGCCTGTTGACATCCCGGGAGTTCAAGAACAAGATGCTCGCCTCGTGGGCTCTGGGACAAGCTCCACAGACACGGGGTCCGGTCTGAGCCTGCCTGGACCAACCTGTCCTTGGGCTTGCTCATCAAAACTCCAGATGTCAGGAGGGCACCGCCATTTTCTTTGAAGGGTGACGTCCCAGGCGTGTGGTCCCTGGCAGTTCTGAGGCTTCCTGTGACCTTGGGGGGATGTGTCCTCTGTACCCACCCGCCCAGGAGACAGAGCAGACAGGTGGAGGGGCCCGGGTCGCGGGCAGCACCAGGCCCAGACGCCCTGCCCTAGAGCATGATTCCAGGGAGAGGAAATGCCCCCAGCATCTCAGCTCATCTTCTGCTTGACCGTCTTCCTGTAGCAGAAAAAACATGCCAACTGGTGTGATGGCTGAGGCTCCTGTTCCAGCCTCGCTTCACCTGTTGGGAGGTAAAATCATCGCTGTTTGCCAGGATACAGATCACGGCACAAACTGAGTCGGTGGAAGTCAGCATCTAAAACAGAAGACGATGGAGAATAGTGTGCTGCCTGGGCGATGGTAAGTGTATTTCTGTAAAATCTTTTTGAGTCATAAAGGTTTGTGCGAGCATGTATGTGTGTGTGCACTTCATGCATTTAAATTTTGTACCATTGGGTTAGTCCGTGCTTTGTCCTTGTAAGAAAGAAAAACAAGTGCAAATCCACGGTTCTAAATGATGCCCGTGGTCTTGTCCTAATCTGAGACATCACGGAGGCAGTGAGTGATCACTGCAGGCAAAAGTCACATCCCAACCTGGACTCCAAAGCCCACGGCAACGCACTTTCTATCTCTTAACTCATGTTTTGTTGCTACTGTTGAGTGAACTATAACCACAAGTGCCGATGATTAGAAAGATCACAGAGAAGGACTTTCGGAACAAATGCAGTGAGGGAGAGAAGTGGAAAAGACAAATGTTTTAAAGGAAATTATAATTAACTCGGCATCAAACATGACGTCCTAAAGCTATCAGCGCTGGATATCTGTTGCCCTGCGGGGTCACTCCCAGCCCAGGACCACTGGTCACCTCTCTGCACCCACCGTGACGGCTGCATTGGCCTTAGAGGGCGACTGGGTGCTTGTTCTGAAGGAAACGGGGCCCCATCATATAAATAAGGGGCAGGAAGACGTTCTCCAAGCTGTCTAGTGATACTGTGCCACTTAATCTTTTGCAAAAGTTCTTTTTAAAAAATTCACTTCATAGCCAAAACGTTAACTTTTATCATTTCAATTTAGAAACTGAGGAATGCCATTGGGGGCTTTTACCTGAGACAGACGCCTGCTGACACATTTCAGGTTTGGGGACAGAGCGGGCCTGGCCACACTCACTGGGAGAATTCCACTACAGGTGGATGAAGACACCCTCAAGACACACCTCCAGTGGGGTCCGGGTATGGTGGCCCCTGAGGAAGCTCACCCTCGGGTCTAAGTGTGTTTCCCGGAGGTCGCTCTTCACCCACAAGTAGCACACGCAGTGGGAAGCTCTTTATTTTTCCTGTCCCAAAATCTCAGGAGAGGTGCTGCCCATCCTGGCCCCAGCCCCGCGTGATGTGCACGTAATTTCCATGTGTCCTTCCCACTGGTCCATGCTCCCGTCCGTGGTGGGCTGCTGCGGTGGACGCGTGAGGACACGTTTTGCACCTTCCTGGGACTGCAGGGTAGCCGTCTGCCAGCTGCAAAGCCGGGCAGCTCCCAGACTCCCCGCCCAGCTGGGGGATCGGTGTGTTTCCCTGTCCGAGGCAGGGACAGAGGGCCCCCTCACCGGCCTCCTGGGGATGTGCAGGTGTCTACCTGCTTCTCCTTCTGAGGACTGTGGATGGTTGTGTGCAAGTGTCTGGCCTCGGTGGTAACAGACAAGGCTCCTGGCAGGGGCTGGACCCAAAAGCACTCAGGCAAAGCAGCCGCCCTCACTCCAGGCATTGCGATGCCTTCTTGTGCATGGGCCCCTCTAACCCGAGAAAGGCTGGGCCTCTGCCCCCCAAGACTTCCATCTCTGCTCCCCGACCCGTCCTAGGCACGCACCCCACTCCCACGCTGCCTGTCGTCTTCCCCCATTTGCTCTCAAGAGAATAAAAACCCACTTCAGTCTTCAGCCATCCCAGGGCTGACTCTAACCCACACTGAGATGAAGGGGGCCGCTGACACCTTCGAGGGCGGGTGGTTGGCTGGAAGGGCTTTGCTCCCCACAGCAGGAGGGGACCCCTGGGCTGTGCATGGGTCCATCACGGAGGGGAAGCCCCTGAGCAGAAGACTCGGGGTTGTTAGATTCGGTGGGACGGTCTCTGCTCCTTTCTCAGCTCTAACACCTGCGCATCACGGAGCACTCAGCCATCACGCTCCTCTGGGGAAGGTCAGCCTCTTTCTCTCAAAGGACGATACAGCAGGGAGCCCTGCTCTGCACCTCAGCACCTTTCCCAGAACCGCGGACTCCCTCCTCACCCTGGAGTACTCTGAGCCGAAAGAACAGCCGCCTAGGAGATGCGAGTTTGGTTTGACGTGGAGAGGTCATGCTCTACTAAGGACGTTTGGAAATTTGGCAGTGAACTGCCTCCTGGAACACGGACAGCGGCAAACCGTCTAACCCGGACGCCCCTGCGGAACCCCTGGGGATGGTTATCTGCTGCAGTTGAGGACTGGTGTGGGCCAAGCTCGCAGAGTGAAGAATGGCAGGTAAACCAGATCCCAGAGCACAGATGGGACCACAGAAAAAATTCATCGGAAGGACCCACTGAAGTTTAGAGGAAACACTACATTCTGCCTTACAGTTGAAAGCTGTTTGCCACTGACAAGAGCTGAGGCTGGAGTCAGGGAGCTTTAGTCACCCCCAAACTTGGGTCCTTGGGGATCCTCCTGAGACAGGAAGCTGATCCTGACATGCCCTTCACTGAAATATCACAAGATTATACCCTCTTCAATGTCACCCTTGGGCTTCCAAGCTGGCTCAGATGGTACCTGCAATGTGTGAGACTTGGATTCCACCCCATGGGTCCAGAAGAGCCCCTGGAAAAGGAAATGGTAGCTCACTCCAGTGTTCTTACCTGGGAAATCCCATGGACAGAGGGGCCTGGCGGGCTGCAGTCCACGGGGTTGCAGAGTCAGACACAACTTAGCGACTAAACACACACAGATGCTACCCTTAGGGTCAAAGACACATCGTCACAATAGTACCATCGGCCTGCCCCAAATAAGATTACCTAAGCCTCACTCTTTGATTGACAGAGAAAGTTCACTGATAGGAAGGATCAATTAATCTCTATCTGAATTGAGGAGTGGCTCATCTTTCATTTGCCATGGTGTATAATTTTTTTAAAAATTCATAAAGCTTCAATATTCAGTTCCTATTCTGTTTTGAAGACACCCATCTTGGACACATCCCTAAAGACGAGAAAGAAATAGCTGCTCCTTATTCTGTAGGGACCCGAGTTTAGCATCAGATGTGAAAATCATGACATGCAATTTCTGCTGGAGAGATAAAAGCCGGACCACATGCCGAATGGTATTCATGGCAGATGTGATCTTCAGAGGGGCCGTGGCATTTCCTGAGAACTTGGGGATGTGCTTCTCCGACGTGGAAGTCAGCGTGATGAGCAACAAAACTATGCTTTCTTCCCCTGCCTTCACATGGTCCCAATATCTGCGGCTATCGGCCACTTGGATTCTTCAAACCAAGCGTTACCCTGCCTCACGTACAGACGCTGCCCCAAGGCCCTGGGAGTCTGCCCATACAGACAGCCGTTCATAAGTCCCCAGACCCCTGTGCTAAAAATAAGCGCACGGGGTATATGCCTTTCCTCTGGACTTCGCCCAACTATGTACACATAGTTACCTACATTCCTCCGTGTGCATAAATAACTGATGTTCTCTGCTGGCTCCTCTGGTTTTCAGCCCTGGGACGACTTTTCTTCCCGCCAACGCCCCCCTGCACATAGCTGTCTGCCCCCAGACACCCGTTAATTGACTGCAAACACAACTTTATTGCAAAATGACTGCAGCTTTATTAAGCAACTGGATTTACAGGCAATAACATAATCAATATAACATTAATATAGCACATAATTAAATAAGATTTCCACAAGGTCCTGCCTGTATCCTGAAATATACAAAAGTTAATTGTTTTCACCGAAGGCATGAACCAGAAGGGCTGGAAACCACACTTGGAGGAACAGAGTCCCCAGTTGTTCTTGTTCTTAAAGCATCTCATCGGTTACACAGAGGGAGCAATCCGAAAGCCACGGGAATGCTGTATCTCCAAAAATTCCCCGAAGACCCCCCTCCCAGGCCCTGGGGGCGGGGGACACAGCCCTCACGCCACCAATTAATGCCCTCTTGATGGACTAAGGCGCTAAAGGCAAGTAGCAAATTGCATTTAATGCGTTCTCGCCACCAGCAGAAAGAGGGCCTACCACCGCAGGCACTTGGAAAGTTACCATAGAATGTGCCGCGTCTGCTGAAAATGGCACGGCGGGGACTGGGCCCTCCCGGAAGGAGACCAGCCAACATGTCCCCAGAGTCCCGTGATGGTGTTTAAAATGCAGGGACACCCCCGCCTGCTCCTGCCCCCTCCCATCCGGCCCAGAAAGCCAAGTACTAGGGAGGCAGACGCGATGGGGGCGCACGGGGCGGGCGTGGCCGTGGACCCTTCGCGAGAGAAACCCCGCGGGTGAGGCAACGTCCGCGGGAAGGGGCTCGCTAACCAGCTGACTGCACACACCCCTCCCCGAGCTCAGTCTCCCCAGGGAGCCCTGCCTCCCGCTCTCCTTCCAGTACCTTGGAACTGGCCGCTGGAACATTCCGATCCCTGCGTGACCCCGAGCCCCTTCACCAGAACCGAGTGTCTGATTTTTAGCGAAGTGGCTGAAGTCGTGGGTAGCTCTGGGACGCCCTTAAGCCCCTGGGCATGAGGGGCTACTCCACGTACTGGGGCGCCTCACGGTCAGGATGCCCCTCTTACAGGGAGGGGCGCTCCATGGGAAGGGCCCTCCGCGGAGATGAGCCTCGGTCCAAAGGGAAAAGGAGGTCCCCGGAGGCCGGCACAGGCTGTCTCGCAGGGAACGGGGCACTCGGGACAAGCTTAGATCAGAAGTCCAGGATCCAGCCGGAAACAGGGTCAACGCTCCTAGTGGGAAATTCCAACAGGTCCTGGTAAATTCTCCCTGAGGGTCTCCTTGTTTCAGGGCAGAGGAGGAGGCCGTCCGTTTGGGGAGACCTGGAAGCCGGGGTGAGCGGGCCGGGCCCTGCGGTGGGGAGGCGCCTGCGCCCCGGTCAGCGCGCCCCTCCTCTGTCCCTGCGGGGCCCCCGCTTCTTGTCCCTCAACACCTGCTGGCCACCACGGTCCCCTCGCTGGGAACGTCTTCCTTTTCTCCATCCACAGGCGGACTTGTGGGTCCTTAGAAAGTTCTCTTCAACCTGGCGGGGCTAACTTTTCTACCTGCAAATGAAGGATCTTTGTGCCCGAGGGAGCCTACGAGTCTTACGAACGTGAAACAAACCCAGCTGGGGCTGTGAAGCGCTCTCCAGGCAGACAGAGCTCCACCCCAGATAATCCGGGTCAAGGGAGAGGCAACCCCTCTCTGCCAGGGTTCACCTCCCCACGCCAGCCCTCCACACACGCGTGCACACAGAGGCACAAGTGCACACACACGGCACGCACAGTTCAGTAACGGAACTGTGAACACCTCACATTCACGTCCCGTCTAGAAAGGCGGCTGCAGCCCTCACCTCCCAGACTGTGCGTCACCGTCATGACCGGGTGGGTGAGCCTCTCCGGGGTGGGCTCACCGTCGCCTGCCCCTCCCAGGAACGCAGGCATGCACCTCCTGGCTTTCTGCACCCCTCTGCTCCCACCACACCCCAAACCAGGCCACGGCCTTTCAGGGACTCTCTTCTTGGTGTTAAGACACCTGGGAAGTTTGGGAGGGGGCAGACAAAGAGACAGGGAGAGGGGAACATGGAGGAGGAGAGGGAGGAGGGAGGAGGGAGAGGGAGGAGGGAGGGAGAGGGAGGAGGGAGGGAGAGGGAGGAGGGGGAGGAGGGAGGGGGAGGAGGGAGAAGGCAGGACTGGGAGGTGGGGGAGGAGGGGGAGGGAGAGGGAGGAGGGGGAGGGAGAGGGAGGAGGGAGGGAAAAGGGAGGAGGGGGAGGTGGGGGAGGAGGGAGAAGGCAGGAGGGGGAGGAGGGGGAGGAGGGAGAAGGCAGGAGGGGGAGGTGGGGGAGGAGGGGGAGGAGCACAGGATCTTCGTGTGTGGGGCAGGCAGCTGGGATAACCGGCAGGATGGGCTGTACCCCGAGAATTCAGAACCGCAGGCACCCTGGTTTACACAGAACACGAATGTCTGCATCCATGGAAAACCAGGTCCTCTTCCCACAGACAGAGTGTGGGAAATGACATGCCAGCTTGTCGTATTTGGGCATAAAAAGACACTAAGAAAAATAGCCTCGCCTCCCGATGACAGAAAAATGACAACCAGATTCTAAAATGCATCAGCTCCGGGACGGACGGGCTCCATCCCCAGGGGTGAGCAAAGGATCTGGGGGTGACAGAGGTCTCTGATGGAACGGGGAAGTTCTGCCACGTGGCAGCACCCATCATGCGAGGATTCCCAAATGTGGGGCTCTGACGGCCGAAAACCTCAGAGACAGCAGGGCCGGGGACGCAGGGCGCACAGAAGGAGCCTGGAAGCCTCTCCTGTCCTGTCCTGTCCCGGCAGCCCAGCATCACGGGAACCCTGGGCTGCTGGGGCGATTCCTGACCCCAGGCCCCCACCCCTAAAATTAAGAAAATAATCATCACATGTAAATTACAAACACTGCCCGCAGTCAGCAGTCATTCCCTAAATGTCAGGAATCGTTCGTTTAGTCCCTCAGTCGTGTCTGACTCTTGAGACCCTGTCGACCATAGGCTGCCACGCTCCTCTGTCCATGGGATTCTCCAGGCCAGAATACTGGAGTGGGTAGCCTTTCCCTTCTCCAGGGGATCGTCCCAACTCAGGGATCAAATCTGTGTCTCCTGCATTGCAGGCAGATTCTTAACCACTGAGCCAGGGAACTCCAAGCATCAGGAATTAATGATCATCCTAACTGAGGCCAAGACGACAGTGTTTGTGTCCGTGAGCTCTCATCTGAAATCCGCCACGTCCCCTCACTCTGCGCACGCGTGTGCATGTGGCTCACACGCAGAGACCGGAGGGCACCCTGGAGCCCCGCCTCGAGGCTGTGTGGTGGGGAGGTGGGCGTTAACCACCTGAAACGCGAATCACGTTTACCATCTCATGGGGCCGCAGCTCACTGGCTCCTGGCTCACCAAAATGAAGGTGACATCAGCAAGGTTCCTTTCATCAGTGGACGTCCAGAGAGCATCTTCTATAGCTCAGCCGCAGGGGACGGTCACCCCTAACAGGTCGGCCGTGACAGCGACCTGCCCGGAGGTCTCCTCACTCCTCCTTCCGAGACCACATGTTCCTAACACGGGAAAGGCATCGTTACGGGCCAGATCCTCCCCGAGACGTGGAAGACGTGTGGCGGTACCTGCGGTGTGATGAGCAGGAGTTGTGCAACTCTGCGAAGACGGAGTTGCTGTCAGAGGGAAGAGACGCTGCAGGAGGGTTTTTAAAGCCCAGAGGGATGCCTGCACATCAAAAGCTCTCCAAAATGAGCAGTTGACTCTGATCATTGCAAATAGATCAGAAACATGTGTATTGAGTCCATCCCCTTAAAATGATGGCTGGGTGTTCCCAAATGCACAGCATTTGGACACCTCAAACTTTCTAAAAATATTTCTAAAAATATTTGGGGTTCAAAGTAAGCCTTTTAGGGAAAACCAAAGCCACATGTTTCTGATCCGTTTATACTTAGCTTATCAAAATGTTGTTTGCTTTTTAACAGATATTCTATGTCTGGGAAGGTTTGGGGGTCTTTGTTATTTTTCTTTCTTAGAAATGGGAAGAAGTATTTCCCAGGAGAAAACAACTTCAGTCCTTAAAGATGAGGCTGGTTTCAAATTTTTTGGCTGAGAAATTCTTTCCTATCCTTATATTTAGGTGTGGGTAAGAAGGGAGGGAAAACAATGCAAGAGACATAAGAGATGCAGGCTCAAAACCTGGGTCGGGAAGATCCCCCAGAGAAGGAAAAGGCAACCCACTCCAGTATTCTTGCTTGGGAAATCCCACGGACAGAGGAGCCTGGTGGGCTGCAGTCTAAATGGTCGCAAAGAACTGGACACGGCTGAAGGGCTGGACATGCCACAGCCACGCCAAGAAGGGAGGGAAAGCATGCGGGCAAGTGGGTGCTGGGACTCAAGACTCTTGCCCTGAAGCGGGTGCTGTAGTTGGCTCCCCGCCCCGAGGGTGGACGCCAGCTGTGGGCAGCACCCAGCTTTCCCCGGATGACACCACCCACAGTGCTTCGTCCCTCCTGGAGCCGGAGGGACTGGGACACCAGCTTTCCATCAGGCGCCCACAGCCTGGCTGCTCACCAGAGGACACGGCCTCACCCCGTATCCATTCGGCTACAACTGGAGCAACGGTCGTCTGCTTTTTGATTCTCGACCGCATGACGGGTGAAAAGAGAAAACGCCATGCACAGGTACGGGTCGACGTCGGGCATGGAGAAGCCGCGACCCTCGGAAGTGGGGGGAGATCCTGGAAGGACGCGTCTGGAGAGGCTGCTGGCGTGACTAACGTGGGACCCGCCGGGAATGGGCAACATTTCACCACTTCCTTTTTTACTCCCAGGAGTTGATGCATGGCCCTGCTGGCCATGGGCTCAGCAGGATGTCAGGGAAGGCCTGCTGTCCCCGGGCAGCTCGCTACAGCTGCAGCGAGGTGTGTGGGACCCCGGGGCCAGCCCAGAGGCAAAGCTCGCACCGTGCGATGCCCCCGCCCGGCCCTCGGAAAATGCAGACGACTCTGCCCACCGAAAACGGGTCTGTGTGCCCCTGCAGAGCTTAGACCCTTCCAGCTCAGGGTCACTGAGGCAGGAGGGGCGATGCTCCAGCTGATTCTTTAACGGGAAGGGATTCAGTGCAGCTTGGGATCCACGCGATGCTTCTCCAGCTGTGGGCTCCACCTGGCTTTCAGAATGACCCAGACTTAAAATGCAGAAGACCAGCTCCCCCGCCACCCCCACCCCCTGCTGAAACAGGAACTGGGGTGGGAGCTGCTGGGAAACATGCATCTGAACACTGTTTCCTAAGGGGAGGGGGGTGGGAGGTATCAGGACAGAGGATGGAGGGGGTGGTAACCAGGGGGAAACACGTGGGTCTGGGTTTTCATCTCTGAGTTAGCCTCTCTCAACCTGTCTGTCTGTCTCTCTCTCACACACACCCCACCCTGGGCACTCACGGGTCCCACTCTCTGCCTCTGATCCCTGAGTTCACCCACTGGCTTCATCTGGACGCTGGGAAGTGACGCCCCCCCAGGCCCCACCCCCGTGGCCTCATGCACAACCAGCAAAGGGTCCCCGGAGTGCCTCTCCGTTGGGGAGCCCCCACCCACCTGCCGCCCGTACGCGTTAGCTGTCAGTGAGACCTCAGCACTCAGAGAGATGTGGACCCCAAGAGGGACTTCTAGGATTCTCCCAGGGACAGGACCCTGCTAACCCAGCTGAGTACGTTCTAGAGGTGACGCCTCTGCAGAAACGCCTGAGGCATCCACAGGAGCCCAGAGTCACAGCAATCCGTTCTTCCGTGGAGGAAACCTATTTATCTTCCCTCCCAATCCTCAGCATTTTATAACCTTTATCGAGACATCATGCGATCTGCCTTCACCTCTGCTCTTGTTTTTTTTTTTTTTTTTCCATAAATAAGTCAAGTCGGCTGTGGTCAATTTGACAGACTCCATGCCGACACAAAGCTGAGCATGAAAACTGGACATCACGCAGCCTCAAAAAGGAGGAAGAGGGGGATGAAGCTCATCAAACTCTTCTAGAAAAGTCAGAGGACCTGGGGACTACACGGGCTTCCCAGGCAGTGCTTGTGGTAAAGAACCCGCCTGCCAATGCAGGAGACTTAGGAGATGCAGGTTTAACCCTGGGTCAGGAAGATCCCCTGGAGGAGGGCACAGCAGTCCACTCCAGCATTCTTGCCTGGAGAATCCCACAAAGGAGCCTGGCGTGCTACCGTCTATGGAGTCACAGAGTCGGATACGACTGAGCAACGAAGCATGGGGACCACACATCCACCCTCATGTGGAGATCCATGTAGGATTGCCGGCAACGACGTCCGGTGCCAAGGACAGAAGATACCAGGGACAAGTCCTACCTGGCCACGAAGTGGTCTTAAAATCTCCTTTAAATGTTCTAAGTGGGGGGAGTCATTTGCAACCTCATCAGAATGTAGGGATCAATCCGTGTGATGGAAGAGGATTAATTTACATCTGAGCTTGGGGAGCAGCACTGGGGACATACGAGAAAGGTCTGTGCCCACGGCTTGGTCACACGTGAAGTGCACACACATGAGAAGATGGAGTACCCACGCGGCCGATCCACCCAGAGCTGCCGGAGGCCCCTTTGGGCTGAGCCTGGACACACAGCCCACTCTGGGCTGTGAGAGCATCAGACCGCGGTCCTCAACCAGGGCCCTGCTTTCAGGCCCAGAGCGGGGAACCAGCCACTCCGTTAGGGCTTCTGCTATTATAAGACATCCCAGCCACGCGTCTGCCCAGAGGTGGTTCTGCTTAGAAGGCATACATATATCCATTTATAAACAAATAAATCAATAAGTAACTGTAAAAGAGAACAGGAAAGGAAAAAAAGAAAAATAAAATCTTTCCAGAAACTTGACCTCTCCCTGAACATCCTCCCCTGAAACCCTGTGTTTTCACTTATACCACACTGAATCTATGTTGATGCTAATATGTTTGCATTGCTGGTTTTCATATTTTGTTTCTTTTTTTTTTTTTTTTCACTACTCACCCCGGGATAGCAAAGTCAAAAAAATATACCATCCTGATCAACAGGACACATCTGCAGTGAATCCACACAGAAGCAATTAATTTCCTGGTGCTATTTTTACACTGGGGGCCTGGTGCAGGCCCCCATTATACAAACAAAAACTCCAGACAGCCCCTGCTGCCTGATAAAAAATAAATCAGATTGCAGAAGGACTGTTTGGCCCAGGACTGCTACAGGCGATGGCTTGTAATGAGGCGTCCCGACACTAATTATGAAGCTTATTAAAGACAATTGTCCAACTTGTTCTAAGTGTAACCTATAATCACTCTGAAGAAGGCAGACACCCAGAAGCAGCCGCTGGCGGCCCCTTGCTCTGCCGGGTGGACCATCATGAGGCATGGCTGGGGTGTGGCCCGCATCTCAGAAACAGTAGGATTATTTCTAGCGGACTGTTCAGGGTAAATGTATCAGACCAGGCAGGTGAAAACCACCACGGCTGGGCCATAAGTCACCCACCAGGACCTCAAACACCTGTCCGGCGAGGGTCCGGAGACCCGCCCAGGTAAACACATCACCCACACAGCCTTTTCCCCCATTACTTAGTCTGAATCTTTCTCCAAGGTTGCAAAAGCAATATTTCAACGTACTCTTTCAGGAGGGGGAAGGGGGAAACGAAAAAGATTAATAAAGATGTTAGGAGGATGAAGTGCGGTGAGACTTGTTTAATTATTCCCGCAGGACGGCCCCAGCGATCTGCTGACACTTAGCCCCGACCTGGCAAATCCTCAGTAAATATTAATATATCAACTCAAACAGGGGCCGTTGTTTTATTGGTTCACGGAGCTGGGAGAGATTCGCCACAGCGGTGAAAAAGGGCTGTGCAGAGGGGAGGAGACGCGCGGCTTCCATTCCACCTTCTGCTCCACACCTGAGCTGGGAGCAGCAGCGAACCGGCAAGGCCGCTGGGTCAGCAGGGCTGCAGAGCGACACTTCAGATGCTTTCACTTCCCTTTGTGCAGCTGCTGGAATCATCCCAAACCACAGCGGCAAGAGACGGGAACAGGGGAGCGGGCACACGCGCAATGCGCTTGATTATCTGCGAGGCTGGAAATTTTAATAATGCGGAGGTCCGCCCTGGGCTCCATCAGTGTTCCTGGGTACCCTGCCCCCCTGGACAAGGGCTCTAGGGAGGGGAACCCATCACTGCTGGGGTCGGTCTCAGGACTCGCGTCCGCCTGCCCCCATCACCTCCTGCTGCACTCTGGGACCCAGGTCCACACAAGCCCACAGGCATAGCCCAGCATGGAAAAGGCCGGTGTTGACCAAGGGTTTGCTAAAGGAGAGGAAAAAAAAAGAAAAAAATTGCCGGTTGCTTTTTTTAATCTGGTTGTTATATGTGCTGGTTGGCGGTGGTGGTATTTTTGGAGTTTCTCTTTCCCTTGCCTCAAATTCAGATAGCTGTTATTGACACATCCTCTCATAAATATTCCGAGATTCCTAATGGCTGGATGTTTGCCCTGGGCCCAGGAGGCCTCAGAAGTTCTCCGGTGTAAGAAAGGGGGCTGGTGGGGCCACATTTGGCTTTCAGACGTACTGTGCCGCAGAGTTAATGCGTGATTAATTTTATTCATAAAAATGTTAATCACTTCATTGTGAGATCTTCTTAGCATTCAGCACAGCCCGCACCTTTTTTAATTTCTGGTGCCCACCGTCTCACAGATGTATTTAATATTTTCAGACACTGCCACAGCGATCGGAGGACCCAGCAATTAAGCATACGTTTAAAATTCAGTAACAAGCCCGGGCACAGCCGTGACAAACAAGCAAACAGGAAGAGGCAGGGAGGACAGTCTGCAAGTGACCGGCTCGCCGGGCTCCCGCCCTTCGCGGCCGCCCCCGCCCGCCCCAGCCCGGCCGGCCTGAGCCCTCCCCGAGCGGAGGAACCCCGGCGGCGGCATCATCCCTTCGGCAAGGGCAGCTTCAAGTAGAAGGAATTAAGAATAAAAGCCCTTGGGTTGAGAAGCCGTAAACCGTCTCCGCGTTCTCCCCACCGCCGCAGGGGACCCGGGGGACGATGGGGACCGTGGGGGGGAGGGGGTGTCTGGGTGCCCCGCCCCCCACCCGGCCCCCCGGTGCAGCCGCGCCATTGTGCGCCGCACTGAGCCAGTGCTCAGGACGCTGGATAAATGGATTAGGGGATCAGAGACACCCGCGGCGTCTTCAGAAAGCAAACAGCAGCCGCAGAAAGGGCTGCCCTTGCGCCCCGCCCGAGGAGGCGGGTCGGGGGTGCTGGTGGGGGCGGGGAGGGCTCCCTTCCTGGGCTGCAAGCCGCCCGCTCCCCTGCCTGCCGGCTCAGGCCCCTCTCTTCCTCTGACCTCCCACTGAAGGCAGTTCCAGAATATTCGGCCACTCCCGGGGCCTCCCGGACCTCTGCCCCAGGGTGACTCACAGGGACCCTAGGCCCGCTCCTCTATGGAACACAGTGATAAATAAAGCAGTGTGAAGGCTGCTGGATTTTAAAGATGAATCTAAGGATCCTATCTGTTGACATGTTTTCCTCCACCGGAAAAAAAACGCTTTTTATTTGAAAAGGAAGTAAAATACTTCTGGGGGCCCTCTAAAGCACTGTGCAGCCAGGTAGGTCAGGCCCTCTGACCCCCTACACTGACCCCCGGGAGGGCTCGCGTTCAGACATCTGTCCTGGGAGGGAGAGGGGACACGTCCAGCTTCAGGAGCTGGACCAGGGGTCCCCGGGGGAGGACCTTCTAAGGCCGGGCACCTGGGAGCTAAGACTAGGCCAGGGCCCTGGGCAGACCTGCAGCCTCTTGGCCCCAGCAGAGCCTCAGCAGTGGCTTTCCACATGGAGAGACCAGTCACCCCCCGGCCCCTGGGTGGGCGGCCTCGCCCAGGAGGCCCTTCCAGGGGGCCCGGTTCCTTCCATGTGCACTCAGGGGACCCCTCGAGGTGGCGGGGTGCAGTCACCACCCCAGGCTTCAACCCGCTCTACCTCCCACCTCTGCCCCCTGGCCACCCAACCCTGGACTCAACAACCGCCCCCCCACCCAAACCTGGAGCCGCATCCTGGGGGGAGGGGGGCGGTGGAGAGGTGGGGCAGGAGGCTCCCCGGGGCCTGGCACCTCACAGCCCACAGGCGCAGGCCGAATGCTCGTGGCCGGTACCAGAGCCTCCTCTGTCTGGCTCTCGGGGGTCCCAGGAGGCCTGAGTGCCTGGCTGACTCGCATCCCTGCAGTGGGGCCCCGGCGGTCCAGGCCCTGAGCAGAGAGCGCCAGAGGCCAGTCAGGCCTTCTAGGCCCCTGGCGTCTATGCACCCCAACCCTGTGCCAAGCTGCCCCCCCAGAAACGCTCCCTGGCCTTGGCTTCCCTCGCGCCCTTTCCCCACCTCCAGCTTGGATGCCCCAGGGGCAGAACCCTGCTCCCCCTGGCGCACAGGTAGCCCCATCGCTTTCACCAGCACATCCAGCAGCCCCAGCCTGACCCTGCCTCGGCCACCGGGCAACCTCGGGCCTGCTGGCACGGGGAAGGGAAGGGAACCCCAGGGCCAGGAGGACCAGAAAGAGGGCTCGGCTCAGGAGGGGCGCTCAGGCCTCCCAAGGCCCCTGGCATCCGGGGAGAGGACCAGCACCCACCCTGACCTCGCTGTCTCCCCCTCCCTCCTCCTTCCCCGGCTTCCGAGCGTCCTGGCCAAGTACCATCGACAAGGACAACTGAAACTTTATAGGGCATGATTCACCGGGTGGCGGCCTCTTGGAGTCAGAGAGAGTATTACATTAATCAGTGTCAGGCCACTAAAACCAAGATATGAATATGAATTCTCCGTATCGCAGGCGAGATAAATGTGCTGGTGGTGAATATAATTGATCGGGGAAGGGAGGGAAGGCAGGGTGGGGGGAACGATCTCAGAGACCAGCAGGTCAGTGGTTCAGACATGGCTTGCACCCTACTCCCCGAGTCTTCAAACCAGGAATGGGGAGAGGGGGCTGGTCTAGAAAAATCACGCCTGGGACCATCTCCCAACACCTCTGCAGATCTGGAGCAGAGAGAGGAGGTCTCGGAACCAGATTTATTCTTTCTTCTCTTCCCTCAAATAAGACCCAAGAAAGACAGAAGTGCACTGTTTGGACTTGGGGGGGGGGGGTCCTTTCTATGGGGACCCCGGCGCCTGTGGAGGAGGGAGGCCAAGTCGCCAGCCTTCATCCAGCGGATATCCATCACCCTTACATGTTCAGGTTTGGTCTTCTCCTGATAAGACGACTGTCAGCCTGTGAAACTGTCCTGAGCAGGGGTGGGGGAAAGGGCCGAGCTAGCGCCTCTGCACACACAGAAAGTTCCAGAAACACTTCCACTTTGGCTTTAAAAGGAAGGGGGTTTCTAGGTCCAGTCCCAGGTATTTCAGGGCCTCCCTGTGGGCACAGCACACCCTCAGCGTGCACACTCTTAGGTGGCTGCAGGCGCTGGAGAGATGTAAACAAATAGCACACAAAGGACAAAAATGCCTTTCAACGCGCGATTAAAAATTCATGTCTAGCTCTTCACCGGAGGAAAAAAAATAACTCTGAGGCTGGCGATCTGATTTCTTTGCTGGGAGCTTTGGTCCCCAGGAGGGGAGCACAGACCCTTCACGACTTCTGGGCCATGGGGTTCTGACGCCTGGTGAGCACAGTGTGGCCCAGGGGTCCGAAGTGTATTGGAGAGAAATAAAGAATGGACATAGGGGTTGAAAGCAGAAACGCGGCATGGACCAGCCTCTTTGATGGGGGGTGGGGGCGCCTGGGGGGGGCGCCTAAGGGTGAGAAGGTGGAGCTGGGCCAGGAGCAGAGGATTCCAGGGCCCACCCACCGAGTCCCACCTGCAGCCTCCCAGAGGCCTTGCCCAGCTGGAGAGCAAGTTGTCTGTGGGCTGGGAGAGCCAATCCTCATCAGAGGGGCAGAGCATGCCTCCTCCAAGGGCCGTAGGTGCGCCCCCTCCCCAGACACAGGATTGGATACCCTGGTTCCCAGAGGTCAAGGCTTGGGCCCAAGGCTCTGTCCGAAGGCTCTAGACTGAAAGCAGAGGGCCCCGCTGACCCCTGAAGTCCTAGCAAGGAGGATAGGTCAGAGCTCCTCTACGGACTGGCAAAGGCCAGAGGGGATTCCTGGCTCACCAACCCACCACCCCCCTCCAAACCCCTGCCAGCAGCCTACCCAGCAAGCCCAGCACCGCACCACTCCTCCAATTTCAAGCAATCAGGTGGCACTTTAGAACACAGAGAAAGCCCTCCACCATCATTCGAGCCTGGCGCCCACGGCAGAGCCGCAAAGCCAAGTACCCCCAGGCTGGACACCTCCATCGGCCCCCCATCCCGCTCGCAACCCATAGAGGGCGCCTCGAGCACGTCGGTTGGGACCGGACGCGGCTCCACCTCGGCGGCCCCTCGGCTCCGAGGCCGGGCCCCCGGCCGCCCCCCACTCCCCACCCAGGCCCCCCCCGCCCATCCCCCGCATGTCCCCCGCACGTGTGCTCGCCGCTTCGCGCTCCCTTCAGCCTAGGGGCGCGGCAGGAGCCTCTTCCTTTAGACAGCTGGGGGCGGGGTGGGGGTGGGGCGCTGGAGAAGGACGCAGGCGCTGGGCCCGGGGCCGGAGGGCCAGGGGTCTGCACCCCCCCCCCCGCCCCGTTCGTTCGCGGCGCCAGCGCCCCTCCACCGCCGCACAGGAGTGGCACCCTGCCTGTTCTGTCCCGCAGCCGCGGTCCTCGCCGTGGAAAGCAGCCCGGTGACAGCGGGTCCCCGGAGGGCGAATTTGGGGGCTGGGCTGGGGGTCAGGAACGTTCAGCCCGGCACCTCGGACCCGGCCCCATAGGACCAGCTAACCCCGCGGCCTCCCTCCATCCTCGCGGGCGGTTTTATAAACGTTTGCTTTCTCAGTGCTAACGAATTCAACGCCGAGTGTCCTGCACCTTCTGGAAGCGCAGGCTGCGCGCCCTGCTCCTAGCGCCCCAGTCCTGGCGGCTGCGGCCCCCCCCAGGCGCCCGGCCGGCTCTCACCCGCGCATCCAAGCTCCACCCGCTTTGTCTCCTACCATCGCTGTGGCTGCGGCTGCCTCCGGAACTCGGCGGCCATCTGGGCGATATTGGCTCCTCGGCTCCCTGGGTGTGCCCAGGGCAGGGCGCCTGAGTTTAAAGGGACGTCCCTGGGAGACCAAAGCCCGCTCCCCTCTTTGTCACTGCCCCCCCCCATTATAGCAGTCCCCCCTGGCTCAAGCCCAGAGAACTACCTAGCTGCATCCCTGGCCTGCCAGCAGTGTTTAAAAAAAAAAGAAGAAAGAAACTTCCAATTTATCCAAGTGTGATTTAGCCAAATAGCTAAAAAATACACTGAAAGCAAAATTTCATACTCCATTATGTACTCATTCTACCCACGAAATGCCCCGACGCCACAGTGCACCGCTCAGACAACTGGTTATAAATTGATTTCAAATAGGAAGTTCTCCTTTGGGGACAGGATTGAAAATTCTTTTCATTACCCCGCCCCATCGTTTCCCACTTTAAAAAAATCGTTTTATAAACTGCCTAAAATCGAACTCATTTATGTCCTGAGAAAGGCATGCCCAGATAAATCTGTAAGAGTTGCAAGGAACTGAACTGCCAACTGGAAACTGCCGTGGTAACAACATTCACAAATTCAACAACAGCGGAAAGGCTGAGCAACACGGCCTTCGGGGGCGGAAACTCCCCAGGAGCCCCTTTCCCCAGCCAGGGGCAGTAAAAGCCCCCGCCAGGATTTCGGATTCCCGGGTTGAGAACGCCCGCGGCGACGCCCAGCCACACACAGCAGCAGGAGCAGGGGCCATCATTTCGTTTAGTTTATTAGACAAAAATATATGATTTAGACAAGTTTGCTGACGCGCTATTTACAATCTGAAATCACTCTATATACAGGAAGGGGGGAAAAAAAGACACAAGCACGTGGCGGGGACATATACCAAACCGATAGTCACCCGGAGCACGGTGACAGCCACCCCCGAACATAGGCCGGGCTGCCTGGATGCGGAGCTCGGGTCGGACGAGCCCCTTTCCGCAGAAAGCGATGGATGGGAGAGTCCTCGACTTCGTGGCCAGATCTGTCCTTTGCACCAGTCTCAAATATTTGTCTTAATTCCTCCCTCATCCCCTCCCTCCCGAAGATCTCCCCCCTCCCCACCCCCCGGAGAAAGTCAGAGACGACCCTGGATCAGGCCGACGGGAGCGCTGCTAGAATCCGCGGCGTCCCTTCCTGCGTGGCCAGCGAGCTGCGGGGAGCGGGAAACAGCGAGACAAGAACACAGCGCTGTCAGTGGACGGAAGCTGGGACCCGGCAGGGGGACTCTGCCCGCCGAGCGCCCGGGGAGGTGGCGCGGGGTCGCGGCCCGGCGCGGCTCCCGGCTCGGGAGAAACCCAGGTGGACTCCGCCAGCGGGCCAGGGCGCCGCAGGGCTCGTGGACCAGCGCGCGCGGTCTACGCGGGCTGCGCGACCCCGCCCCCGCCCCCACACCCTCGCCCCCCGCCCGGCCGTAAAGGCCAACAGGCACTCACTTGTCGCGCACCGGCTGGAAGGGCGACTTCAGCTGCTGCGCGGGTGAGTCCGGTCTGGGGAGGAGGTCTCTCTCTGGGAGGAACCGGGAGACATCGAGCTTAGGACCCGGACGGGGGAGGGGCGCCGCGGAGGAGCGCTGGGCCTCCCCTCCCCCCCCCCCGCCCGCCCCTGGAAGGTGCCTCCAGAAACACCCCCGACCCCCCAGGGCAGGCCAGCGGGTGAGCACGGCTCTCTCCGGAAGCCCAGGGCCTCGGTCTCGCCCCTCTACTTCAGGCAGGAATCATGGCTCAACCCCAGCCCGGTGGCCACCTGGTCTCACCCTCCTGGGCAGTCAGCGCCCCCAGCCAAACCCCCTCCTGGCCAGTGATCTCCTCCACGCCATCCTCCCGGGGCCAGGGATCAGTGCTCCCCTATACGTTCCCCCCACCCCGCCAGTGCTCCCCTCTACCCCCCACCACCAGGCCATTGATCCCCTCCAAGCCATCCTCCCTCCGGGGCTCCTCTCTACCCCCCTCACCGGGCCACAGATCCCCTCTGCCACCCCATCCCTGGGCCAGAGCTGCCCTCCGCCCCCAGGCTCTCCCCCGGTTCTCTGATTCCTGGCTTGGGGCGGGGCGGACGCCCCTGGGTGCCATACCTGGGAGCGAGGGACTGCTGCGGGCGGAGGCCTTGTCGCCGTGGAGCACCCCAGCGGCCACGGGGACGGGTGGCTGCGGAGGGGGCGGCGCGGACAGGTGCGGGCCGTGCGGCGCGCCCACGCCCAGGAAGGAGCGCACGTTGAGCAGCGAGCCCTGAGCGAGGAACGCGCCGTTGGTCCAGTTGGAGAACTTGCCGATGTGGCAGGTGTAGAGTCCGTGGCTGGGCAGGAAGGCGGGGTGCTGCAGCGGCGCGCCCGCCGGGGGCCCGTGCGCGCCGCCCGGGTGGCCGGAAGGCGGCGGCGGCGAGGCCTTGGGCGCACCGTCGGGGCTGGTGGCCGTCTCGGCCAGCGACCAGATCTTGGGCTTGCTGTTCGGCGCGCCCTGCAGGCCGCCGGCTGCCGCAGCGCCGGGGCTCAGCAGGCGCGTGCTGCCGGGCTCCGGGAGCTCCTTGGCCAGGCCCAGGGGCGAGTCTGGGGGCTTGAGTGAGTCAGCAGAAGCCAGCGGCGAGCCCTGGTCCCGCGCGAGGGCCGCGGGCGCGTCGGGCGCCCGCGGCGCCTCGGCTTTGTCCTCCTCGTCCTCGTTGCTCTGGTCGCCGTCGTGCTCGTCGATGTCGATGCTCTCCAGGTCGATCTCTTCGTCATCCTCGGCCTTCTCCGGGTCCCCCTCGGTGTCGCTTCCGAAGAGAGCGCCGTCCTCCTGGTCCTTGCTGCGCGCGCCCCACGTCACCTTGTTCTCCTTCTTGAGGCGCCGGCGCGCGTTGGCGAACCAGGTGGAGACCTGCGTGAGGGTCATCTTGGTGATGATGGCCAGCATGATCTTCTCGCCCTTGGTGGGGTAGGGGTTCTTGCGGTGCTCGTTGAGCCAGGCCTTGAGCGTGCTGGTGCTCTCCCGCGTGGCGTTCTTGGGCCGCCCGGGGTCTCCATACTGGAACTGCCCGTAGGGGTAGTAGGCGGGCGCCGTGTGGGCCGCGAAGGTGGCGGGGTGCACCCCGGGGTTGTCCTTGAGCTCATACTGTGAACCCTGCAGCCACAGACCCAGCGAGGGAGGAGGGGGAAAGCGGAGAGAGAGAGAGACAGAGACAGAGAGGTGAGCCCCCGAAACTGGGCCAGCCGGGGGCAGACAGCGCAGCCTGCTCCGGAGCAGGACGCTGACCCTAATGCACCACCCGGGTTGGAAGAGGGGGTCGGATCACAAGCCGCCCCCAGAAGCGGCGCTTCCGCCAATCACCGAGACATTTTTTTTTTTTGGGGGGGGGGGGGCATTCAAGAAAAGTTCCAGAATCCTCGCAATGTGCTCTGAGGACCACAGCGGGCACCGGGGACCCTAGAATTTCCCTAGGCCGCCCTCGCTGCCCCCACCCCCACCTCCCATAACCTCTCCAGAAGCCCGGGTTTCCAAGTTTATCTCACACTCGCTCGAGGGGACAACCTTTTAACTGGGCTGATAAAACAGTTTCTCCAAACTCTGAGGACCGAGAGCCCAGGCCCCCCCTCCCTTCGACCCTGAGGGGGTCAAACAAAATAAACCGTCCCGGGTTTTCAGAGAATCCAAATCCGCCAGCAATTTAAAATGAAAGCGCGCTCCTTTTAGCTCCCAAGTTAAATCTGCATAGAATGGCTCACCCGCACTTAAAGGTCTACAGTGGGTGACAGGCAATTTAAAATTTTAATCCTGGCCGTGATCGACAACAATAACAAAAACACCGTTTGTTTTCTTAAAATACAAAAAGAGGGCTTATCCGGTAAAACATTAACGCAAGGCCTCGAGCGCCGGCTGCGCGAAGCAGAACCGCTTCCGCGGCCCCTTCTCAGGGACTTTATCTCTCAAGTTTGACTTTGATCAGGAGCTAGCAAGCACAAACTGTTTGCAGGCATTTAGAGGCGGTGATTTATTTGCAATCAATATTCTTTTTATCATCGGTAGTAAAACACAGCAAGTCAAATTATCCCATCAGGTTTTTTGGTAAATAACATTTTATCTTTCTAACAACCTCATTAGGCCTCATTATTACCATAAATTGCCCAGACAGACATTCACTCACAATTTTATCTTTTGACTTCCAAATCCCCAACTGTAAGGGCTTGGAAAACCTAGGCCTAGAATTTGAGTTTGGATTTAGGCTTTCTTTCCAAGAAGGAACAGGAGTCCAGGAGGAAACACACGCACACACTCACACATACCTTTGGGGGTGGAGGGGGGGCGGATTTCGATATAATTTGCCCTTAAAAAAAAAAAAAAAGTATCTCTGTTTCCAACCACAATACAATGGGAGAGGGTCCTCACTGCAGGGCCCCCACCCTCATGCACAAACACAGGCGGGTTTCCCAAATGGCACATAACTGTATTCAAATTTTCTGTTAAAAAATATATATATACATATATATCCTCCATGTAAAAACTGTCGAGTTGTGTTAGCAGAAGGGGACCTCCGACTCTGAGAAAGTTGCAAAAAGCAGATTTCTTGGACTATTTAGTTCGGTGGTCGAAGCCACACAGACAACGTTTCTCTGGCCAGATTTCGTTTTCTGCCTAATCTTTGCAAAACGTCCTTTGCACGTTTCTAATTATTTTGGTTGTAACTGTAAGGAAGACATTTCGGCCTCCTCTCTGCTGGGAATTCTCTTTGAAAGGATACCTTGTAAATCTCTCATCGCTTCCCCGGCATCCCCGCCGCCAGAACAAAATGGGAGCTGATCTTTTTCCAGAGCAACCGAGCTAAACGGCAGCTGGGGTCGCTTTCAGAGAAATAGGCTTTCTTTTCAAAACTACAAGAAAAGTTCCAGCAAAACACGCCGGCCGCCTTGCTCCTGTACAGTTGCCGGGTGTTTATTTTCTGTCTCTTCTTCGCGGAGTGGGGAGACCTGCGGGGGGGAGGGGGTGCCTGCAAATTGCCTGACCCCGCGGGCAGCAGCGCAGGAGGGGGCTGCCTCCCCGACCCCTGCGCTCGGCGTGGAGTCCCCAGCAGTCCGAAGTTTAAACTAGACTTCGCAGGCAGACCTTAGAGAAATGGATCCCTTAGACCAACGGCCCTGCGGAGCATTCAATCTGCAGCACACTCCCCACCCCACCCCCCACATCTGACACCCACTGGGACAAGAGGCTAAAAGGACAGCATTTATTTTAAGCCCAGGGACACAGCTCTTTTTAATCCTCCATTACATAACGCAAGAAGAAAACTGCTTTTCTTTTCGGTGCAAATGAAATGAAAACTTTGACAACTTACGGAAGTCAAAGCAAACACCGTTTCAGACGCCAACAATTATTTCGCCTTTTTTTTTTTTAATTTCAAATGTGCACTCGGGCCTTGGAGACCCCACTGCCCGCCGATCTCCATTGTTAGCCTTACTCTGACCGCCTCTCTTTCGCTTTAAAAGGTTCCCTCGGGCGCACGGGTTACAACCGCACGAGTTCTGCCCAAGAGGGAGAAAATCGAGTCTCCCGGCCCAGCCCAAAAGCTGAAAAGGTCGCGCAGCGGGGCCCGCAGCCCGGGAAGGGGCGGCCGGGTAAATGGGGCCAAGCCGCCCCGCCTGAACCTCGCCCGCCTGCCCCGCCGCCGCCACCGAATCGGGGGCGTCGAGCACGAGTTTGTCCCGACCTTCGGCGCGGGCCGCTGGCCCCGGGCCTCCTCGGTGGGCCTCCCGACTCCCACCGACCCCCCGCGCGGTCCAGGCCTCCCATCTCCCCGCTTCCCAAGGCCCACGGGCCGGGCCGTTACCGGGCTGGCCTCTCCGCGCTCCCTGCCGCCTCCGCCCCGCCGGACTGGGGCCCCCGCGCCCTCGGCCCGGGCGCCCGGATCGCGCGGCCGGAGGGCAGCGCGTGAGAGCGGGCCGGGCGCACTCACCATCTGCGTGAAGAGGCTGAGGTCGGCGGCGTAGGGTAGGAAGGCGCTGTAGTTGGGCGCGCCCGCGTAGGGGCCGGCCGCCGCGTACATGCCCAGCACCGAGGTGACCGCGGCCGCCCCCGCTCCCGCGCCCAACTCCGCCGCCCCCGGCCGGCCCGACGAGGCGGCTGCCGCGGCGGCGGCGGCGGCCGCGGCCAGCACCCCCGGGCGCTCGCCGCCGTAGGCGCCGGGCCCCGCGGCGCTCAGGTACTGCGGGTAGCCCAGCTGCGGAAAGGACATGTCCGCGGAGTCGGCGGCGGCGGCGGCGGGCAAGTATCAAAGGGGCGGGGGAGGCAGGCGCGGGGCTGGGGAGAGGCTGGGGTCGGGGGGCGGGGAGGCGGTGGGCAGCGGGCCGCCGGCCGGGCGCGCTCGGGCCGGCCCGGAGGCGGGGGCCGGTGGCTGCTGCTAGGCCCGGTGCTCGCTGGCGCCCGGCTCCCGGCTGCGCCCGGCTCCGCGATCGCGCGCCGACTGCGGCGGCCGCCCTCCGCTCGGCGGCGCGGCTTTCAGACACAATTTGAAGTTGATGCTTTGATTGGCATCCCCTTGAGCGCTGGCCCCGCCCCCGGCTCCCCGCCCGCCCCCTCCCCGCCACCCGCCCTCGCCGGCCGCTCCCGCCCCTCCCGCCGAGCACGTGGTGCCCCGAGCCGGCCGGGCCACCTCCGCCCGCCGAGCGCCCGGGCGGCCGGTGCGGCCCGCAGGCCGCGTCCCGGCCGGCCCGCCCGGCCGTCTGACAACCTGTCGACGCGGGTTTACAGCTGGCGGACACCGGGGTCTGCCGTTTCGCAGCCCGGGCGCGTCTTGCTTGCTCACAAAACACCACCTCGGCGCCTGCTTTCCCACCGTTGGGGAGGCAGGGAAGGGGCGGGCGAAGGCGCGGTGCCAGCCGGCGCGGAGCGCCCTCTCCTCCGAGCTCCGGGCTCCTCCTCGGGCGTCCCCCCGGGACCTCTTTTGGCAGAAGTGCCCTTAAACCGGCGCGGCGTGGCACCCCGAGGCAGGCAGGGTGTCCCCCTGCCCCCCCCCCCCCAGGGATTAACTGGGTATCCCTCCGGCAGGGGCTGGCTCGCTGCACTCGGAAAGGCGGGCAGCCGCCGAGCACCGCGAGCTTTTCCAGCCGTGTGAACTTTAAGAAAGGCCACCGGCTGGGAAGCTTGGAGGAAGCTAACGGCCTGTTCTTTGGGGGAGGGGGGGGAAGTTACCTTTTCTTTGCGGAGAAAGCGCCACCGCGGCGGGAGAGACACACGCCGCCCCCGCCATGGCGACAGGAGGGGCCAGCGTGGCCTGGACACCCCTCGTTTGTCCACTAGGCGAGCAGATGCTGGAAGTCAGCTTGTGCGTAGCGCGCCGGCCCGAGGCGGCGCCGCGACGAGCCTGAGGACGGGGCGTCAGGCTCCCGCCGCCCGCGCCCCTTCTATCCTCCGCCCGCCCGCTCGCCCGCAGAGCCGAGAGCGACACGGCAGGGCCCCGCGTGCGCTCGGGAGGGCGGATCCGGGGTGCCTGGGGTCTGGTGGGGCTGGGGCGCAGACGCCCAGAATGCTCGGTCCTCCTGGCCTCCCTGCCTGCGCCTTGGACCACGCTCGGGCAGGCCGCTCCTGCGCGGCCCTTGTGGATTGGCCCTGGAAGCTGGGTGGGCTGCGCGCCCCCCGGGTACCCGCCTGGGCTTCCTCTCCTAAGCTGCGGCCAGAGCCCTGCGAGCACTCCTTGAAGCGGCATTCCGGCACGCGGAACCGTGCAGGGGTGGCATCCACGGACCTGGTGTCCAGCTCGCTTTGGGCCCGTTGGAGACCACGGAACTGAGGCCACGTCCCCAGCGTGCTGCGCGTCTGTACGCTGGACACCTAGGCATCCACCTCCAGCCTCTAACCCCCTCTTCCAGTTGCCAGGAACCTTCCAGGCCCAGGGATTTTGGAAGCACCAGGAGAGATTCGGTTTCCCCAGCTGGGGACCTGAGGACAGAGCCAGCGCCTATAATTAGCCGCGGTAACGCCCGTAATAGTAATGACTGATTACCAGCTGCGTAACCAGCCTTCCTTTTCTCTGTTCAGAGTCAGATTTTCTTCCGGGTCACGCTCTCACCCCCTCCCCTTCTCTCCACCCCCAACTTCACCCCACTAACCAGCCCCTCTTACCCACAGCAACTGCTAGGACTGCTTTCCTGCGGTGACAGCTTCTGGGGGTGGGAGGACGGCGGGCAAGTGGCGCTCCTGCTCTGGGAAGCCCCTGACCACAGCTTCCTCCTGTCCCCCAGCCCCCCAGCCCACATTCCCCAACCCCCTCTTGCCAACACCCAAAACAAACCAGTGGGCCTTGGCCGCTGTCCTCTTTAGCAAACTTCAGGGTCCCGCTTCAGGGTGACGGGTAAACAGGTAAGATAAGGCCTCTCGTGAGACCTGAAGAGCCGGATGGAATGTTTGCCCAGAGAAACCCCGAGTGTCAAGATTGAGCCACGGGATGAATCACCTTCTCAGCCCTACGTGCAGCCGTGTGAGCCCGTCACACCACAGCCATCCCAGCCTGGGGAAGATGGAGGAAGCCAGGACAGCCTTGTCCTGACCCCCAGGGGGCCCAGCAATGCCACTGTCCACGCTCTGGCTGTATCTGCATCACCTCTCTGGTCCTGGAGCGATTTAGGTTCCTGAACGCACCTGGGGGGTGAGGGGGAAGGGCCCACCAGAAATGGTGCCTGGGGATAAGGCGGTTCTGGGGGAACTGGTACTAAGAAGGCCTGTGGACTTGCCCCCAGGGAGCCATGGCACGGTGCCTGTAGGCCTCACCAAGGGCCAGGCACAGGATCCTAACGGAGTCTGGCAACCACTCCTCCCCTTCTTTCTCCTCGGTACAGGGGAGCCCCAAAACTTGCACGTGGAAAACTTGGAAGCAATGTACACACACAAAGAATTAAGAAATGTGTCCAATCATCAAGGGGGGAGCAGAGAAAGATCTAGAACCTCCTGGCTCAGCGTCTTGCCACTGGCCCTCTACTTATTTTTAACATCAAGTGGTGAAGTAGAGCCCAGGAAGGCCCAGGGTGCATGAGGCAGGAGAGTGGCCCTCTGCCCAAAACCTCCTTGGGGCTGACTTGACCAAGTGCTAATGGATCCAGAACTTTCCCCAAGAGGCCAGCCCAGCTCAGCAGCTCAGCTCTTCCAACGTCCAGGCCATCCACAGGATGACCCTGGTCCTGCACCAGAGGCTGGGGTTGGGGGGTGTGGGTGGTGGGGTTCCAGCTGTCCCGCCCTCGGAAACCACAGCTCCCAGCCCGGCTGCTCTGGGCCCGAGAACGGGGAGAGCCCCGCTTCGCAGAACTTCAGCCACCGTCGCTGTCTCCCCTGGGGTGGCTCAGGCAGGCCGGATGCCTGTTACAGGAGCCCCAGGGACTAGGCCTTACCCCAGCCAGTCGGCGACGGGTCTGCCCTGAGCCAGAGACAGAGCCTGGGAGCCCTGCAAAGCCGGGCCTAGGGGTCGCTGCGAGGTCGAATCGGAGCTCTGGCAGGCTGGGTCCGGGAGCCCTGTGCTCAGTAAGGACCCCCACTCCCTCACGGACCCGAGGCGGTTAGCTTCCATCACCCCGCAGAGCTCCCTTTGGCTGGAAAGCCCGGAGTCTTGGCGCCCCTCACGGCGAGGACGTGAGCCTCGGGAGGCACCCACGCGTGTGCATGGCCCGCGTGTACATGTGCGGCTCGGGAGGGAGGTGACTCTGGTGGGCGGGGGAGAAAGGTTCCCAGGCCGCCTACCGGGAGGGGGCGGGCCTGTGTGATGGGGGAACAATGCGCGTTTGAACCAACTAGGCGGAAAGTTCTTTTGCTCCGTTTCATTGGGGGGCGGGGTGAGGGGAGGTAGGAGCTGGTTTTCTAAGAGGAGGGAATTCCTATCACCCACCTGAAGCATATCCTGGTCTCTTTCTTTCCCCAGACCCCCATAGAAGTTCCTACAGTTCCCTTCCCTACCCTTGCCCACCGCACCCTCTGTTTACATAAGAATGAGATTAAGTCAACCAAACGGCATCCTCATTTACAATTTTATTCCCTCGGAAATAAACCACCAGCCTTTGCGGATCCAGGCCTCTGAGCTACCAGGGACCCAGTCCAATCCCCGAGCCCTCACGGACATGCCTTTGTCGCCAAGGCCGGGGCCACTTAGACCGACTCGGGCGCAGCGGGCGGCGCCTCGGCCTCATCCGCCTGCCTTTCCAAAAGGCCCGTATTTGATTTGCAGATACCAGGGCTGCCTCGCGGGGCTGCAGCTCGGATCGGAGGCCGGCACCCCGCCCCAAAGCTTGGACCCTGATGGATGAAACCCTGGTCAACACTTAGGACCTTTCTCCAGCAGGATCCAGCCGGAAAGCCACCCCCGCTCAGCGTCACAGTTCCCGGGCAGCCGAGACCCTCTCAGGAGCGTCCAGCTCTCATCCTGGAGCCCAAGGGCTCCAACCCGGAGCCAGCCCGGTTGGTCGGGCCACGGTGACTCGGCTGTCCTCTCGACCTGGACCCCTCGGGGCCGCGCCTGCGCGCTCCGGCGACTCCAAGCCCAGACCCACGCGGAGCCCGACCGAAGGTTAGCTCTGGTGCCTCACGGCCTAGAGGAGCACCCAGCAAACGTCCTGAGCTCGCGGGACGGCGGAGCTCCCGCTGCGAGACGTGCGCGCCTGCCTCGGCACGACAAGCCCAGTGGGGCGGGCGGAGGAGATTCCAGAAAAACCCAGGGAGAAAAATCGCCTTGCAGCAAGGGCCGTGGGACGGCCAGATGCTCGGGGCCAAGCCCCGCACGAACGTAGTGCGCGTGTCTGGATGGAGGGGGACGTGCGCCCCGGGCGCCGCGAGCCTCCTGAGCCGGCCTCCGTTTCCCCGGGTAGAGACACGGACCACAGGGGCCCGGCCTGGAGTGTCGGAGGAAGCGAATTACATGCGTGTGCGCACATGTCAATATTTTATAAACCTCCCCTTAATTAACCAGATCATTTCCATTATGCCTCCAACCCCATCCACCGCACCGGTGTGAGGGTTTGCAGGGTTTATAATTTGATGCCACCAGACGGTTGCTTGGGGGCAGAGGTGTGATCGCCCGCGCCAGCTGCCCTTGTATTTATTTGTTTTTCTCCCGTGTTCCTGTAGGGCGCCATTATGCAGTTTTTAATTAGTTTGTGTTTGTAGTTCACCCGTCCCAAATCAATGCCATCCCGGAGCACGGCGATGTAAATTCTCGCAGTACAGGTGTAGCTGCCTGCTCGGGAACACGGGGAAGCGCGTGTCTGACAAATGAAAGCTGGGCGGACTGTCAGCTCTCGGCAGCCAAGAGGCGCAGATCAAAGCCATAGGGGACTCCTGAGCCCCCGGAGCGCCTCAATGGCGGGGCTCCTGATGCTATTAGAGGGAGAGTTGGGTGCAGCTCGGCGTGGGGGACAAAGTGACTTTTCCTTTTGCTGGAATCCTGGGCTCCCTGGGCCAGCGCCGGCCTCCCGCGCGCCCTGGCCGTGGGGCCTGGTGGGCGCCGGGGACCCTGCGTCAGGCTGGCGCCCCGGATGCCTGGCTGTGGGACCCAGCGCTGGAGAAAGGTCATTGCCCCTTCCCGCGGGGTTCCGCAGCCCTTTCATAGAACCCGCGACCAACAGCCAGGACTTTGGGAATCCCCAGAGGGGAGAACCCCCACCCCCACCCCCAGCTCCTGCTCGCTTCTCTTCTTGAAATGACCTCTGTGCAATGAGTGTAAATTATTCTTCTCAGCCACCAGGGAATTCTTTCCAAGATTTTTTTTTTTTTTTGGATCGGGAATAAGAGATTGTTCATCTTTAACTAGACCACATAGAAATTATGATTCAACAGCAGTGTGTATTTAATTAGAGTAATCTCACTTGAATTTAATTACCTAATGAATTATTTGTTTAAAAGGTAGAACGTCTTGTTTGCCAAGTGCCGTGCAGACCTCTGATAAGAACTGTGTTATAAGGACATTACAGTATAAAGCAGCCATGTAGGAAGGTTTGCGTTTTAACTCTTTGTGTGTGTAAGGGTTTCTGTAGCACTCGGAGCACATACTGTGATCATCTCCGGAAGGCTGAGGGGAGGGCAGAGGCTCCTGTTAGCCAAGCAAAGGCTTAGTTCTGTTATGCAGGCAGGGCCCCTTCGAAATGAATATCCTCCAACCCCTTTCCTCACACACGTCTATTTTTAAATGTATTTCATTTTCTAATAGTCTGTGCGTGTGTGTGTGTGCCAGATGACAGCTGCCAATTATGACTCACTTTATGATTCATATTTGCAGTGAAGCGGTGTGTCTCCTTCAAGAAAACTCCAGCCCAGCTGTTCTGAGCGCCTGAGCCTCCATCCTAGTGGCACGGAAGGCTTTCTGAGGTCATCAAATGTTAGAGGACGGGAAGCTACAGACTGTGATCTCAACCCCTAATTCCTAAATAATGGAAGGATTTCATCCCCTCTCGTTTTGCAAGAGCAGATAACTCCAAGCCGTGCGTGCTACCCTTTCTGATGGGTTCTGAAGGGGATGTGTCTCCAGCTGAACATGTATGAAATCCACCTGGTTGAATTCCACTGTGATTTTCATTCATGGCTCATTAACCAAATATTTAACTACAGATTTGGGCACTATTATTACATAAATATTAAGTATTAATAATATAGTGTTCAACTAAGTAGGAATAGGCTTAGAGAAAAATAAAAATCTTTGATAAGAATTATTAACTTTTTTTAGAGTCTGATTTTTATCATAGCTGTTCATTTTAAAACTGATGATTTTACAGCTCATAGTGGTTATTAATAAATTATAAACTTAATCATGTTAAGTTATGGTTACAGTAGCATCTTTCTTCCTAAGAAATAGATCTACATGAATACATATTTTAAACTTAGTTATAAATTTACTTCACATATTCTTCCAAGTAACAACTGACAATAACAACCAGAAAGGACATTGAGATAATAGCTTAGGGATGGTAATACATTCCTCAGATCTGAGCAAATCCAAAGACGATTTGCTAGTAAAACCCTCAAAAAAAATGATTTGTGAGCGATGGAAGAAGGAAAATACTAAATAGCATATTTATGTTGGGCTCTTTCCAAAATGTTTGAAATTTAGACCAAAGAGTATTCCATTTCTCATGAGTCCCTCTCAGCCCTCAATCACTTATATTATTAAAGATAAAACCTACCTACTAGAAATACCTTTGTAAAATCCCAATTGATAAATATAGGTCCATACAACAGTCTGGGTAAAAAGTTTCATCTTCCATGCATGTGTGGACCAGAAGTAACTAGCTGATATGGTAAAAATCTATTCATTTAAGAGGCATTCATTCAACAAAAATACCCCACAGAGAACTCTTTGGGAGTTCAGGAGACAGTTTCTGGAAAGTTCTGAAGATATGCAAAGACCACCAGCATCTTCCAGGACCATTCTCATAGAAGAGCAAATCCAGGGGTATGAATGCTCGAAGGATTTCCCAGGCAAGATTACTGGGCTGGATTGCCATTTCCTTCTCCAGAGGGACCTTCCCAACCCAAGGATGGAACCCATATCTCTGAGTCTCCTTCATTGCAGGCTTACTCTTTACCACTGATCCACCAGGGAAGCACAAACGGTCTGAGGGGGGAACCTTAACAAGCCCCAGACCAGGGGGACCCTCGCCTGCTCTTGCGAGGACATCCCTTGCACTGTTAAGGTGCCCAGGGATTCTCCGGAGTTCAGGGTGCCTGTCCGTCTGCCTGCCACCTCCCCCTCCTCTTCACCCCTGGCAAGAAAAACCACACAGAGAGGCCCCAGGCCGCCATCCTTGAGGGTGTTGAGTGAGTGTGGACGCAAGGTGGGAATGAGGTGCTGAGAGACAGAAGAAGCACAGGAGGGGAGGTTTTCTGTTCCCAGACACTCGTGCAGAGGATCCTTGGGCCCAGGGAGCTCGGCACCCCTGTGACCGAGGAGGAGGCCACCGTGGGCAGGGCCCCAGGTCAGGAAGGTCCTCTTCTCTGACTCCTGCATGCCTGCCCTCTCCGAGCCCCCGCTCTCAGAGTCCCTCCTAATGCTCTCCCGCTGAGGAAGGCTCCCAGGACCCGGACAGGACCGTCCATGCCACGGGCTGCAGGCGCCCGCCCTTTGCCCTCCAATCCAAAAGCACATGGCCTGTGGTCCACCCTCTTAGCAATAAACTGAGTGACTGGCAGGCTAATCCTAGCCCCTGATTCAACCTGGGACGGCCGTCAGTGGTCAGAGGGGGGTGAGCTTCACCTCTTGCACGGGGAATATTGTTGTGTTTGTGCAGGGACACGAAGCTTGCCAGAGAGACCCACGCTCCAGATGGAGGGCTGTGGGGGAGAGCCCGTCCTCCCCAACCTCTCTTTGGAGAAAGGGAGGATTAACACCCTCTTGGCCAGGGACCACTGCCTCTCAGATGCAGCTGATGGCAGAAGCAAGTTTGGAAGAGACCTTCCGAATCCTGCTACCTGTCTTAAGCTGCCCTGGCCACCACAACAAGACCCTGTAGCCTGTGGTTTCAACAAGGGAAGTGTATCTTCTCACAGTTCTGGAGGCTGGAAGTCCAAGGTCAAGGTGTCAGCAGGTTTAATCTCTCTCCCCCTGGCTTGCAGATGGCTTCCTTTCTGGTCCTGCTGGTCCTCTACAAGTCCAGGTTTCTCTTTTTTAGGATTACTGGTCAGATTGGATGAGGCCCCACCCTAAAGAGCCCATTTTAAAAGATGAGTGAATGATAGTCACTCATTTTTGTGACTCCATGGACTGTAGCCCTGCAGGCTCCTCTGTCCATGGGATTCTCCAGGCAAGAATACTGGAGTGGGTTGCCATTACCTTCTCCATCATTTTAAAAGAATCACATCTCTAAAGGCCCATCTGCAAGTACTGTCGCCTTCCGAGGTGTTAGGCGGTTAGGGCTTTTGTGGGAACACAGTTCAGCTCAGAACACCACCCACGGCCACCCGGCCCCCTCCCACCCCAAACAGCATCAGGGTGCATTAGTTGAAGTCCTGATCACTTCTGACACAATAATGCATCCTTTAGTTTGGAGACAGAAAAATCTCAGAAGAAGCTCCAGAGTTGCTCCCGCCTCGATTTTGTAGAGAACAAGAACTTCTTCATTAAAACCAAAACAAAAATGTGTAATGTTCAGTAGGGTATCATATGTATTATATTCCCTACATAAACTTTTCCCAGTGTTGCTTATTATCAGAGGTTAAAATTGGCCACTCTGTCCATCTCAACTATAAGGGGACTTTCACATAACAGGGTTAAACTCTCTAGACAAGAAGAGCCTTAGTTTTGAAGCAAGCATGTCTGAGAAAGTGAGTTTTATGCTAAGCCTGTAGCGACGTCTGCCTTGTCTCCATCCCTCCGAAGCTGTCCAGTGGCTCTAGGAGGCTCCACGCTGTAGATGCAGCCCCCCAGCCTCCCTGTGATTTTTCTCGGGAAAATTTCAAAGGTATCCGTTAAGCCCTGTTTCCCAGATTTCAGTAAAGAGGCAGAGACTGTGCAGTACTTAAGCCTCTGGCTTGAATCTGCTGGGGCCCTAAGGTTGAGGGTTAGGGCGTAGACATAAGTCTGTGGTCGGGAAGGAATTGCCAGAAAAATGGAAAACTGAGCCCCATTCCATCTTTTATCAGCAGCCGCACCTCTCTGCCAGCAGATGCATCATCAGCAAGGCGGCGGGGTGTTGGGAGAGCTCCGGCGATCATTTTCCAAGCTGAGGACTGTGTGACATTATCTCTAGGGTTGAGCTAAGTGGTGTGTCTAAGGTCACTTAGCCAGTGTGTAATATATCCAGGATTAGAACCTCAGCATGCAGTCCAACAGCGTGACAGGACAGACGGACTCGCTGATCTCTGGATTCGACCTCCTTCCCACCCTCTCCTCCCAAACCTGGAGGGAACCCCTGCACCTGGGTCCACCGATCCTGTCTCAAGACCACCAGCAGGCACTTTGGGGAGCTCCTGGCTCCTTCCTCCCTCCATCCCTGCCCTCCTTTTTACCCCTTTTATTCATTTATTCTCCTAACAGGCACTTGTGGAGGAACCACTTTAAGAAACGGACAGCATCATGTGCTGCGAGGGATGCTAAGATAAAGGAGACAGCTGTCCTGGTCACCTAAGTGCCTAAGGTGAGGTTGACAGTTTGGTGGAACACATACAAACACCCCCTTATTCTGCAAGGCAGGAAGAAATGCCAAGAGGGACCTCCTAGTTCTTTAACATCAGGATCTCAGCTCCGAATCCCTTCACGTTTGGCTCTGCGGTGCTGAACCTGCAAGCCCCGTGTCTGCGTTGCTGGTTTCTTTCCGTTAGACTCTGCCACCAGGGGATGCTTGGCGGTGTGGTAGTGGTGTGTGTTGGGGGGGAGGAGGATCCTGCAGGATGGAAGGAGCCTGTCCCGGATCACTTCCTGTGACTCGTCACCCTCCTGGGCACTCTTCACCCTGATGGCAGTGATTCCTTCCTGTAGCATCAGCTGAGTCCAGTGTTCAGGTTTCTAGCCTCACAGAACCAGACGGTCGCGTCTCCTTGAGACCCGGAGCCGATGACCAGCGTCTCCGATCCAGAGGTCCGGGGTCCAGCTTGTGGGGCTCTTTGAACTTTACTGTTTTACCCACTTTGTCCTACTTCCTAGTTTCCACATCTGCCTCTGAGGAGCCCTCCTGTTTTCTTTTCACCTTTTCCGTTAACTAGTTGGAAAAGTCTTTGTACTGTGTTTGCTAGGGCGGCCATAACGAAGGGTCCAGACTGGGAGGCTTGTATGACAGAAACTGGTTCTCTCCCAGTCTGGAGAGTGAAGGCCAAGGTCAAGACGTACCAGGGCTGGCTCCTGCTGAGCTTGTGAGGGAGAGTCACCCCAGGCTTCTCTCCTACCCTCGGGAGATCTCTGGGAGATCTCTGAGTTCCGGGTCATCTCTGGGGTCCCTGGGCTTGAGAGGCGTCAGCCTGCTTTCCGCCTTCATCTTCACATGGTTTTCAGTCTCCGTGCCTTTCTGTGTCCAGATCCCTCCTTTTCACAAGGACGCTGGTCATGCTGGATTAGGGCTCAGACATACTCAGCTGTGACCTCATTTCAACTCATTACAGCTGCAAGGACCCTGTTTCCCAATCAGGTCGCATCCTGAGGTGATGAGGGTTAGGAATTCAGCGTGGGAATCTGGACGCTGAGTCGGGGAGAACAATTCAGCTGGCTGTTGCTGCTGTTCTGTCGCCAAGTCGTGTCTGCCTCTTTTGTGACCCCATGGACTGTAACCCACCGGGCTCCTCTGTCCGTGAGATTGGCTAGGCAAGAATGCTGGAAGGTGTTGCCATTTCCTTCTCCAGGGGATCTTCCCCATCCAGGGATGGAACCCACATTTCCTGCATTGCAGGGGAAGGACTCTTTATGGCTGAGCCACCAGGGAAGCCCCAATTCAACTCATACCAATATCTAATTGAGAATTTGTCATGTTGACTTTCCTCTATCCAAAGAACTAGATAATTTCTGCTCCCGCAGTAGGCCCGGGCTGATGCCAGGGACCCAGACATAGGAATCAAAGGAAGAAGTTATTGACTCTGTTGGTGAGGAGAGGATGCAGAGACCTACCATTTGAACCGGAACTGAAAGGTGACCTGGTTTCAGATGGGTAAAGCATATTTTAGCAGAGGGTGCTCCCAAGCGCACAGAAGTCTCAGAAAGCTGTGAGCACATCGGCCAGGCTGCAGTGGGCATCATCAGGGACACAGTGGAAAGTGGGGCTGCAGCAGAGTGGGTTTCAGAAGCACAGGATGAGTTTGGACTGTGTTCTGGGCCATGAGAAGCTGTGACAAACCTAGGCAGTGTATTGAAAAACAAAGACAGCACTCTGCCTACAAAGGTACAGATCGTCGAAGCTATGGTTTTTCCAGAGTCATATATGGATGTGAGAGTTGGACCATAAAGAAGCCTGAGCACCTAGGAATTGATGCTTCTGAACTGTGGTGTTGGAGAAGACTCTTGAGAGTCCCTTGGACAGTAAGGAGATCCAACCAGTCCATCCTAAAGGAAATCCACCATGAATATTCACTGGGAGGACTGATGCTGAAGCTGAGGCTCCAATCAATCGTTTGGCCACCTGATGCAAAGAGCTGACTCTTTGGAAAAGACCCTGATGCTGGGAAAGATTGAAGGTGGAAGGAGAAGGGGACAACAGAGGCTTAGATCATTGGATGGCATCACCGATGCAATGAACGTGAGTTTGAGAAAGCTCCTGGAGTTGGTGATGGACAGGGAGGCCTGGCGGGCTGCAGTGCATGGGGTCGCAAAGAGATGGACATGACTGAGAGACTGAACAACAACTACTGGGCCCTGAGGAGGTACGGCAGGCATCTGAGGGGAAGAAGGAGGCCCTTAAATGTGTCAGAGGAGAACCAAGAGCCTGTGTAGGACAGAGTGCAGAGCTGAGAGCATCTCAGCCAAGGTGGCCGCCATACTGGTACCCCCAGAGCAAAGCGCCTGAGTGCTCCTGAGGGGAGGTAAGGAGACGGTCCACCTCCCACCGCCCCGTGGTCTGTGAGGAGTCCACTCGGTAAGGTGACGGGGGATGACTGGTCCCCCTTCCTACTCACGCCGCCAGGCAGAACAGCTCCGCTCCTTCGTCTTACATCTTAGATTTCCAGGGAAGATTTTGTCTGAACAAAGGGTTTTTTGCCTTAATACAAACATCAGGAATCACTGAAGTGCGTGATCATCAGATTTCGGATTCTCTTATCGTCAAGAGATCTGAAGATGCTTAAATCTCCAATTGGTTGTGGAACCTGGCGTAGTCACACAGCTCCTTGCTCTGGCTGGATTCTGTAGGTTTTCTCTACATATCCAGAATGTGCAATCTTATCTTTTATGACAGGGTATTGAAGAATTTGATTGATTTCTCATGATGTATGAAATGTTAAGTTAAAACAGAAATCTGGAGTGACACAAATTTAAGGGGAAAATAATGCTGTCCAATAAAGGCAATTACCATTATTGTCATTATTAATGATATTATTGGTATTTCCTCACCGACAGATGAGAACAACTGAATTGCAAGCCTTCCCTTGGCATGAAAACGTTCAGGCCATTACCCAAAGACTGAGTTAATAGTTTCATCATGAGGGCAGATAAATAGAGGGGCCATAAAGTGGGATAACGATCGTTCCATGTGTGTTGTGTCAGAAAACTCCTGATTGACACGAGGTGGAGTCCCTCCGGATCACAGGGAAAGAGCGATGCTATCTAGATGGTCTCCTTCCCGACTCCACAATGCATGTATACTATATGCAGAATGTATCATTGATTAACATCTGCATGGAACAAACTCAGTGTCAATTAGTCCATCTTATCAGTGCCCCTTGATGTCTTCACTGGGGGATAAACCCCTCCAGGCTTGCAGAAGTTAACTGGGTTTTATCTGGATAGAGGAAGCCAGCAGAAAAGCTACTGTTGCAGTGTTGTTAACAGTTGGGTAGTTTACAAGCTCATCAAGCCTGTTGTCAATTTCCAGGGCTGCTCATGCCTAACTTCATTATATCACAATGTAACCAGGTTATGTAAGAAGTTAAATAAAAGAAGCTCCATTGAAACCCTGGCGTGAACACTCATCCTCACAGGAAGATTTACTCTTATCAGAAGAGATGTGATTTTGTAGAACAGTGTGTGCGTGTGTGTTAAGTCTCCCTGTCCACGCATGGAGATCTGTATCCTCGCGTAAGGAGGAAAGCTTCTGCTTCTCAAGTCTCATTCTGGGCTATGTTGGAGCACTGTGAGACCACAGTGGATTTACTTCAAGCATTTGATGGTTGCTGACTTTCTGCAAATTCTTCCCTGCCCCTTGAATTCCGTTTAATTTTACCACCAAAGCCAAGCCATCCAAGGAGAAACCACCTCTCTAAGCCTTACTACCGCCCACCTGAAATGTAAGCATGTGAGTTTCCCAGAACTTAACTAAAACAGACACTGACTTTCTTGCCCAGAAGAATCATCCTTTACTTGTCACCTCCCCCACCCATTAGTCTGTCTACCTCCAAACGTGTTCCCTCCTCTGATAACTCACTCTCCTTTTTCCCGTGGCTGCCTGAATCCATGTGATGTGACTTCTGTCTCCAAAGTCTTTCAGAACCAGCCACATCGCGCTGCAGTTCAAGCCTATAGCTTGTCCCAAGGGCCCCTTGAGAGGCCATCTTTCCGTGGTGCATGGGGTGATTTCACCAGCAGTGACCTGCATTTTACTCCCCTGCTGAAGCCTCCTTGGTCCCCTCTTGACCACAGAGTGGAGGGGCTCACCTCCTTAGCATACTCTATGGCAGCCTTCATGCTTGGAATGTCTTCACTGGAGCTGGAAGGAGCTGAGCAGCTGTGGCTCTTCTCCTGTCTCCTGGAAGGCCTGTTTTACTGCAATCGGGTATTTCCTCTAGAGGAGAGAGTATTCCTGGTGAAATGCGAGCCTTGGCTCTTGTTGGATCTATCATTCATTACTCCGATTGCTTCTACTTTCCAACCCACAGTCTGAGCCCAGAATTGTCTTCTCCTTTCCAGCTCATCTTTCATTCCTTGGTATTTAACATCCAGCTGGAAAACCCATATATTACCTTGCAATTCCAAAACTTCAGAATTCCTTGGAAAGCATGTTCCAACGTGTGGCTCTTGCCTATGAACCTTCTGATTTATTAGATATGGAGGTGGGTCCACAATTGAATTTTAAGTATATTTGTTTGGAGTTTGGTTGAAAACACACATTTAAAAAAAATGTTTATTTTTAATTGAATAATAATTGCTTTACAATATTGGGTTGATTCCTGCCATATACACCAGCCTGAATTAGCCAGAGTATACATATGTCCTCTCCCTCCTGACTCTCCCGCCCACCTCTCACCTTTCCCACCCTTCTAGGTGGGAAAACACATATTTTATGAAAAACACATTCATGAAAAAGTGTCCTAGGTGCACAGCTGGATCCTTCAGCTTTCGTGAACTTCACTGCCTTCTCCTGCAGACCCTAAAGTCTGCGTGGCTGGCTGGTCCTGACGCCCGCTGTCACTGACACTAGCCCCCAAGTTCTTCTGTTTCTCTGCTCCCTGTCTGCTCACTGTGCCCTTAATCTCTTCTTTCGCCCGCCTTCCCACCTCAGTGCCCTCAGGAGCTCTGTCCTGCCCCTTCTCTCAATCTAGGCACCCTCCGTGGAGACCCTCCTCCAGGCTCTGGGCTTTCAGCACTGGCCTCCCAGACCTGAGTCTCTCATCCAAATCTCAGCCGAGTTACAGCCCCCGATACCCGGCTGCACCGGCCTCATCCTCACCAGGCAACCTGTGTCTCTGCGATGCTAATGGAGAGTCCCATCCTGCCTGATGTAGTTCATATCTTGGCGGCCAGCCTGATGCCTCATTAAGCTGTCCACCTTCAGGTCGGTCTTGTTCACCATCCCCGTATTCATTGTTCAGTTGCTCAGTCGTGTCCGACTCTTTGCGACCCCATGGACTGCAGCACGCCAGGCCTCCCTGTCCTTCACCATCTCCTGGAGCTTGCTCAAACTCATCTCCATTGAGTCGGTGATGCTTTCCAACCATCTCATCCTCTGTTGTCCCCTTCTTTTCCTGCCCTCAATCTTTCCCAGCATCAGGATCTTTTTCAGTGAGCCAGCTCTTTGCATCAAGTGGCCAAGGTATTGGAGCTTTAGCTTCAGCATCAGTCCTGCGAATGAATATTCAGGACTGATTTCCTTGAGGATGGACTGGTTTGATCTCCTTGCAGTCCAAGGGACTCTCAAGAGTCTTCTCCAATACCACAGTTTGAAAACATCAATTCTTCAGTGCTCAGCCTTCTTTATGATTCAACTCTCACATCCGTATATAACTACTGGAAAAACCATAGCTTTGACTATACAGACCTTTGTAAGCAAAGTGATGCCTTTGATTTATTCTTTGACTAAAGTTTTTTCTATACATAAAAGGCAGGCTGAGAACATGGCTGGGGACTCATTCCAGGAAGGCCTCGTAGGGTCTTGCTCAGTTACAGGGGGAGTAACATACACATATTCCTGTCAGTAAAGTTTCTTGTATAAAATAGAATATCCCTTGACAGCCCCATCCCCTGCCTTCCTCTATCAAGCCTGCTCCATTCACAGAGGTAACTGCTTTGCCATCCTGGGTTATCCTTTCTGCCCCTCTGCTCACTCACAGACAGACATGTGCACACCCACCTATGTGCCTGTGTGTAGCTTTCTGTGTCTTTGTGCAGGTGACGCGGGCCCACTTTGACAGTTGTCCTTAACTCAGGTTCATCTTGGACGTCTTCCTTATTTTCTTCATGGCAGCATGTACACGTCCTCACTGCGTGTCAGACACCACTGCTCAGGACCCCAGAGCTGACTGAATTAGCTCCCAGTTAAGGGGCATTTCAGTGGTGTTTAATCAGTTATTAGCCACATTGGGCTGTGGGGTTTTTCCAGTAGTCGTGTGTGGATGTGAGAGTTGGACCATAAAGAAGGCTGAGTGCCAAAGAATTGATGCTTTTGAACTGTGGTGCTGGAGAAGACTGTTGAGAGCCCCTTGGACAGCAAGGAGATCCAACCAGTCAGTCCTAATGGAAATCAACCCTGAATTGGAAGGACTGATGCTAAAACTGAAGCTCCATCCTTTGGCCACCTGATGCGAAGAGTTGACTCATTTTAAAAGACCGTGATGCTGGGAAAGATTGAAGGCGGGAGGAGAAGGGGATGATAGAGGATGAGATGGTTGGATGGCATCACTGACTCAATGGACATGAGTTTGAGTAAACTCCGGGAGACAGTGAAGGACAGCAAGCCTGGCGTGCTGCGGTCCGTGGGGTCGCAAATGGTCGGACATGACTGAGCGACTGCCCGGCGGTGACCACGGCAGCTGCAGCACCTCCTGCTGGGGCGCGGGTCCCTCCAGGCTGGATGTGTCTGCACGTCTGCTCGGGCTGCTGTTGAGAAAGCGCCCAGGTCTCCTTCACAGTGATGACGGGGAGCCCCCTGAGCCCTGGGGGTGACTCCTCGTGGGGAAGCCAGGGCCGCTGGTGAGCTGGGGGCCCCCCCACACCCTCCGGGGGGCTTGGCTGCCCTGGGGCAGTCCAGGTGACAGGGCAAAAGGCAGAGGGCAGATCACACCTGGGGGAGCCCTCACTCAGGGGCGGGGCCGGGCAGAGGGTGCTGGCACACGGGGCCCACCCTGAGAACCATGGGGTCCCGCTGCAGCCTTGGGGTCCTGGGCCAGCCCCTGAGGCCACCGGTGGGCCCCCAGGAACGCAGCATCCGGCATATACTGTGGGCACTGACATGCTGAAGGCCTGGCCCAGACGCACTTCTGCTTTGGGGCCCTGGGGGTGGAGAGGGGCCAGGGCCGTAAGGAAGAGACTGGTCCTGAATGAGGGGCGGCGGGTGTGCCCACGGGGACACTGAGGCCTGGCTGGTGGAGGCGGCTGCGCCCAGCACTGGGCCACTCCCCCCACAGGATCCAGAGCAGGGCAGGCCCAGAGCCCTGAGGGCAGAGGGCGGCAGGGCGCCCCAGGACCCGGCCTGGCATCCCCGTGGTCCGCACGGTCTACACGTGGCGGGCGCTCCAGCGGGCCCGTGTGGACAGAGCGCCCAGCTCGCCGGTCACGTTTGAGAGGAGGTCCGTCACCAACCCTGTTTAGGAAAGCTACTCTGTTATTATTATTATTACTCCTTCCCAATGTGGGCCAAGTATTTTAAAGTCTAATTCAAGCCGTAACGTTCTTCACAGACTTTTGCGGAGTCGGCGTCTGAAATACAAATGGGCTGATTTGCATTGTGGTTCTGCCCATTATTTCTTTGTTTCAATTTCTCAGGGTTGTTATCATTCCTTCTGCCCTCCTGTTTATCCTCAGCTGAGCAGGCTGGCTTTCCTCTCGCAAACTGACTGGGCTGTCTATAGCTAAGGGGTGTATTTTGATGATAAATTCACAAAAGCCGTTCCAGGAGAATTCTACTCCTGTCTTCCCGGCAGGCTGTGTGTCTTTCCACACCTGAGGGGTAACCAGCTCCTGTGGGGGAGGCATGGGGCAGAATTAATGACCTTCATAATTGCCTTAATCACCGGTAGCCATGCCCTTAAAGGGTCAGTTTTGGGGTCAAACAATATGACCTCAATGCAATTGATTTTAGAAAACATAGCTATGGCTACTGGGCACCTAGGTCGTGTGAGATATATATATACCTTAACACTAAGGGCCTCAAAGAGTATGAAACATTTATTTCTAAGTTTCTTTGTGGTTGTCATATTGTCCTCCAGATTCTTATTTGGGAGTGCCTGGAACATTCTGGAATTCACCAATGAACCACAAGCAAAAAAGATGGCCTGGTTTCTGGGTACAGTCTCCCACTTGCTGTGAGTCTGGGGTCAGGAACAGGATGACCAGAGAGCAAGCAGCTTCCCGGCCAGGTCACAGGGACACCCTCCCACAGCCGTGAATTCGGTAACTCAGGACCTAAGTAGAGCGTGTCCGGCCCACATTAGAAACCTGAGTGGAGACATGCACTCAGGTGGTCCTTCCAAACCTAACCAGCGGCTTCACGGAGCACTTATGAGCTTGTGAAGAATGGGGCTTCATTCAGCCTCATTGGAAACTTACGCCCCCATGACTCACCACTGCGGGTCTCTGGCCCCAGTGTTAGGCACGAGGTACAAGGGCGTGGCCGTCTTTCCCGGAGCAGGTTTCGGGGCAGACGGAGAGACCGTGGATTCATGGAGACTATCGGAGCCATGGGCCCGAGTTCTGGGGAACCAAGTGGGGGTTTGGGGCCCAGAAGATGCAGCAGCTCCAACCTGGGCAGGGCCATCAGGGGCCCCAGGGGCGGGGCCTGTCTGGGGCTGGCATGCAGGGTCATCGGGGCCCCGGGGGGCATGGAGACATGGCCTGTCTGAGGCTACCACACAGGGTCATCGGGGGCCCCAGAGGGCGTGGCCTGTCTGGGGCCACCACGCAGGGTCATCGGGGGCCCCAGAGGGCGTGGCCTGTCTGGGGCCAGCATGCAGGGGTCACGCTGAGAAGGGACTGGTCTGGGCGGCCCGGAGGGATGGTTAGTGGTCTATCTCAGCTCAGCCCGCACTCAAGGCCCAGGGAGGTGGGGCGTCTGGGGTTGAGGGGACTGGCAGGGGACCCTTGTCCCCCCAGCAGTCCAGCCCACCCTCAGAGAGCCGCTCAACGGGTGTCCAGGGGCCCAGGACCCAGCGAGGGCCCCTGCAGCCCTAACACAACACCACAAACTGGGGGTGGGGTGGGGCTTGAAACACCAGACCTCTGTTCCCCCACAGGCTGGGGCCGGAAGCCTGAGGTCAAGGCGACTCGGGATCACGCACTCTCCACAGGCTCCAGGGGCCGACCCTCCCTGCCCCACCTGGCTGCAGGCTCCGGGCACTCCTGGGCTTCTGGCCCCATCCCTCTGACCTCTGCCCCCGCATCACAGGGCCTCCTCCTCCGTGTCTGTGTCCCTCTTCTGCTTCTTGTGAGGACACTGGCTGCTGGATGTAGGGGCCAACCAGATAGTCCAGAATGCTGGCTTCCCGTGGACATCTATAGGCTGATTGAATTGACGTTCTTAAATCCGCAAAGACCCTTTTCCCGAATGAGTCCATCTTCCCTCATTCCAAGGTTAGGACATGGGCATATCCGCTGGGGACCACCGTCTAGCCCGAGACAGGACTTAGCACCTGCTTCTCCTCCTCCTGGTGGAGAGAGTCTTGGGCAAACTCCCAGGAGCTGGGCCACATGGACCCCATGGCCCGGGGGTGTGGTGTGGGAGGGGGAGACGGCTCCTGCGGCTCCCAGGTTTCTGCAAGGGGACACGGACAGTCTCAGAGAAGAGGGCCGGGCCCACCTGTGAGGTGAGCACTGGGACAGCCCCCCACCCACCCCTGCTCCGCCTGCACCCTGAGCCCAGACACCAGAGAGTCTGTTTCCTTCTGTCACCTACCAGGTACATGAGGACTTTGTCTTATTTTCATGAGCATCGAAATCAAACTGAGGACTTGGAGGAAAGTTTACTTTTAACTCTTTTCATGCCCATCATGATTTTATGGAGCTTCTTCAAACGTCCTCTTTTCCAAGCTAAAAATCGATGTGTTTTTGTCTTACATATCATCCTAGACTTCAGCGCTCAGGCTGGAGAACTAGAAAGACATCCTTTGAGAACTGGCACCAAAGCTGTCTGAATTACAACTGATCAAATTCGAGAGGATAAAGCTGCCAGATTTTAATGTCGCGTAATTAAAGCTCCCCTCATTAGGGACACGAGAGGAAAGGGGAGCCCTTTCAAAGCTGCTTCAGTGGCTGCTGCCAAGTGCGGACTTCCTAACTTCTCCACCGCTAATTACCCTCTGAGTTTCTGCAGCTGCTTTCATCCAGGAATTCCGAAGCGCATCTGAGTCGCTTACAGCACCCTGTCAAGTTAGGGACTCCGGGCTGCACTAAAGTAGGAGACCTGCCCTTGGGTGACCGAAGTGCACAAGCGCTGGGAGCTGCTGGCACCTGTAGCCCGTGGATTCTCACCGTCCCAGACGCGCTACGTCTGTGTGGCTTTCCCGAGGGGGCGGGGACGCCAGGGCCCCCCAAGGGCATCGCACGGCCTGCCGGTCCTCTCCCCTCCACCATCACTCTGGGCAGAGAGCTTGCCCCCTCCCTTCGGCTGTATCCTTGTGTAATGCTTCATGCACAATAGCTAGTTCTTATGTTGATTTGCTTTAATTAGTGGTAGGAGGTGTCAGAGACTTGGAGTTCGGTCCCTGGGTTGGGAAGATTCCTTGGAGACTGACATGGCAGCCCACTCCAGTACTCTTGCCTGGAGAATCCCATGGACAGAGGAGCCTGGCGGGCTGCAGTCCTCGGGGCTGCAAAGAGTTGGAAACGCCTGAAGCAACTTTCATGCATGCTTTTAATTACTGTCCTTTCTTTTCATTGACCATCACTGTTTCAAGGGGGTAAGGACAAAGCGTAAAAATGAATCAAGCACCAGCAATGATAGCACATTCAGCACCGATCTGGGCTTTGGGGATGAACCCTATTCTCCAAAAAGGACAGTCTTCTTCCAGCCCCTCCCACCTTGACCCATTAGTTCTGCCCACAGAGGATGCCATATTATGGGTGTGCTTGCCTCTGTGGAGTAGAGATTTCAATTTGAAAAGAAAATGTGTGTGTCTGTAATGTAAATGAATTAATTTAAAATACATATGGAAGCTTAATATTTAAATGAGGGCAATCATGAATATATTTGAAAAATAAATAATTACCTACAACTTATCCTGAAGACACCAATGCACGTACTTAAAAGAGTCAGAATCAGGGGCAGGGAGAGACAAGCAATCCCGAAAACCAGCATTCAAAATCTGGAAGGATTGCCGAGATCACGGCTCTCACCAAGTGGTGCAAAACCCAAGTCCACTCTCTGCAACCAGCACCTGCTGTCCTTTTGTTTTTATTTGGAATCATTCTCTCTATGTGAAGTAAAACTGCCCTGGAAATAGGACTGGGGGGATCTGCTTTTGATTTTTAAAAAGTGTTTATTTCATACTGGAGTATAATTGATTTATAGTCTTTGTTAGAGTCAGATGTACAACAAAGTGATTCACCTGTACATGTACACGTGTGCGTGCATGCTAAGTCGCTTCAGGCGTGTCTGACTCTTTGTGACCCTGTGGACCATAACCTGCCAGGCTCCTCTGTCCATGGGATTCTCCAGTCAGGAATGCTGGAGTGGGCTGCCATTTGCTTCTCCGGGGGATCTTCCCCACCCAGGGATGGAAGTCCTGTCCCTCGGGGTCTCTTGCACTGGCGGGCAGATTCTTCACCACTGCACCACCTGGGCCACCCCTCTTGCAGAATCTTTAACATGGGGACACCACAGACTTTTTGAATATCCATCTCTTCAAATTAGACTCTGCAATAGGGCAGGTTCTGACTCTGGTGTGAAATTTGCTTCCAAATATGGACGCAGGGAGCTGAGCTCACCATCCGGGTGTGGACGGTGTGACGGGACAGAAGTCAGCTGGGTCAGGGGAGCCCCGGGGTTCATTTCTGACTGACAGCCCGACTTCGTCCACAGATGGAGTGTACTGGATGACTCAGCCTTCGTTTATTTTTAAAACTGGCACCTTCCTCCACAAGTAATTCAGTACAGGGAGGGAGGGGGAAACATAGTCTGTGATTTAGACTTTACTTGGCTGATAATTTTGACTTGGTGGGTTTCTAAAAATAACAGATACTGGTTGTGTCAAAACAAGAATGTTGAGGTGAGATCGGAGGGTCATTACTTCTTTTAAAGTCCTTTCCATTGATTATTGACTGGGAGGCTGTTTACTCTCCATTGGGAGCAGCGGCTGATGGAGTGGAGAGGGAAGATGCTTTCTGCCATCAGGGGGGAGCCGGCAGGTTTTGACAGGGGAGAGGGGGACCACTCCTGTGCGAAGCCACGTCATCTTGACACCTGTCTTGGCAGGCGAGGCTGTGGCAAGACCGGTGGATGCCTGGGGCGCGATGTCAGTTGGGCATCTCCTGCCCTTCAATTATCCAGGAGCTGATAAAAAAATAAATAAATAAATAAAATCAAGTTTGAAATTCGACGTGATTCACTAAGTTAGTCATCACCAGTTTGCAGAGAGTTCAGTTCTGGAGGTGTTGCCTGGCGCTCCCCGGGGGCGAGGAATTGACTGTGCTGTCTCTCCCAGCCACCCGGCTTGTCTCACGTTGCAGAAGTGATCAGACCAGAAGCTCTGGAAGGACCCAGATCCACCAGGGAGCACTTACTCCTCCTCCCAGAGCACCCGAGTGGGCCTTGCTGCGAGGCACGGAAGGCGTGAGGCAGCTCCTGCTCGCGTCCGTCAACGCCTGTCCCTGGGCTTTTGCATCTGATTGTTTCGCAGCTATCATTGTTTTGAATAGTTGAGTCTTCCGCAGCGTCAGGGTCCTTGCTATCCCCCTCTTAGAAACAGAGTTTTCAGGGAACACGGTGCAGAACTGCACACGGCAAGGCAATGGACAGAAGATCCGGGAGGGATCCACACATTAAACCAACAGTCAATTAATTTCCTCCGCTAAGAATGCACCTCCGTGGTACCCTAATGGCGTGAACCAAACCGTAAGTGATGAGAGCCATTTCCTCCGCTCCCTGGGTGCCATTTAAGACTCCAAATGCCCACTTTCTGAATGACACACTGGGGGGGCTAAATGAATTCATGCCATTGATTTTTGTTTTTTTTCTTTCAGTAAAAAAAAAATTTAGACATATTGAAGAGAATATAGAAAATTGTAGAAGGGAAATAGTTCTTCCACTCAGGTGTGACCCCAGGCAGTATTTTGGGGGATGTAAAGACAAACATAAATAAAATGAGTCATTTTATACAGTGTTTTGTATCCAGATGTTTCAATTAAAATTATATCATAAACATTTCCCAATGTCATTTAATGTTCTTAGTAGTATATCATTTTACTTTTTGGATATTGGATAATAATGTATCCTATTGGATAAATTTAATCCATTTAATCATTCCTCTATTTTGGGCATTGAGTTTTTTTGGGGTTTTTAAATAATTCTGAATAACGGTATTATTTATAATCATGTACCATAAACTTTGAGAGCTCAGTTAGGTCTTTAGGATAGAGCTCGAGGAATGAAATCGCTGGGAAAAATAATATATACTTTTTAAAGGCTATTCCTAAATAATTCCTATTGTACCCTCCCCAAACATATATTGAAGAAGGAGAAGAGGGCAACAGAAGATGAGATGGTTGGATGGTATCACCGACTCCATGGACATGAGTTTGAGCAAGCTCTGGGAGATGGTAAGGACAGGGGAGCCTGGCGGGCTGCAGTCCATGGGGTTGCAAAGAGTCAGACACGACTGAGTAACTGAACAAAAACAAAGACAAACATACATCTGTGTCTACAAGCTTTACAGCTTTATGGCGGGGTCGTCTCTCCGTATATGAAACAACATTGAGTATTTAAATGGAAAAAAGCAAAAGAAATGTTGTAAGTATGTGTTAGGTTAAAAAATATAGTTACTGGTTTCTTCTGCATTTCTTTTACTACAAAGATTTTTTTTTTTTTTTTAATCTTTAGCTCCAACTGTTCAGTGTGGAAGCCAGCTGCTTGCCCTGAGTGCTCTTAAATCTAAATGTAGATGCAGCTCTGAAGGGAGTGCCTCAGTTCCTCCAGGCACACATCAAGTGCTCAGCAACCACCTGAGACTAACAGTTGGCCCAGCGGGCGGTGTAGATACAGGACGCCTTCATGGTGGCAGGAAGTTCTGGGGTGATGCTCTAGAACCACACCCAGGAGGTGGGCTGGGAAGGACCCCCTGGAGTCCCAGACGTGGGCGCTGGGCCTCTCGGGGCCCCGGCAGCCCGTGGTAACAGCCTTCCCTAACTGGTTCGTCAGACAGCTCACTTCTCCAGGGTGGGAGCCTGGGAGCATCTGCAACCTGGGAGCAGAGACATCCCTCAGAGATGAGAGCGTGGCTCCCGCTTGGATTCAGGGTCATCCTGTGTCTTGACGCCGCCCAGAAACCTGCAGGCCTTGAATGTAAATGAAGACACAGGTCGTGTTAGCGTGACCTGCATTCAGCAACAGGCCCCATTTCTGAAGGGTTCTGCTGCGTAGTTTCACTGACAACAGTTTTGGTGACCGTGACCTCTCTAGGCGTTGTCTTGGTCTCTCAGCCGTGTCCGACTTTGCACCCCACAGCTTGCAGCCCGCCAGGCTCCTCCGTCCACGGGGTTCTCCAGGCAAGGATACTGGAGTGGGTTGCCATTTCCTTCTCCAGGGGATCTTCCTGACCCAGGGATCGAACCTGGGTCTCCTGCATTGCAGGAAGATGGTTTACCATTTGAGCTACAGGGAAGTCCTTGAGACATGGTAAAAATAACTTAGTGGGGAAAGTTACTATGTATTGTTACAACACAGTCATTACCAGAATTTGACCCTTTGAGATTCGCTGCCCCATTGAGAGAGTCCCGACCCCGAGGAGGATGGGGAACCGTGCCAGGTCAGCAGGAGAAGGGTGAGCTGCTCGTTCCAGGCTCTGACACCCTTCCCCAGACAGACCGTGGACAGCGGTCAGGCCGAGGCTCATGTCCGGGCGGTTTGGCTTTTTGTTTTTATTTTTTCATTATGACTTTGATTTGAGAACATTGATAAACCCTTACGTCAAGGATCTCAAAGGCGAGCCATGGGATGTGGCTTCCGATGAGAAAATGCTTCGCGCGTGCTTTTGGAAGTCTGGTGAGCTCACATTGCAGCGGATGACTGCGAGGACTTGTGTGGGGAGTGGGGTGAGCCCTCGTGGGGTGAGGGGCTGGCGCTCTGCTCCCCCTTCCTTTGGGCAGCAGCCCAGCTGGTGTGGGAGCTTTGAATGCCTCTCGGTGCCTCAGGGCAGGGAGGGGCAGCTGAGCTCCCCACATATTCCTTGAAGGGAGTGGGTAGGCGCCCCTTGGAAATGGGCAGCCCCAAGGCCGAGGGACATGAACAGTGATATGCTTCCTGGGAGGGTGGACTCAAGGTGGGCAGTGCCCTGCACTGGAGCCTGCTTGCGATGAGCTGGAACAGCCATTCCACAGCACCCCCCTGCCCCTGCCCCAAAGCTCAAATACTGCAGAAAAGGATATTTATGGAAGTATTGATACATTTCTCCTGAGAAACGTAGGCTCAGCCCAGATGAGTTTCTCTCCTACTGCCACTGGGAGAATTGCCCCTTTGCTGGGCTCTGACACTGGTTGGTGATGAGACGGCTGATAAAGAAGATCCTATTAGTTTATTGATAAGGGCTGGGTGGTGTAGCTTGAGGACGTGAGACTATTCTCCAACACCGGGGCTTGTCTGGAGAAGGGTTGGATCCCAGGGCCTCCTACTGGGCTGGATCAGGGTGGCCGGGATGCAGACCAGACCAGGGCTGTGGCTGGCAGGTCACTGCCCTTAGGGGTCACAGCTGAGCCACACGAGCCCAGTCAGGTCATGTGGACAACTGAACCGCAACGTGTGTGAGGGTGAACGGCTTGTCAGATTCTCCCAGGAGCTTCTGGTTTTCCACACTGGAAGTCTTCGTCCTGAGAGGCCCTCCATCTGGAAAGTCTGGGTTGTTGGTCATCCCTGTATCCCGGCAAGCATGGACTGAGTGCTTATAATTTTCCTAAAGAAGTCTCTCTCTCTCTCTTTTTCGGTATGCATGTGTGCTCAGTCGTGTCCAACTCTGTGACCCCGTGAACCACAGCCCTCCAGGCTCCTCTGCCCATGGAATTTTCCAGGCAAGAATACTGGAGTGGGTTGCCATTTCCTACTCCAGGGCATCTTGCCAACCCAGGGATCAAACCTGTCTCCTGCGTTGGCAGGCAGATTCCTCACCACTGCACCACTTGTGGTGGTTTAGCCGCTAAGTCGGGTCCGACTCTTGCGACCCCATGGAGGGTAGCCTGCCAGTCTCCTCTGTCCGTGGGAAGCCCCTCTTGGTATAGCTGGTTGCGGATGAATGTCCATGAGAGAACTGCTCTCTTAGCTCCCGTAGATTAAGGTCACTTACACAGAGCTCAGGCTTTGGGTCTGGGGACAGGAGCTCTGCCCAAGGGGAGCTTTTGCAGGTCCCAGGGCAAGCCCCTGACAGAGGGAGTCAGACCCCAGGTCACTGCTGGGGAGGGTGGTGGGAGGCGGGGAGAAGAGGGGTCTCCATGGGCCAGGCCCAGGCAGGTTCCTGGGGAGCCCGGCACTGGGGCGGATGCAGGCTGACTTACTGATCGGAGGTTTAGATGCAGATTCAGCTTCTGCCCCTGGGAGGACGGGATGCAGGTCAGAATCGGTGCAGTGTGAATGGACAGGTGAGAAGGACCTACCGTACAGGGCATGGAGCTCTTGGGGGAGAAGGGATACAGGCGTGTGTGTGGCTGGGTCCCTCTGTTGTTCACTGTCCCAGCGTTGCTTGTTAAGCGTCTGTACCCTGATACAAAAGAAAAAGTTTGTTTTTTTTTTTTTTTAAAGCAGTACAGTGTGGCCCAGAGGGAAATTCATGAATTCCAGCCCAGGTACCTGAGTCATGCCCTGGAATGGAGAGCCAGCAAGGGCAGAAACTCTCCTGATGTGTTTACAAAGAGCCTGAGAACATTCTGTCTTCAAGGAAATACTCTTCAGATTCTTTTATAGTTCATTAAAGAGCAGGAGAGTATGAAAAAATTTCGCCTGAAATCTGAAGTGCCCGATGAGTGGGATAAATGTTTGGCTTTATTTTGGCGGCGTTGAGAGATGCCTTTGATTTCCACTGCTGGCTAATCTTCTCGTTTTCCTGAGTGCAGGTACTCTATTATAAATTAACAAGGGAAGGGAAAGCAACGGTGGGGTGTTAATTGTGTATAATTACTCGGGATGCCGAAGTATTTTACAATTAAGATAATTTGCCTGAAAGTGTTGGTATTTAGCGAAGAGAATTTATGGTAATTCCCTGATTTTCCCCCAACTGCCTGGTAATCTTTGTAACGAGGAAGGAGCAGCACAGTGAGAATTCTGAACTGAAACAAAGCCATACATGAAAGTGCTTAAAATGTATCTATTTGTCTTTGTTTCAGTAGGAATCCAAAACAAAGTCACCTGATTGAGGATCAATAGAAGAGTGAGTGAGGGGAGACCCGAGTTTCTTTGAAGCCAGCGGAGGCGGGGAAATAATCCGCCCAAACAAGGGAGCCCTTTAATTCACAGGCTCCAGCACGGAAGGCCATTGTGAAGTGGGATTTGCTGGGTTTCGGGTTTTAATTTGAACGGTACAAGCAGGTGCAGCGGTGGAGGCAGACATGGTTGCCACCGCTGGCAAGTGACACTCACATTAATCCCGCTTTCTGGGTGTGATCGCAGAGGTTCTGAAGAAGCCCCCCGCCACCCCCCAACCCCTTCCACTTGGTTCTTCTCCTCTGTAGCTTCTCTTACCTGGGGACATGGTCTCCTAAGACAGGAAAACAAGCAGAGGCAAGTTCAGTTTTAAATTTGCTAAACAAAACTTCACCCGCAGAAATTTTCCCTTTAACCGTAAAACGACGCAGATGGGAGACAGATTCGAGGAGTAACCATCGTGGAAGGTGCCTGTTATTAAAACAAAGACACCGACTGCATGACTGTCCCCACCCAGGTGACCGGACCCCGGGTCTGGGCCCTGGCCCAGGGCATGTATAAGGGCTTTCCCTCCCGGACCAGGCTCAGCGCACCCCCTCGGTGGTGACCTGGGAGTGACAGCTGACTCAGGGAACTCGGCGTATGTGTTGGTCCTCGCAGGAGTGGATGAGGGGGACGCTCCCTACCGCACTGACCTCCCGAGGGTGTCTGGACCCTCTGTGCTTCCAGCGGAGATGCACAGAACGGGAGTGACCGAGGCAGGTCCCCCATCTCCGACACCCCCAGCCTTCCCTTTCATTATCCACGCTGACGTTCTCCAGTGCTGACCCACAGCCAGGCACGGCCGGGTCCAGGGGAGGCAGAGGCCGTGGGGGCCCGGAGCGCAGAACCCAGCAAGGACCCCACCCAGCAGAGCTGCGGGGGGTGATAGAGCCGCTGCTGCGTGCTGGCCCCCGGGCTCAGCTGACTCCCCTCACCTCACCGGGGGCCTCTCAGGGGCTGGACCGATGTGCCGGGCTGTGGTTGTGAGCGGTCAGCCCCTCTGGTGATCGTGAAGGACTTTCTGGTTGGAAAGCCACATGCAGAGGCTCAGAGGACGGTGGAGGTGGGTGGAACGTGAGAACCAGCCAAGGGATCTGTCACTGAGAGGGGTGAACCTGGCGTGATAGGAGAGAAGGGTGCAGATGGCATAGGACAAGTGAGCCAGGCCAAGGTCACCCCGCATCCCGAGGGCTGGAAGGAGCCCTGAGCCCATCTCACCCCGGGCGGGTCGGGGGAGGGAGAGAGGAGGAGTGTCCAGTCATCAGGGTGACAGTGATGGCTCCGGAGAGACAGGGCTGGGGCCTTTCTGAGAGGAGATAGGAGCCCGGTCTGATGGGAGATGCAGAGAGGACCAGACCCAAGTGCCTCTCTGTTACTTTTGTTGTTTCCTAACTCTGTGAGCTTGGGCAGGTTACTTATATCTCTTTTGAACCATGACTTTGTTTTTAAATGGAAATCAAAACACAGCCTTCGCTCCAGTTCTGGGACTCGAGTGACATACCCTCTTGTTGCTCAGTCGCTCAGTCGTGTCCAACTCTTTGCGACCCCGTGGACTGCAGCACGCCAGGCCTCCCTGTCCATCACCAACTCCCAGAGTTTACTCAAACTCATGTCTATTGAGTGGGTGATGCCATCCAGCCATCTCGTCCTCTGTTGCCCACTTCTCCTCCTGCCTTCAATCTTTCCCAGCATCAGGGTCTTTTCCAATGAGCCAGTTCTTTACATCAGGTGGCCAAAGTATTGGCGCTTCAGCTTCAGCATCGGTCCTTCTAGTGACTATTCAGGGTTGATCTCCTTTAGGATGGACTGGCTTGATCTCCTTGCTGTCAAAGGAACCCTCAAGAGTCTTCTCCAGCACCACAATTGGAAAGCATCAATCCTTTGGCGCTCAGCTTTCTTTATTGTCCAACTCTCACATCCATACATGACTACTGGAAAAACCATAGCTTTGACTAGACGGACCTTTGTCAACAAAGTGATGTCTCTGGTTTACATTGTTTAATAAAAGCAGCATTTCATCATTTTCCTTCTCCTGTTGCTTGTTCTACCAGGTGGAAAGACTCAGCTCTGGGAAATCTCAGGAGAAGCGGGGCGGCAGGGAAGTTTGAGCTGATGGGTCAGTAAAAAAGGATATCAAATGAGATGCTGTCCTGTTCATTGGTTCCTAGTATAACCCTGAGCTGTGCTGGGCTGTGCTCAGTCATGTCTGAATCTTTGCAACTCCATGGACTGTATCCTGCAAAGCTCCTCTATCCATGGAATTCTCCAGGCAAGAATACTGGAGTGGGTTGCCATTCCCTTCTCCAGGGGATCTTCCCGACCCAGAGATCGAGTTTGTATTGCAGGCAAACTCTTTACTGTCTGAGCCACCAGCCACCCAGTGAATTTTTTTTTTTTTTTGGCTGCACTGCATGAAATGTGGGAGCTTACTTCCCTCACCAGGGATCAAACCTGTACCCCTTGCGGTGGAAGTGCAAAGTCTTAACCACTGGACCATCAGGGAATGCTCGGATGGTAAAGAATCTGCCTGTGATGCGGGAGACCGGGATTCGATCCCCGGGTTGGGAAGATGCCCCTGGAGAAGAGAATGGTTACCCACTCCAGTATTCTAGCCTGGATATTAACAGCAACAAAAACAATACTCTAACAATGTCTTACTGAGCACTTAATTTCCCCCCAAAACATCGCAAAGTACTTCTCACCCCTTTATTCTTTTCTTGTCCGCAGCACCTCTCAAGATATTCTTTTTCATCCCTAATTTAAAGTCCAAGGGTCTCATGGCTAATCTGAGAAGAATTCAGGATTTAAACCGAGGTGCACTGATGCTAGAGACCTTGCTGAAAATTGCAATTCATTTGTAAGCAGTTCAGTATTCCCGAAGATGGCCAGTGTGCCTGTATCTCAGGATGTGTTTCAGGATTATCACAACATCGGCTGTGATGAGTAAGCATTTCCTGTCGAGCCTGATGTTCTTTGCGGGCCTGTCCCTTCATCTGCCCCTCGCCCCAGACATCAGGGCTTGGTGATCACTGAGCACGTTTTTAGACGAACATCTGTGTCCTTGGATGGTTGCTGTGGATGCTTCTGTCTCCAGGTCTCTTAGCTCATCAGCTAAGCTGGGGTCCCCTGAGTAGACGACTGCCTTGTCATCCTGGTTGAGCTTTGCCCACGCGGTTTCAAATTGTGACCATTTTCAACCAAGCACTTCGTGAATGACCAGCCGAGTGTTGGTCGCCCTGTTGGTTTCTACAGGCTCTTTGATGAGTTGCTCTGACATGGGAATGAGCTTTGCCGGGCCTCCCATTGTTGAGTCTCCTTGCTCCTCCAGATGTCAGCGCTGAGGTTTTGCCCCCCGCCCCCCGCGCCCGCATGCCGGGAACTGAGCCTCAGCTCACCTGGCCACCCCTCATTTGGACATTGACCTTGAAACCTCTTCCTTGGAGGCACTCGTCTTGGGCATGATACAGACCCTTCCCCTCAGGGGCCGGGAGTGAGCGGTCACTCACTCAGTCATTGGGCTCCTGGCCAACTGTCACCCGGGGAAGGTCAGGGCCTCATGTAGCTTGGCCTCCTGGGCTTCACTGGAAGGGCCCCTGGATCTCAAGCCAGGCTTCTGGTCTCACCTGCCGTTATGGGATCTCGTGTTAAACCGTTTCATCTCCCTCTTTCTGTCTCTGCCATTTCACTCTCTCATTTGAGGCCAGTGAGACTCTGTGCTGTGTTTGGTTGTCGTTCAGTCGCCAAGTCATGTCTGACTGCGACCCTGTGAACCGCAGCACGCCAGGCTTCCCTGTCCTTCACCAACTCTCGGTCGGAATTGTTCAAACTCACGTGCACTGAGTCGGTGATGCCGTCCAGCCGTCTCATCCTCTGTCATCCCCTTCTCCTCCTGGCCTGAGCTCTCCATTTTCCTTAAATGGGATTTGCTCTGGGGCCCCCAAGTGGCTTCCTCTCCTGCTCACAAGGGCTGGCTTTCTTCCCCCACCCACTGGGCTTTGCATTTCAACCTCTCTGGGCTTCCCCTGCAAGACCACAGTGTTTCTATGGAGCCTGCAAGCTGACTCTCTATTTCCCTAGGTTTTTTTTTTTTTTTTAAACTTTCCCCTTAGTGCTGTTAAACATTCTCTTGCTAGCTTGAAGCCTGTCCTTTTGAAACTCACTGTGTCTGTCAGTTCCCTGGGGGAATCCCCAAGTGTTTAAACTATCAAAGCTGATTGTGCATCGGCCACTGATCCGAGGGGGACCCACCAGTCCATTTCCTGGCTCGAAGGGTCTGAATGCCCTGTGAATAGTTAAGTTATGCATTTGCATCTCCTCTAAGTCAGAATAACGGGTTGTTTTCTTGGTACGCTTGTGAACACAGGGGTGGATTCTTTCCAGATTGGCTGATGATCAACCAGCAAAATGCATGAAAAGAGCTGCGGGCCCCCCACCCCGGCTTTCTCTCCAGCTGCCAATGCCCCGGTGTCGTAAGGAGGCTGGGCTGTGTGCGCAGACTCTGGGCCAGCTCCCGAGGCTCCGAGCTCCAGCGTAAGGCAGGCCGCCTGAACAGAGCAGGGTGCCCTTCCACCCCGCAGGCCCTCTGCTGTCTCCCCACGCGGGCATCCTTCTGCGGCAACCCTGATGAGCGCGGGGGGCTGGAGGTCCGTCTGCGCTCCACCCTGGTTCCCGACCCTCCGAATGAGGCACAGGGACCCCTATAAGCCTGTGTACGTCTAGCTTCTAAATCACAGGTCTCGGTTCCAGAGTTCCTGTTGAGTACAAAGGAAAGACATTTATCCTTTCTCCCTCAAACGCTCAGCCTTCCCAACGTCTGAATCCTTTGGGGAATCTAGGACTGAAGACTGTTAAAAATGACTAACAAATCCTGATCCGTGAGAGGTAGGTGTCACTGGAAACCTAAATTCTGCCTCGAGGGCTGTTTACCTCATTTCCTCCATATCATATCATACCTCAGCCTGGCCCTGTTTTCCTGCCTCCTAGAATATGCAGGCTGTCCCTTCTCCCATTGGTTTTTATTCTTTTTTTTTTTCTTTTCCCATGGTGATATGCTTCGTGGAGAAACTCAGGAAGTTGATTTTAGCAAGCATGTGCATTCAAGTGCTGTTTGATCAGAAGAATCACAAGCTTTGGGGGACTCAAAAAATTCTACATCCACTAACAGGCCTAGAATCCGATCATGGTTTTATGGACCCACTGATTTCTTTCCACAGTACTTACAAGAAACTTGAGCTTTTGACCCAGTATTTAAAGAAGAGACTCTTTACTACAGCTCAAATGTCTCTCTTCTCGCCAAGGGGTCACCAGCACCCACAGGGACAGAGGCTGCAGTCTAGACCTGGCTGACGCTGGTCCAGAGGCCCACGCGCTCAGCCGTCAGTATCCGTAAAGAGAAGACCCAGGGCGCTGTGCCAACGAAACCCAGCCCTCACGCAATGCAGCTTGCGTCAGTAACTCCGAGTGGGAGCTTTCCTACAGGAATATTCTGGGGCTGTGCACTCTTTTAATCCCCCAAAGTCTCTCTTTTCCCCCAAATAATGGCACCCCATTTTCCAGACAAACGGCGCCACAGCATCCTTTGGGGACGTGCTTGTGGTGGGCAGGGCCACCCACATCGTTCCCGGGGCTCAGGGGAAAATGAATTTCTGGGGACCCTGGTTCAAAAATGACTGAGAATTCCAAGATGGCAACAGATTGGCGTGAAACCACGTGTGAGGCCCTCTGAGGGAGGGGTTCCCTGGGCAACCGAGGGCTACATCCCTGCAGCTGGCCACGGTGGTGGACGTCTCTGTTCAGGCAAAGCTGAGGCGTCCTTCCAACCAGAACGACTGTCTCCTCACAGCCCCAACATCCACGTGTGTATCTTACCCTGCAGCACAGGTTTCGTCCTCACCCGGGGTCAGCCCCCGTCCTGTGTCCCCAGCTCTGAAGCCCCTCCACCCCACAGCTGTAAGTAGCCTGTTCAGACATGCAGTCGGGTCCGACTCTTTGCGACCTGTAGCCCGCCAGGCTCCTCTGTCCCTGGGGTTCTGGAGGCAAGAATATAGAGGGGGTTGCCATGCCCTCCTCCAGGGGGTCTTCCCCAGCCGGGGATCGAACCCAGGTCTCCTGCATCGCAGGTGGATTCTTTACCCACTGAGCCACCAGGGAAGCCCAGCTGAAGGTAGACTAAACACCAGACTTAGACCTGGTTCTTGGGATTTGCAATGTCCCGAGGATCACATGCTTTTTCGTCCTTATCTGTTCAGACAACTTCAACCATAACAGCCGTCTTCACACTGCAGGAGACAAGGCTGGGGTTGGCCGAACCTGCCGACAGGGAGGCGTTCGGTGTGGCCTCCACCGGGGTTCAGCTGGCTCATCGGTGTCTCCATGGGCACCCTGCTGCCTGTCCCCTCCCTGTCTCATCCGCAGATGGCCTGTTTATCCGTGTTGCCGACTTTAGTCTGGATGAGTTTCCAGTTCAGGATGAAGACAAGAGGAAGACCCTGGCTGGTCCCGCATATGGCTGCAGGCCGGTGCTTCCATGGGACCCAGTCTAGCTCCATTTCACAGGTGGGGCAGGAGCACGGAGTGGATGAGTGAATGGCCGGACCCACCGTGGCCCCCAGAGGGCAAGGGGGCCAGCCTGTGAACCCACACTGTCCCCCGGACGGGGCCCCTATTGCCATGAAATGACCACAGTCCTTCCTTCATTACCCAGTAAGCTCCATCTGAGTGGGGCTTCCTCGAACACTGGAGCGGGGGCATGCAGGAGGGGGAAGGCAGGTGTCCACGCAGCTGCAGCTCTAGGGCTAGCTGGCCGGATGGACAGACTGACAGGCCCCACGGTCTTGCCCTGAAGGAGGGCTGCAGTTTCAGGGACCCACACGCTCAGCCTCCCAAGCTCTGCAAGGAGTGTATCCATGTGGTGGTCACCTGCATTTGAACTGCCACTGGTTCAGTCCACCCCTCTAGCATCCTGTCTGACTCTGTTCCTCGTGTTGGTGGTGTTTGGATGGCCCCGGGCATTTGAGAACAGGTCAGGCTCCTCTCTGCAGGGGTGAATCTCTGTGCTTTGCAATCTCCCCACGTCGTTAGGTCTGCACGTGACCCAGACCCCCGGAACCCCTGAATGTGCTCTGATGCTGTGATGTACAGTGAGTACGCAGGTGAAGGGTGTGTGTCCAGGGGAGAACGTGTCCAAGCAGGACAGACGCTGGGAGGAGCAGCGGTGTGGACAGGAGCCTAGCCTGTGACCAGGTGAAACAGGAGGTGACGTGCTGGTCTTGGCAGCCGTGGGTCAGGACTGGAAGGTCTACACTCCATTTAGGAGCACCTGCCTTTGTGTGTGTTAAGTCGCCTCAGTTGTGTCTGACCCTTTGCACCTCCATGGACTGTAACCCACCAGGCTCCCCTGTTCACAGGATTCTCTAGGTAAGAATACTGGAGTGGGCTGCCATGCCCTCCTCCAGCGGCTCCCGACCCAGAGATCAAACCAGCATCTCTTACATCCGCTGCATTGGCAGGCAGCTTCTTTACACTAGCGCCACTGGGAAGCTAGGAGCATCCAGGGGGTGCGTGAAGCCTTTGGACCCCTGTGGAAAGTTGCCTGCTGCAGTAGGTGGGGTGGTTTTGAATGAGGACACTGGGGATGGTCACAGGAGGAGGATGTGGGGCTGGATGAGGACGGGACCCAGGGGCTGATGGGGGTCCAGAGCGGAGCTGCCTGGGGGCTTGTGCATCTTCGGTGAGAAGAACGTCTGTGTCTCCCGCCACCTCCCCCCACACCTCACAACTCACATGAATGAACTGAAGTGCTAATGAGCTTACAGGAATGAACGGAAGAGTCCAAGCCCGCAGCGTGATGGTGTCTGGAGGGGCCTCTGGGTGCTGGTGGGCTTCCACGAGGTCATGAGGGTGGGGGGCCATCCTGGGATCAGTGTCCTTCTAAGGAGAGGTGGGCGCTCCCCCCCACCAAGATGAGGGTGCTGTCTGTAGGAGAGTTCTCCCCAGGACCTGAACCTGCCTGCTCCTCGGCCTTGGACATCCAGCCTCCAGAGCCCTGAGGGATAAGCAACTCTGGAGTTTTGTGATCGCGGCCTAAGCTGTCGGAGCAGCAGAGGGCAGGTTGAGTGCAGGGGCGGCTGTGGGCGCTTTCAGAGACCAGGGACGTTTCTGAGCACACGTGAGTCCAGGCAGCTGGATGCTGAGGGGGACACAGGCCTGAGATGCAGACGCCAGACTGGGTGTGGAGTGAGGGAGGGAGCAGAGAAATTCCAGAAGACCCCCCCAGGCCCTCAGCCCTTGACTTTGAAGCTCGGATCCTCTCTGGACTGGAGCAAACACAAAAAGTGTGGGGGCCGGGGCAGACGTCATGGATGGACGAGGGGGTGGGTGGCCAGCAGGCGGGTCTGGGTGTGGGGAAGGGGTGGCCAGGGGGAAGGTGGGCGGCCGGCAGCCTGACTTCCTGTGTGCCGCGTCTCCTCCTCCCCGGGGCACCCCAGCCACGCCAGGAGGGGGTCTACCTTCCCGGACCCCCACCTCGGAGCCCAGAGCAGATGCAGGGTTTGCCCAGCACCCCACAGATGTGGCCAGTCCACTCGGGGGGGCCCGGACGTCCCACGCCCTGTCCTGACCGCTTCCTGCCTCTAAGGAGAGCGCGCGGCTGCTCCCTGCAGGCCCCCTCCCCGCCTCAGCCACCCCTCCTGTGAAGGGGGCTGAGTTGAGGGTCCCGCTCTGCTGGGTTGGTGGGTGTGAGGAGTCAGCTTGGACCCTCAGGACCCGGCTGGTCCTCAGAGGGCCATTCCTGTCGCCAGCACTCCCCGGGGACACAGTGCCGGCCGGGCGGGGGTGGAGGGGCAGGGGGTCTGTAAGCACTGACGTAAATGAAAAGGAGAGGGTTTCTCCAGGAAACACTGACCGTGAACCTGCTCAGATCAGACATGTGAGCTGGAGGGCTCCTTAGGGGACGTGAGCAAGGGGGCCAGGCTGGGGGGATGCAAACTCCCCAGAACAACTGAGAGGGCAATTTTAGGGAAAGGAAGGCGTTAGGTTATGGTCGCACTCACGTGTGGCTTTAGGAAGACAGGCTGGTGATTGTATTTGCAGGTTTTCAACCCAAACCGCATCCCCCGCTCCCCACCCCCCAGTCTAGAACTTGGGCCACTGAGGAGGGTATATTTCCTAATGGAGCATTTTGCCAGCACCTTCTCGTGGCTGCATCCTTCTACTCCAAGGGCCAGACAAAGGCAAGTGAAGGGTGTAACAGGCAGCTTATGAACCAGTCACCTCCTCCTGAGGACGCTGGTGGAGCAAGCCGTCCTCTGAGCATGCTGGCCAGAACTTCCGAGAGAGCCTCCGAGTTTATTGGATCGTTCCGACGTCCTCCATGCTGCCCTCGTAGCTTGAGTTTGAGCAATGCTGTTTCCAGGCTTGGGTCTCTGGTAATCGAGCAGATCAGACCATGGGTGCAGAGATCCAGGATTCCAGATTCTTCTGCTAAGGAGACGGAGGGATGGGGGTGACTGTCAGTCTGCAACTGTCGGGTCCCGTGGTTGGAGCATTGGAGTCTGTCCCTGACCGTGGGGGACGGTCGCCTCCATGCTTGCTGATGCCTGAAGATGGGTTCCCAGGCTGTCTGTCAGTCTCCCCTGGTGTGGGGGATATTAGCGTCCCTGGCTAGGTTTGCAGGGAGACAGTCCATCAAGAGCGAGTGGGAGGAAAGAGATGATCATGACGCGGCAAAATAAAAAAAAGCTATTTATCATGGCTCCAACGTCAGCAACCTGTTATTTTTATTGTTCTTCAGGATAATGGGATTTATTAAGGCCATTTATCCTCGAGTCACATGGAAAACGCACGTATGACTGATGAGGAGGCGCGCCTGGGTATCCGGAACGCCCGAGACCCAGAAAATGGGTTGCAGAGCTCCTTTTCAAGTGAAGCTGTCTTTCAAAACTCGAAAGTGCTGCCCTTTCAAGAGAGCCCAGACTGCTCCTGTGATGTGGCCGTGCAGCAGGAATAGAAACTAAAACCGCTCAATTTGGGAAAATGTGAAAATTACACGACCTTGCTGAAATCCCAGACGCAAGATAAAACGAAAACAGCTGTGGCTACACAACCCCGGGTAGACCGTGGAGGGCCATTTATCTTGAGTCAAGGAGAGAATTACCTGCCGTCCTGACTGGCACGCGTCTGGGGAAAGGGATGGGGCCCACGCACCGTCCAGCAGCTGCGGGACGGTGGGCTCAAGGGATGCCGTGGATGACAGCAGGGTGGGGCAGAGCCGACCCCGGAAAGCAGGAAGCAGGCCTTAGGGGTTCATGTGGGAGAGCTCGGCCTGACCCCAGGCATGGGGGACCCCAGCGTCCCACGATACGAGCGTCTGGCTTAGCCTCCTGGCCGCAGCCTCGTGTGATGGGATGGACTCTGACTGCTGGCAGCTCAGGCCGCTCAGAATCTCTGAAAGTTTCCCCCAGGATGATAAATGGGCCAGCCCACACCCGCCTGCCTCACACACACACTGGGATCAGACAGAAACGCAAAACCTGAATCTCGACACATCTTCCAGATCCAGGGCAGGTCTGCCCCATCCCACCCACCCTGTTTGGGGCTCCCCAGGGGACATGTCAGCAGGGATGCCTGGGGACAAGGGACACGCCGGCGATGAGATTCAGGGGGACTTGGCACGCCTGAACCGGCCGACGCCGGCCGTCTTGAGTTACGGCTGTTGGACAGTTTGAGGATAGCAGAGTCCTCCTGCAGATAAACCTCATATCTCTCCGCGCCGAGACGGGAGGGACTTCCTGGAGCCCCTCTGGATGAACCCGCGGGGCTGCGTCTCCTCCCAGAAGAGCCCGTCAGGTTGCCGGGAGTGGCCACTCTCCATAGCCCAAGGCGTCTTGGCTGGGGAGTGGGGGAGGGGTGCCCTGAGCCCCAGTTAGAAGAAAAACAGGCCTGAGAGAAGCGGCAAGAGGACCAGACTGGGCTCGCTTTAATTAAGTCGGACACAAAGTTACTCTGCATCCAGGGAAGCGGGAGCCGGATCCGTGGTGCGCGTTGCAACCCGAAGGCCCGGCCTCCAAGATGAGAGGAGACCACAGTCCCCGACGTGCGGCCTGGGGTTGCCCGAGCTGTTCCTTCAGGCCGTCCATACGGCAGAGGGAGCCCGGACTCCAAACCGGCTTCTTTCCAAGATCCCGGTGCCTCCAGCTCCCCTTTCCTCACTTGGAGGATGTTCCTAGGAGTGATTCCCTCTCTGCAGGGGCACCATACAGGGTGCAGAGTAGAGAGATCTGGGGTCCTGCCCCCCACCCACGGGTCCCCATGAGCCTAGAAGCTGGTTCCGGTGGAGGTGGGAGGCGGGACTGGAGACTGACCCGAGGGTGGAGACGCCCTCGGGGCGGCGCCGTGACAGCCTCTGCCGTGGGCTTTCGAGCACTGCTTTATTTCCAAAATAATAGAGTTTGTATCTTCTTTTCTGCCGGAGGTCTGAAGAAACAGTCACAGTTTCTGAAAGTCCCAATGAAAGTCAAAGTTTTACAGGAATATGCACAATTGTGTACACAGAAAATGCACACGATTCCACACTAACCATCTGCATGCAGTTCCGGGGGCACCCAAACCTCCTGACCTCACATGGCGGGGCAGATGAGCTGGGGTGCCCTCTGAAGGCTTCCTCTGCAGAACATACCCACTCCCCCTCGCCACCCCTGGGATGCGGGTCCCCTTCTTCCAGGCCAGGCGGTCAGAGTTTTGAGCGGGAGAACGTCTGGACTCAGGAGGACCCTGGGGCTGACGTGGAGGGCCATGTGGGGCGAGCAGGAGTGGCCTGGGAGGAGGGGGGGCATGCCGATGGTCCCCAAGGTGGTCTCACTGGGAGGCTGCCTGGGAAGGGGCGGCAGCAGGCAGAGCCGTTGGGGTTCCAAGTTCAGGACCCACCCCGGGAAGCCTGCCCAGCCCCCACCCCAGTGCTTCCAACTGCCCTGGACTCCCCAGGTTTCTGCCTGGCTGATGAGCCTTCGGGGTGGCTCTGGGCCACACTCCCTCCCCTTGGCTGCTTTCCAGAATGGCCCCTGAGTCGAGGGATCCAATCCAGGCGGGAGGGTCTGTGGTCGGCCTGACTGGTCCACAAGATGGGAGGCACGTGGGGGTCGTAGAGGTGACGGTTCCTTTGACACTGAGATAAGCAGCCTGTGCCCGCTCCAGACATGATGTCTTGGTGAGAAGCCTTCAGAACCTCCTGGGATCAACCCCAGTTTCTGGCTTCGAGAAAGGACCTTCCCACTGACCCGACGGACATGAGTTGTAGCAAACTCTGGGAGAGGCTGAAGGACAGGGAAGCCTGGCATGCTGCAGTCTGTGGGGATGCAGAGAGTCGGACACGACTGATAGTAAGTGCGCGGTGTTTGTTTACGCAGGAATTCACCCCTTCATGTACCTGGCCCTCAGAACTCCCAGGTGGTCCCCACCACACCCAAGACTGCTCCCTTTCGGGGTCCCCGGGACCAGAAGCTGGATGGATTTTGCCCCGTGGCTGGGTTGTCACGTGAAGAGGAGGGTTGGCAGGTGGGCTGAGCTCAGCCACCAGCCCTCAGAAAGCCTAAGAGTCTTCTCCAGCTGGTCAGTCACCCGGCGGTCAGGGTTTGGAGCGGGAGAAGGACTGGCTCCAGGAGGACCCCAGGGCTGAGCTGGAGGGCTGGGTGGCGGTGGCCCGGGGACAGCCCCCAGGACCCCGGACTGAATCCTGCCCATGTGCTGGCAGTGCTGGGGAGCGCGTGCTCACCAGAGCCCCCAGAGGCGAAGCCAGCCCACCCACAGCTTGACTGCAGCCCAGAGTCTGGCTGGCGCCAGTCGGCGACGCTCTGAGCTTCAGGTGGCTGTTCATGCGGCCCCAGAAAACCACTGCACCCCGTGATCATTGTAGCGGGTCCTGTTTGTCTGCAGAGAAGCGGTGGACGGTAGCGTGGACAGACCCCGTGGACAGATCCTTCGTCCCTGTCCCTCCGTGAGCAGCTCCGGGGCTCAGTGCCCTCAGGGCGGCCCGTTTCGGGGTGTGGCTGTCAGCACTGTTCACGGGCACTGACATGGGGGTGGAGGAACCCCCCTGGGCCCCGGGTCCTCATCCATGAAATGGGACAGCGACAGGGTTGCCGGACGGACTAGTCTGTGGAAGGGTTCTAGGGCAAGACTCAGCTGTAATAAATGCTGCGGAACATTCTTGAGTATTCTCTGCTTTTGCTCTTCTAGAAGTTTAAAACAAATTTTTCTAGTAAATTTAGTCTGTTTTGTGTGAGGCTAAAATCTAATTTATAGACTAGTTCGGACAACTTTCTAATATGGAGGGTTTTCATCCAGAAAAACCAAAATTTCCCTAATAATTTAGGTGGTCTTTATCTTCTTTCAAGGTTTTCCTGGTGGCTCAGATGGTAAAGAATCTGCCTGTAATGCGGGAGACCTGGGTTCAATCCCTGGGTCAGGAAGATCCCCTGGAAGAGGAAATGGCAACCCACTCCAGTATTCTTGCCTGGGAAATCCTATGGACAGAGGAGCTGGGCAGGCTACAGTCCATGGGGTTGCAGATTTGGGTACAACTTAGCAACTGAACAACACCTTCTTTCATGTTTCTAACATTTGCCTGTATTTTGCAGTTTTGTCATTAACTGGGGCTGGGATCTTTAATCTACTGTGTTTTTACCTAGTTGTTGGTGGCTAACAGAAGAAGACTGTATTTTTACACATGCATGTAGAGCTTGAACTTTCTTATGAATTCTAATCTTTTTTTTCGTTGACTTCCTTAATTTTTCTTGATATCATAACATCAGAAATAAATATGTTTGGCCAATTATTGGCAATGCAGTAAATTTTTTATTTCATGTCTTAGGTGGGGTGATTACATAATTTATTAATGAAATCAGGACACTGTTGAGACTGAAGAGGGTGGAATTACTTACACAGGAACTACACATGTCAGCAGCAGAGTCCTGGGGTGGGGGTGTCTGGCCCCGGTGATCTCCCGGGCGGGCAGTGATGATGGTGGACTGGGGTCATCAGATTGGATGTTCTCTGATTTATGTGCACAGGGCTGCATGTGTGATGAGACACTGATCAAACAGCCACACACTCAGGCATACACACACATGTGCACACACACACACACACACACACACACACACACACACAGGGACACAGGGACAGACATGCATGCACATATGCACACACACACAGAGGGACACACACATGCACACACACAGGGACAGACACACATGCACATGTGCGCGCACACACAGAGGGACACACACATGCACACACAGGACAGACACGCGTGCACACACATGCACACACAGAGGGACACAGGGACAGACACGTGTGCACACACACGTGCACACACAGAGGGACACACACATGCACACACAGGACAGACACGTGTGCACACACGCACACACACACACACAGAAGGACACACATAAAGATACAGAGGTAGGTATATAGATGATAAACTAAAGAACTGTCTTCTAAAGTTTTAACATTTTCAAAAATAATTTTTAAATTCAGCAGTGTTTGTAGAATGCTATCACTGTTTCCACAGAGCTTCTACCTTTCACTCTAGGCTCAGACTCTTTTTGCATCCCTGAAATAAATCTGCCCTGGGCACAGTATGATGTTCTTAAAGCTCGGGTTGGTTAGGTTGCTAATACTGCTCTCAGAGCGTGTGTATCCCATTCGTAAGGAAGGGTGACAAAGAGACGTGTGTGGGTGTGTGCGTGTACAGGTGTGTGTGTGTGTGCTCTGTACATGTGTGCATGCATGTGCTGTGTGTGCAGGTGTGTGTTCTGTACGTGTATGTGTAGGTGTGTGTGTGGTATGGCTGTATGTGTGAGTTGTGTACAGGTGTGTGGGGGGCATGGCTGTATGTATGTGAGTGTGTGTGCAGGTGTGTGTTGGGGGCCATGTCTGTGTGTGTGTGAGTGTGTGTGCGCGCATGGCTGTATGTATGTGAGTGCGTGTGCAGGTGTGTGTGGGGTCATGGCTGTATGTATGTGAGTGTGTGTGCAGGTGTGTGGGGGGGCATGGCTGTGTGTGTGTGAGTGTGTGTGCAGGTGTGTGTGGGGCCATGGCTGTATGCATGTGAGTGTGTGTGCAGGTGTGTGTGGGGGACCATGGCTGTATGTATGTGAGTGTGTGTGCAGGTGTGTGTGGGGGACCATGGCTGTATGTATGTGAGTGTGTGTGCAGGTGTGTGTGGGTCATGGCTGTATGTGTGTGAGTGTGTGTGCAGGTGTGTGTGGGGCCATGGCTGTATGTATGTGAGTGTGTGTGCAGGTGTGTGTGGGGCCATGGCTGTATGTGTGTGAGTGTGTGTGCAGGTGTGTGTGGGGGCATGGCTGTATGTATGTGAGTGTGTGTGCAGGTGTGTGTGGGGTCATGGCTGTATGTATGTGAGTGTGTGTGCAGGTGTGTGTGGGGTCATGGCTGTATGTGTGTGAGTGTGTATACAGGTGTGTGTGGGTCATGGCTGTGTGTGTGTGAGTGTGTGTGCAGGTGTGTGTGGGGTCATGGCTGTATGTGTGTGAGTGTGTATACAGGTGTGTGTGGGTCATGGCTATATGTGTGTGAGTGTGTGTGCAGGTGTGTGTGGGGGGGCATGGCTGTATATGTGTGAGTGTGTGTGCAGGTGTGTGTGGGGCCATAGCTGTATGTGTGTGAGTGTGTGTGCAGGTGTGTGTGGGGCCATGGCTGTATGTGTGTGAGTGTGTGTGCAGGTGTGTGTGGGGGGGCATGGCTGTATATGTGTGAGTGTGTGTGCAGGTGTGTGTGGGGCCATGGCTGTATGTGTGTGAGTGTGTGTGCAGGTGTGTCTGGGTCATGGCTGTATGTATGTGAGTGTGTGTGCAGGTGTGTGTGGGTCATGGCTGTATGTATGTGAGTGTGTGTGCAGGTGTGTGGGGGGGCATGGCTGTATGTATGTGAGTGTGTGTGCAGGTGTGTGTGGGGGCGTGGCTGTGTGTGTGTGAGTGTGTGTGCAGGTGTGTGTGAGGCCATAGCTGTATGTGTGTGTGTGTGTGTGCAGGTGTGTGGGGGGGCATGGCTGTGTGTGTGTGAGTGTGTGTGCAGGTGTGTGTGGGTCATGGCTGTGTGTGTGTGAGTGTGTGTGCAGGTGTGTGTGGGGCCATAGCTGTATGTGTGTGAGTGTGTGTGCAGGTGTGTGTGGGTCATGGCTCTATGTGTGTGAGTGTGTGTGCAGGTGTGTGTGAGTCCATCACTCTATGTGGGTGACTGAGTGTGCGCTGCATGCCTGTGAGGTGTCTGTGCATTTGCTCGTGTCCTGGAAGCATCAGCCGTCTTCCCTGCCGTGCGCTGAAACAGTCTGTTGTGCTGAGCAGAGTGTGCGGCGCGGGTGGGTGGCCCGGGGCGTGAAGCTTCTCCCCCACGGCTCTGACTTGTAGCCCACGGGCAGCCTTAGGAACGAGCGGCCCTGTGTTGATTCGGGACTTTTCTGGGATGCAGGTTGGGCGGTGCCTGCTCCCGCGGTTCTGGAGGAGCGGTGTCCGCAGAGGCTCTTGGAGAAAGCCGGTGGCCACGGCTCCAGAACCCCCAGAGAAGGGGCGCCTACGGAGGCTCCCACCCGGGTCAGCGGCAGGCGAGGGGTCGGGCCACTTCTTTTCTCTTGCAAGACCCATTTATAGATGTGGGTGGACCCCACGTGGACAGACCCCTCCCCGTTTACAGATGTGGGTGGACCCCACGTGGACAGACCCCTCCCCATTTACAGATGTGGGTGGACCCCACGTGGACACCAAGCAAAGCCTTTCCTCCCAGCTGCCCTGCAGAGCGTGGTCACTCCTAGGTCTGACCAGTGACCCTGCTGAGGGTTTGGCCATCACCCAGGGTATTCCCGTTTAGTCAACGCCCGTTCCCTGACTGCTGGTGACCCCTGGAATCCGCCACCCGCTCTGCGCCCATCGTCCTGAGCAGGGGCTGGCTCCCTCCCGGAGGAGCCCCAGCTGTCTCCACCACCCACCTGAGTCTCCTTGCCAGCCATGGGCGCACCCCACTCCACCAGCCCCGTCCGCCCTGAGCAGGCTGGGTCTCGAGTGCTCTGAATTCCTGGCCTGGAGCCCCGCGTCCAGCAGGGGGGAAGTACAGCTCTGGGTCCGCCTTTCTGGGGCTTCCGAGCAGAGCAGCACAGGCGGCGTGGGCGACGCTGACACCTGCAGACCCTCTCGCTTGGGCTGCGCCTCCGACAGGCCTCACCCGCTCTGCTCCCAGGGATAGGGGTGCGGCCAAGCAACAGCCCGCGGCCCCCACACCCCGGATCACGACGTTCAGGAGCTCAGAAACACACCCCGATTCCGGTACTGCTCTGAGGATTATTCTTATTAACTACAGAGTGGTTATATAAACTTATATACATCAACAATTTATAAACTCCGAAGATCCAACAGTGCTTTAGGGATGTCAGGAAAAATGCTATTTACAAGTCACACTCCACTCTAATTTATAGAGATTCACCCCCTGGGTTACTGGAATTGAATTGGAAAGTAAGAAGAGCGTTTCTAGAACCGCCATTTGCATATTTATTGGCGTTTATCAGCGGACGTGATGCTGGCCCGTCTTTCCTGCCCCACCCCCCACTCTGCTGAGCTCCTTGGGGATGCTCACCCGCCCCTCGCCCCGTGCCGGGCGCTGGACCAGGCCCTGGGTGGACTGGAGTCCGCACCTGCCCCCGCAGGGTCTGCGTGTCCGGGCAGGAGGCGGGCCTTGGGGGTCCGTCCGTGTGCTGAGTGCCCCTTTGCTTTCTTCCCCTCTGAGCTGGGCTGCCCTTGTCTCCTGCCCATGCTTACCCAGGGGAGCCCAGACAGGGAGTCAACAGGGCTGCCTTCTGGGGTGTGGGGGGGACCAGCAGGGTCTGGCCAGGCTGGATGGACCTTGGGGGCCTCAGAGATGTGAGTGCCCCAAAGGCCCCAGAGGCCTTCGTGTCTGGTCAGCTCTCTGATGCCACCCCCCACGCCCATGCTCTGGGTCAGAAAACCCCCGGAGGGGCTGCCTTTGCCCCCCTCCCATTAGTGCCCTGCCCTAGACCGGACCCCTCCCTGAAGCCAGTTTCCTCCTATCTGATCGTGCCTTGGAACGCTTCCTGTGGCCTTAACGGCCAGTGGGCTCAGAGAGCTGGGTGTGGCATGCTTGCTTGTGACCACAAGGCCCCCAGGTCCTCTCTGAGTGAAGCCAGAGACGCTTCCCAGATGAGGGCGGTGATGGCAGGGGTGCGCGGTGGGTGATGGGGCGCGGGCATCAGAGTGTTGGAGGTCCAACGCCCTCCTGTCAGCGGGCTCAGCAGTGGGCGCTGTGGTCTGGTTGACCCCTCAGTTTGGGGCAGGCACCGGCCAAGACTCCCCTCAGGCTCCTCAGGACCCTACACGGCCCAGGTCTCATTGCTGAAGCGGCTGACAGGCGGTGTCAGAGCGGGATTCCCTCCGGAGTGGGAGCCTCAGGGCTGGAGCCAGACAGCTGCCCCCCCGGGGCCAGGAGGAGGGAGCCCGCTCTAAGCTGAGGCTGTGCACCACGTCTGACCCCGAGGAGGCCCTCTGCGTCGGGGAGGGCGTCCGTGAGGGAGGAGGGGACCCCGCTCCTCCCTGCCGCCGCCTCACGTGGTCACGTGTTAAGGGCGCTCATACAGAAGAGGGGCATCCACACACGTCTGGGAAACTTGCAGCGTGGACTGCGGAGGAGCCGTCTCACCCCGCAGCCCCCCTCATCACACAGAGTCCTCGGTGGGCAGGGGAGAGGACATCACCCCCAAGCTCCCGGGGAAGCTCTTCCTCGTCCTTGGACGCCCAGAGCCAAGTGCACATGGGCTCCTCCAGCGCCTGATTTCTTGTCTCAAGTTGATGTGGCCCATCGCTTGGAATACTGCTCACAAGACAAACGCTCCTGGGTTTGGTCCCTGGGTCGGGAAGATCCCCTGGAGGAGGGCAATGCAACCCTCTCCAGTATTCTTGCCTGGAGAATCTCATGGACCGAGAAGTCTGGTGGGCTACAGTCCATGGGGTCCCAAAGAGTCGGACACGACTGAGCGACTAACGCTGTCTTCGTTTTTTCTGATGCACCAGGGAGATGGATGAGAGTCTAGGGCTGGGTAGCAGGCTGAGGGGAGAAACTCCCTGGGGATCACAGATCAGTGAGGCCCCCGTGGCTCGGCCAAGATCCAGAGTGGGGTTTCTGTCTCAGAAGTTGGGGAGTCCCTGGAAACATCTGAGCCCCATTCTACTCACTGGTGAGAAGAGAGGTTTGGGTTCAGTTAATATGAAGGTCCCTTCCAACTCTAACTTCCCAGGACTCCGGGCCATCTGATAAGGGTTACCTACCCTCTGTGGCCTGGGGACAGGGTCCTGAGATGGAAACAGGTGGAAGCAAAGGAGAAAGGAGGCAGGCTCGGTGAATCGGGGACTTTTCCTTCAAATACAGGAAGAGATTAAAGTTAAAGTATATGCATTTTAATGTAATTAAGGTTCTAATTTGTTCAGTAGCGAAGCAGGCCGAAGCCCCTTTCGCCCTAACAAGCAGCTCGTTTGCTAACGAGGCACCCCCAGCCTGCCAGCCACCCCCTGGCTGGTCTCATGTCCCTCCTGCCCAAGTGTTACTTCCTTTCCAATTCACTTTAAAAAATTTCCAGCGTGAACAGAGCAGGCATATGGGGTTTTCATGGGAAGATGAAGTTGGGTTGGGAGAAAGTTTATTGTGATTGGGGGCGTCCTTGCCTCTGATCACAGTTGGTTTGGAACGTGTTCCCAGACTGTGGATGGATCAACCACGAATTTTATTTTTTCCAGCTCTGTTATCAGTGAATCTCTTGTTTAATACTCTAACTCAGCACCTGGGAAAGCGTCAGTGGCAGCATGGTCTCTGAACCCCAGGAAGGTTTCCCCACTGCTGTGCAAACCAGCACCCAGGGTTGAAGTCGAGTCGCTTAAACTTTGCAGAAAAATTCATTCCTTGGTCCACATGGGCATTTTGGCCCTTTGATGCTAGTTCTGGGGGTGGGAAGCCCCTGAACCGAGGAGAATTTGGGGTTGCCTCAGTGCCGGCTCTGGAGACAGCCGCCACCACCGTAACAAGCAGAGCTCTTGTGGGGCTGGGGGTCTCCATTCAGGGCTCCCGCCCTCACCCCTCACTGACTGGGCATCGAGGGGAGCAACCCGTGGCAGGGACCCGCCTTGCTCCTGCTTTTGGCTTCTGGGTGGCCGGCTGCGGAGATAGGCAGCACCTGGTCCTCCGTGTCCAAAGTCCTTGCACTGTGTTTGCATCAGCGACTTGCCTTGAGGAGAAAGAGGAGGATTTACTAGAGTAAAGAATCCATAACGGGAACTCCGGGAGCCAGATTGAACCTGTGAGCAGAGCCCCGTGTGCCTGTAATTGGTCCCCTGAAGACTTGCTTCTTAAAGAACTTCGAGATGTTTCTCTTGGAGCCCACACTCAGGAGTCGGTGAGCTGAACAAAGCCTGAGACGTGAGGAGCTGGTCTCCTGTGGGCTTCCCGCCGGGCACCCACCCCTCACGGTGGTCCTGACTCTGCTCCAGTCCCACAAGGAGAGGCCTTTGTGACCTGGGCCAGTGCTTCTGCATCAGCTCAGCACTTCTGCATCAGCTCACGAGAGCGCCCCGTCCGGGTTAGAAGAGAAATAGACGTACGTGTGGTTATTGCACGGTATTTAAATATTTCCCTGTGTCCTCCACCTTAGCATTGCGGGTAAAGTATATTACCAGGTACATTCCTTATTTTATTTTCGGTAGGAAGAACCAATTCAGAGAGATTGCAGTAGCACCCATTTTCTGCTGAGTCGCTTCTGGCTGGGCCATCTTTCTATATTTCTTCTCTTGATCTGTTCACAGAGCACTGGGTGTCCGCCCCCGCCCTCCCCGGCCGGGTGCCTGTTTTCTTAACATCCTATAGAAACAGGAAGATAGCAGTGCCTTTCCATCTCCTCATCCAGATTTCCGCTCATCTCATGAATGGTCCTGAACACATCGCGGTGAGGTAGCATAGACGTTCACGATCCTCGTGGCAGCTGCGCCCGCGCCTTCAGAGCGGACCTGCTCTCAGGACGAACGGCTGTAGACGCCGAGTCCCAACCGGGAACCAAACTCTCTCGTCACACGTCTCTCAGGAGATAAGCCCTCCATCATGAAGGATCCGTTGCACTTAATCCCCACTGGGTTGGGAAACCTGTTTTGAAAAACTTTGCCACTGTTTTCTTTCTGACGGAACTTCCTTGAGTTAATTTTTGTCACATGAAGCATTTGGCTCCGATGGGCTGCACCCAGGCCGGGTGAGTTTTCTTTGGCACCGAGCTCAGCCCACGGTGTGATGATACTTTGATCTGGCTGGAGATAGCGTAGAGGTCCCGGGGGAAGCCGAGCTGGGGATGGCAGGCTCTGAGTGCCCGCTTCACCCACCGCTGAAAAGCGCTGGTGGAGAGCCCTGAGACCAAAGAAACAGACCAGTTCTCGTGAAGAGCTGGAAGGTCTTATGAGATGCTTAGGTAAGGGTCTCTCCAGTTCCCCAACTCCCACCAGTTTTATGAAGTCTTTTGGCTTCCCTTGTGGCTCAGCTGGTAAAGAATCTGCCTGCAATGCAGGAGATCTGGGTTCAATCCCTGGGTTGGGAAGATTCCCCTGGAGAAGGGAAAGGCTACCCGCTCCAGTATTCTGGCCTGGAGAATTCCGTGGTCTATATGGTTCATGGGGTCGCAAAGAGTCAGACATGACTGAGCGACTGTCACTCATTGGCTTCCTTTGGGGGAATTGGTCGGAATTTTGTTTCACTGCTCATGGAAGCAAATCGAAGTCTCCCTGAGGCATCCATCATGCAGCAGAAATGAGGCAAATATTTTCCAGTGGAACACACTCACTGCAGAATAGATAGAGTTCTGGTCTCGACTCACTAAGGGCTTTATGTCAGTTCTTATTAAAACTGGCCATGAAGGCCTGTGGAGGAAGTGGGGTGGACTCTCCCTGGTGTTGGGATGACCAGACCTCTGACCTAGAATCATGGCATCATCTCGCCAGACCTCAGGAATGAGGACGTGGAGATGGATGATCTGAGACACATCCGGCTGCTAAAAAACCTTGACAGCATCCAATTCCAGGATTCGTTAGTGATCACCCTGCTCGCCTTTGTGGAGTTGAGGATGATGACACACACGGGTCCCCCGGAAGCCACTGTTCCCATGGAGGAGGCCGGCATTTTCTCGTGAATGGCCACCCACGTTGGAAGACTTGGCATAGACTCCGGGGAGCATGAGCAGAGAAGTCGGTTCTTCAGGCAGGTTTCGTGGGGTGAGGGGACAGGGACCACTCAGGGGGTGGGTGCTGGTAAGACAGAGCGACCCCTCCTGGACCCCAGGGGCCACCACTGCTGAGGACCCTGTACTTCGGGTCTAGAGTTCTTGGGTTTCAGTTGGTGGAGGAGTGTTTCTCAGCTTCAGCTTGATCCACTCGTGGCCTTTGTGATCCTTTGTGTGGGGGCCGCCCTGTGCACTATGGGACCTTCAGCAGCTTCCGTGGATTTGTCCAGGGCTTCCAGGTGACTCAGTGGTAAAGAATCTGACTGCAATGTGGGAGACCCGGGCCCAAGCCCTGGATTGGGAAGATCCCCTGGAGAAGGAAATGGCAACCCACTCCAGTTCTCTTGCCTGGAGAATCCCACGGACACAGGAGACGGGGGACTACAGTCTATGGGGTCGCAGAGTCAGACATGACGGCTAAAGCAACTGAGCACGCATGATAGATTGGCCCTGCTGGAAGGTATTAATACGCCCGTCCAGGGGTGACAATGAAAATGTCCCCGAACATTTGCCCTAGGGTCCCGAGTCACCTTGATGCGAGAACCTCTGTGATAGATTAAAGGTGTCTCCATTGTCTTAAACAATTCATCCACGAGTGGAAAAAAGTTAATCAGTATATGCAAAATTATTCTTAAATTATACCCAAAGTACTGACAGTATAAAGATACTAACCAAGTCTCATTTCTCCTGTTTTTATTTCTAGCTCTTACCCTGCCCTCTGAGTGTCTTCTTGCTCATATGATCAGTGCTGGAGGTGACATGTAGGAACTGTGCCAAACTAGTAGAGGTGTTTCAACAGACTTGTCAGGATTAAAAGAGGCTAAGAGGACAACAGGTGTCCAGGAAGAATCAACTTGGATGAAATGCTACTGTTTACAAGACCAAGTTAAGGTTTGTGGAAAGGTACCCAGACACGGCCCAAACTTGTGTGAACAGGGGATGACCTGCTTCCTCCTGAACACAGGTGGGCACGGCCATTAGACACACCTGGACCAGCTTCAGCCACAGTGAGCAGAGGCTGTGCTCGTGGCCAGAAATGCTGAAGGGTGGAGGGGGAGTTCACCCCAGATGACTGGAGCTGGTACCCTAGAACCTGCCGGTCCTGCAGCAAAAGCATCCTGATCGCACTAGATGGACTCTGAAGTCAAGCTTCAACATGAATGAGATTACAACATGATATTGCCTCAATATAAATGAGATTACAACATGATATCCAGTATTCTTGCCTGCAAAATCCCACGGACAGAGGAGCCTGGCGGGCTACAGTCCACAGCGTCCCAAAGAGCTGGACATGACTGAAGTGGCTGAGCATGCTTGTGTCTATGTGTTAGTCGCTCGATCCTGTCTGACTCTCTGTGACCCCATGAACTGTAGCCCACCAGGCTCCTCTGTCCATGGAATTCTCCAAGGCAAGAATACTGGAGTGGGTAGCCATGCCCTTTTCTAGGGGATCTTCCCAGCCCGCAGATCGACCCCAGGTCTCCTGCATTGTGGGCAAATTCTTCACTGTCTGCAAGCTTGAGAATAAAGGACAGCTCCCCCCACCTCCCTCAAGTCCTCCATCCACAATAAGTGTTCTCAACAGCCCAGTTTTCTCATAGGATCATTTTTTGGACTGATGTTTTCATGAGTGGCTTTTTCCTGGAAACACACTGTCCGTGGTGAGGGTGACACGCTTCGGGTTCGCCCTCTCAGGAGTGCAGGGTGGTTTCTTGCCACCCAGTCTCGTCTGATTAGGTCCAAACTCCTTTCTGTTTGTAGGAGGCTAACCCTTTACCTGCATGGGCTGCAGGAGACCTGGACACAGGGGATGGGGGAGCCTGGGAGCGGGGAGAAGGACAAGTGTGTGTTTGCGCCTGAAACATGGGGTGTCCACTGTGAGTCCAAGGAGAACAGGGACCCGCAGGCCAGGGTGAGCTCTCCCCAGGGGCTGGAAGGTGGCAGCCACCCCCTTCTGAGAAGAAGGAGCCCTCGGCACAGAGTCAGGCCTCCTTGCCTCCTTCCCAGATAAAAAGGCAAAGAAAGTGAAAGTGTTAGCTGCTCAGTCGTGTCCGACTCTTGGCAACCCCATGGTCTGTTCTTGGGATTCTCCAGGCAAGAATGCTGGTTGCCATTCGATTTTCTGGGAGATATTCCCAACCCAGGGGTGGAACCGGCCTCTCCTGCATTGCAGGCAGACTCTGAACTGTGTGAGCGCCCAGGGGAGCCCAGATGAAAGGGTAGTTCTGCGTCTCATGTCCAGGCTCACAGAGCAGGACCTCGCCTCCGTGAGGAGACGGGAATCCGCCGGGTAAGCAGAAGCTGTTCAGAGATGATCCTGCCTGACCTCTGTTTGCCCCTGCCTTTCGCTCTTCCAGGAAGCATTGAGCTGGCACCTCCTGGGTGCTAGGCACCAGCTGGGAAGGGCAGGGATGGAAACCCCAGGGCTCAGCGGCCCCATCCAAGGGCCTCCAAGCCAGATCACTCTCGTCGTCTGCACCCCAGGCAGCTCACCTCTCCCCGGGATGGAGTTGGCCTCCGCCACTGTGACTGGGGGCTGTGGGTGGACCCTCCTCATGCTGATCTTCCTAGGAACCCACTTGGTCCTATTCCCAGGAAAACAGGTGCACTTGAAGTCCCCTTTGGGAAGAGACACCAAATAAACAAGGCCTTAATGAAACGTCCCAGTTAGTAGTAAGTGTCTATTTCAGCTGCTGTACTAGAAAGAATGAACTGAGGACACCCTGGACCTTTATTATTAACTCCTGGGATCCGTGGACCCGTCCTTAGTGAATAACCCAGGTGTTGCAAGCCTGGTGCCCAGCAGAGGCATCGGCAGGGGCAGAAACCACAGAGGGAGGACGTGTCCAGTGATTGAGAGCCGAGGTGGGACTCGACGGCTGACCACACCCCTGGGGTGATGTTGGGGGCATGACTTCTCACTACAACCATCAACAGTCAAAAGGAATGGAGGAAGGCAGCCAGAAAACCAGCTTTGTCTCCTGGCAAGGATGCAAAATTATCTCACGGGTCTCAGTGAAGGAAGAACACAGTGATGGAATCACGCTCCTGAAATTCCGCCACGTGGGCCAGGACTGGTGGAAGCTCTGGGTGGGGGCGAGCCGGTCACCTCCATCTGGGGGGGGGTCCCTGTGCAGGTGCCCTCGTCCCACGCCATGCTCCCTGCAGCCAGGCTCTCCTTGACCGTGGAAGTAAAAAGCAAGCTTCCCATGTGCCCTGGTTGCCTCACTAGATTCTGCCTTTTTGAATTTTTTTGCCCATTGGAATATTTTTCCTGAGTGAACGGCGGCTCCAGACAGCCGTCTATGAAACTGAGCGAGGTTATTCAGTATAAATGGAATGAACCTGATTTTTTTTTCTTTTTCTGATCAAAGCAAAACTCTTTTGAAGTTCAGTTATTTGATAGAAAGTGGCTTTTATAACAGGCTGATATAGGAGTTAATAGGACATAAAGATATTTTATTAAACTGCAAACCATTATTAATATTGCAGTTCTAACTTGAAAGAAATATGAGAAATGACACCAGAAATTAATTAGATTATTTCATCATTCTTTTACATTACAAACTTTGATATACTTGCATAGATATATAGGTACACTGATAAAAAGACACAAAGACAAACAGAATTTTAATGAGTGAGGAGCTTTTATCTACTAACACTTTGTGACTTAATTTTTTCTGTTTATTCTGTCTATTGATTCCAGTTGAAACCTGCTGTTTTAATGTTGTTATTGAGATTCTCTCTGGGTTTTCTTCTAATTCTGGCATTGATATTACCTTGATCGGATTTAGTTTATTTGAATTGCCTGTAGGTTTTGGTCTCTGGAGTTTTCCTCTGCTTATAGACATGCAAAGATAAAACCTCTCTTTTTATCTAAAAATCCTTGAGAGACTCTGAAAGATACAGACGTTTGCTGAGAACATTAAAAAGCAAGAGACAACAATCAAAAGGAATGTACTTCTCACCCAGTTTACTGGGGACTTCATTTTTGTACTCCCTGCAATTTCTGACACCCACTGACTTCTAATCTCCCCTTGGCTTTTGCCAACTGTGTTGGAGAAGCGGTTTTGTAAGAGCTTGACAAGAGGCTCAACTTCTGGGACTTTGGCTTGGACGTGGCTAATTTTTTTCTGGAGAAGGTTATCTGTAAAGGATGCAACATCTTTGGCCAGGATGCATCTTTCCTTACTAAAGAAGGCAGAAAACTCTGTATTTATTTGAGCCATTGGAAACTGCCATTTTTTCATGGGTCAAAGAGGGCCAAATGTAGGCCAGTTCATGTGGCTGACTCTGATGGTAATGACTGTCATTTAAAATGGGAAATGGGTAATTGTTCAATCGCTTTGAAAAGTGAGAGACTGCCCATGTTAATTGATTACAAGTAGAAGGAGAAAATTTTTGTCAGAGCATGGACTAAATCCAAGTGGTACTGTTGAACCATTTTCTTTATTTAATTACTTCTATGCAAAAGAGAAAGAAACGAGAGTTCCGTTAACAGAGCAACGTTCCTGGTGCTACCGTATTGATCAGTAGCTCCGTGGTTACAGTGTCTGCTGCTCAGCTTAGCTTTTCCCTGGCTCCCACTTGGGGGTTTTCTAGCTCCCTCTGTAATTCCTCAGGCCTGACTTATTATTTCAAAAGACTCTGTGTTCTTTTGTGTCCTCTGACTTCCGCCTTTGTCTTTGCAGCTTTGCCTTGAATCATATTGAGAACCAAAACGTGAACTCGAACTCTTCAAGGTGTGAACACAGCCACTCAGAGAGACTGGGGTCATCAATAATCTTTCTGCATTTCCGATACCGTCCATCAGCGCATCTACTGGGGGCTTTGAGATCGGGTGCCCTGCCTGCCTGGAATGTGCTGAGGGAGGTGGGGGGCCTCTCCCCCTGGAAAGTTACAGGTACAGCGGACAGAGGAGGAGAGGGGGAGGGCTCAGAGCACCCACTCCCCCCTCGGTGGTCCCATCCGGCTCTGTTTACTGGGTGACCACTGGGGGCCCGTCCCGTCTGCTGGCAGTGACTCATCTTGACAAGCTCTTCTGTAAACCATTCGCTCTCATGCCAGGGGAGCCTTGCCTGGCATGGCCCTATCTGTGGTAGAACCTCACTCACCCAGGCAGAAGAAGGGGAGCCCCACGTGTATTGCCTTCTCTAGACCAACCCTACCTGGACCCAAGCATCAAAGTATGAACAAGAATGAGCCCATTGGAGGGAGCTCCTCCCACAATTTTAGATAACTTTATGTTTCCTTAAAAATAGCGGACTTAATGCAATCTAGAACTCCCTTAAGGAGCCACTCATGGTGGTGTGGCCCCTTCACTGTACCTGCTGTGGCTGTGGGTGATGTTCCCGGGGCCTTGAGACAAGCAAGCTTATCAGACCCTCGTAGTAACCAGTCTGTGCAACCACGCTCTTCACATCGGCTTGTGTAGTCTTCCACCCCTCGGCCTTGTGGTCTCCAGCAAAAGAGATCCAGTGGTCAAAACACGTCCACTTGCGCCGGGAGCAGCAGAGGAGCCCCACACAGACACCCCGTGCGGAGTGTGCCAAGTCCAGGAGCACGCTCACCTCCACACCTGTTGGCGTGGGTCCTGACACACCAGTCATAGGATAACTGTTGAATCGTTGGATTATTCATGCAATTGGGATCCACGTCCAAGTCTTCTCAACGCACAGCCGTCATCACTGCGTCGCGCCTCCACTTGTGCCCTTGTGTCTCCTGAACCCAGTGCCCAGATGAAGTCTGTTTTGAGCGTTGAGAAGGAGGCCCTTGCTCATGATGCTCTCCCGGGCACTGGTCACCTCACTTTGGACCTGGGGTCGCTGTGTAGTTTGTCAGAGCCGAAAAATGGTGCCCTTTCTGTAGAAAGAATATTCTTGAAACAACAGCAGGAGAAGATTGTGTATCTGGAGCAATCCAGAAACTGTGATGTCTGAATGTAAAGTCAGGTGCAAGGATGGGTAGATGGAGGGCAGGTTAATACCTGGAGACCATATTAATCCTTAGGAGACCAGGTTACCCGCAGGAGAGTGGATTAATTACTAGAGAGCGGGTTAACCACGGGGGAGCGAGTTAACCACGGGGGAGTGAGTTAACCACGGGTGAGTGGGTTAACCACAGGGGAGAGGGTTAACGGCAGGGGAGTGGGTTACCCATGGGGGAGCGGGTTAACCGCAGGGGAGCAGGTTAACTGCAGGGGAGTGGGTTACCCATGGGGGAGTGGGTTAACCTCGGGGGAGTGGGTTAACCACGGGGGAGAGGGTTAGCGGCAGGGGAGTGGGTTACCCATGGGGGAGTGGGTTAACCGCGGGGGAGCGGGTTAACCACGGGGGAATGGATTAACCACGGGGGAACGGATTAACCACGGGGGAACGGATTAACCACGGGGTAGCAGCAAGCCTGCAAGGAAGGCAGGGCCGTGTCAACCTTTCCCATGTGTGCTGGTCTCCCTGCAGAGTCAGAGCCCTCTGCTTTCTCAGCCTCACATGAGGTGGGCCTGGTGGTCCAGTGCTGGGCCAGGGCTTCTGACATGAGGTTGCAGAGAGGACCCAGGATGGTGCCCGGAGCTGTGGGCCAGTGGGTGGAAGGTGGTGTTCCTGCAGCTGTTGCGGGAGGACCTGGGCTCCTGGGAGTCAGAAGTCCTCTCTCCCACAGCTCTGTGATTCCGGAGCCATGGCTGCCTCTGCCTCTGAGAACCAGGATGTGGATGGCGGACAGAGGACCTTTCTAAGTCTCCAGGTGGCTTCTCAAGGACCAAGCAGACGATGACTTTAGGCATGTGGATTAACGATGCAACGGCAGCTAAAATGTGGTCTCTTTCACTGGCCTTGACCTTGGCCATGGTCTTTAGCAGTCAGGCTCAGTGAGGTAGGGGTCCTTGTCTGAAGCCCGAGCTTCACTAGGTGGTGGGATGACGCATCCATTTGCGGGCAGATTGGATTTCCCATTTCTTCCATCAAATAGAAAATCTTTTGTCGTGTGACGTCTACCTCAAACAGATGCGTGCTTCCTCTAACCATTTTTATTGTCTATTGTATCTTAAAATTGGTGCCACATGTTCAAAATGCAATGAAATCAATTTACGTACAGGTTTGTGTTCTTTGCTACAAATTACTTCTTCTTCAAATACGGCTTGCTGTTTAATAAAACCACTCTGAAAGTGTCATTCAGAATCAGCCTTATAGAAGCGTGCATTCCATATGCAATATTTAAAAGTGCAGAGTAAACGCAAGGGCCTCCATAATTAATGCAGCCAGCACCATGAATTCCGTGATTCCAAGGACTCCTAAGGCGCTGAATACTGGACCGCACTCTCCATATGTTTTCTATCTCTGTGTCACCTCCCTAAGCAGTAGGTACAGTGCACTGTCTGTCTGTCTGTCTGTCATCTGCAGGCCCCGTGTGTGGCTGCAGTCCTGAAAAGGAGCCCCAGGCTACTCACACCTGCCCTGAAGAAGCTGCCCCAGCCCCGCCCATGCCCGCGGGATGCTGTGTGCTACATGAGTGTGTGGGGACCTGGGTCCATTTTGCACGTGAATACCTATGGAGCAAAGGGCTGGCCTCAGGAACCAGCATGGAAGTTTCCAGGCCCTCAAGTAGTGAGACCCAGTAACGGGCAGCTTAGGACTTCATGCAGAGAGTCCACCTGGGGTGGGCCGTGTGGTCACGGGGAGCCTTGGGCTGGAAAGCAGGCCTGAAGCTTCATGGCTTGGGGGTGACCAGGTGGTGCTTGGAAGCTGGATTGAGGGCATTGTGTCAGGTGGGGAAGCCAGGATTTGTGCTGGGGTCTATCCTGTCTCTCACAGAAACTGTTGCCCTTGTTCAGTCTCTAAGCTGTATCCGGCTCTTGACTCCTTGTGACCCCATGGACTGCAGCACGCCAGGCTTCCCTGTCCATCATCATCTCCCAGAGCTTGCTCAAACTCATGTCCATTGAGTCAGCAATGCCATCCAACCATCTCATCCTCTGCCGTCTCCTTCTCCTTTTGCCCTCAGTCTTTCCCAGCATCAGGGTCTTTTCCAATGAGTCAGTTCTTCACATCAGGTGGCCACATCAGGTGGCCGAAGTATTGGAGCTTCAGCTTCAGCATCAGTCCCTCCAATGAGTATTCAGGGTTGATTTCCTTTAGTATTCACTGGTTTGATCTCCTTGAGAGGACACTGAAATTTTGGACAAAGGGTCACTTGTACAGCTCATAGAAAGAGTTTGAGAAAAGAGAGCATTAGGATTCGTTAAAGAGACACAGAGAAAGAAAAAGGAACGTGCTCACCAGAATGCCTGTGTATACCCGCATCCCTCAAACCCACTGCCATCCTGTTACTGAAAGACATGCAGCTTTGGGCAAACAAAATAAAAGAAAATGTTAGTTTGCAAAATTCTCATTTCAGTCCCACAAGCCACACACAGCTCCAAAGATAGCTGCAATGAAGATTTGGTATGTTGATAAGCATTTTAGTCTCTCAGTTGTGTCCAATTGTTTGAGACCCCATGGACTGCAGCCTGCCAGGCTCCTCTGTCCCTGGGATTATCTAGGCAAGAATACTGGAGTGGGTTGCCATTTCCTCCTCCAGGGGATCTTCCCCTCCCAGGGATCGAACCCAGGTCTCTTGCACTGGCAGGGAGATTCTTTACCATCTGACCCAGCAAGGACATTCCCATGTCCACATGAAAATAAAATCAGATAATTTTATTACCGGAAAAATCGTTAGGTGTAGACTGTGTCAGCGTTTACTTGGATAAAAGATTTGGAGGATATAGAGACTAATATTCATGAAAATGACATGGAATTTACTTATCTGTCGTGAAAGAAGGTGACCCCGGAACAGCCCCAGACATTTGTGAAACCCTGGTGGGAGTTTGTTTCATCAGATGGGAGCAGAGGCTGCCATGCTGGTGTGATGGGCAGTGGGTTCTCCCCACAGTCAAGGGAAGGCCGCTGATAGTGAGGTCGGCAACGTCAGACCCTGAGAAGTCCCGTGGAGTCAGTGGCATCTTACAACGGGACAAATGAAGGCGTAACGCTTCTTGGAAGGTAACGGATTCCACCCTGGAGCGCGCGTCCCACTGTCCGATCGCACTCTGCAGCCCATCCCTATGAGCCTACTGTGTCTCAGATTAGACGCTCACATTTATACACACTCAGCCGGTTTTTCCCTGAGTGTTTGACGACATCCTGGAGTCCTACCGAAAGGAGTGGAAGGTGCACGTTCATCTCTCACCTTTAAGAAAACCATCAGTGCGTCTGTGGCCACTGTGCGTGTGGATCAGGGCTTACGGTGGGGACATGGGCCCCTCTGAGCATTCCCCAGCCTTTCACACGGTGTTGGAGAAAGAAGTCTCTCTGTGATCAAGATCAGTTGAAATCAACTCAGATTAAAATCGTAACTTTTTAAGAAGATGAAAAAGGCCAATAAGACCCCTTCCTGTGTTCTGTGATTGGCCTTTATGGGCCCCTCATTCTGGGAGCGTAACGGGGAAATCTGGCGAGTTGTTAGACCCTCTCCTCCTATGTGTGTGTCTGAGTGTGTAAGTGTGTGCACACGTGTTACACGCGGGTGAATCCACCTCCTACAGAGGCATTGGCTGCCCTATGTCCATCCCGACAGTGTCTCTGCTCCCCGGCCATGTGCTGGCCCCACATGCTGTTGCAGTTGTCTGTTCTTTGTGAGTAAAACATGTTTGCATTTCTCAAATGTATTTTGCATTCATATGTTTTTCATGATGAAATTAAAATTGGTAGATCTTTTATGTGTAAATATTATTGCTCTGTGCAAAAACCATTAGAGCTGCCTTTGAAAATAGAAATATATGCAAAAGCACTATTAATTTCTTCTCTGATCATTTTATGTTTCCCAAAGCGTTACCACTGTCCAGCATCAGACATGACTTCTCCATCAGAGAAGGACCTGCCTTTTTTAAGGCTTTATTGCATGCTGTGTGGTTTTTGGAGCCCAAGGTCCTGAAGATCATTGGGTCGGCCCTGCAGGTCACATGGTCTCACAGCGCAAATGGGCTGGGAGGGGCTCTCTCTTTCCAGAGTCCCCGCTCAGATCTCAGAGGCCGGTGGCCCCACACGCATTGGCCTACTCCACTGCTGACTTGGCTAAGACAACAGTATCTGTTGTTGTCTCGTGAAGGTGAAGTGGACCTAGAACCACTGTTTCCTTAGAGGAAGGAAATGTTCCTGTGAACCCAGAGTGGAAGACTCCCAGTGAGGGGCAGGGCTTGGAGGGGCAGGGCTTGGAGGGGAAGGGCTGGGGTCATCCAGCCACATCCATGTGGAGGGCCCCTCTGTCCACTACCGGGGGCCAGCCTCCAGGTCGCCGCGTCCTGCTCCAGCTAGGGACAGGGCTCCTCGCAAATCCTTTTGTGTTCCCAGCCCAGCGCCCTGGGTAGGCAGCCCTCATCTACTGACGGGATCTGGAGACCCACAGACGTATGATCTTTGGTTAGAGAGAACCTTTTCCACAAACAGCACAGAAGGGACATGCCCCTGATGCTGCTGGTCCTCAGCGGGGATGGAGGAGGGTTCCCTTCCAGGAGCTCCCACCCTGGGTCCTGCCTCTTTTCTGGCACATCCAAGGTGTACAGACGAGGTGACTGGCTTGAAACCACATTGACGAGGTGATTGGTTTGAAACAGAAGTACAATTCCTCTTTTATTTTTTTTAAAACTTTTTATTTTATACTGGCTAATCCACCTGCAATGCAGGAGACCTGGGTTCAATCCCTGGGTTGGGAAGACCCCCTGGAGAAGGGAATGGCCACCCACCCCAGTATTCTTGCCTGGAGAATCCCATGGACAGAGGAGCCTGGCGGGCTGCAGTCCACGGGGTCACAAGGAGCCGGACATGGCTGATCGACCAAGCGCAGCAGAGCACATGGTCAATTGTGTGTTGTGTTAATTTCAGATGTACAGCAAGGTAACTCTTATTCATATGTATGTATCGATTTTTTCATAAAAGTGAAAGTGTTAGTCGCTCAGTCATGTTGGACTCTTGGAGACCCCCATGGACTGTAACCCATCAGGCTCCTCTGTCCATGGGATTCTCCAGGCAAGAATACTGGAGTGGGCTACCATTTCCTTCTCCAGGGGAATTTTCCAACCCAGGAATCAAACCCAGGTCTCCAACATTGCAGGCAGATTCTTTACCATCTGAGTCACCAGGGAAGCATAATTCTTTCATAAATCCTCCTTTAATGAATAACCTGCTTGGCGAAGTCCACCGTCATTTTCAGCATTCCTGTAACCGTCCTTTTTTTATTGGGCTCTGGAGGGGTGTCAGCTACTGCGTCTCAAAGAGGGCGCTGTGCACCCCGCCACAGGCTGGCCTGCCTCACCCCTTTCATTTTAGGACGTTTCGCTCTTCAGGGCGGCTCCCAGCTCCCGCGGCGGCGTTTGCTTGCCCAGCTCTGCCTGGAGAGGAGGCTCTGAGTTTGGCATTACCATGACTGCGGTCGAGGTCCTATCTGTTAGTGCTGGAGGTTGTTAGGCCATTATCAGCCGCTGAGGCCTCTCCAGCTGCGTGACTAATTTGGATTCAGGGAGGAAATATGGCCTGAAGTCCCCTCAGCCATCCAGCAGCAGGCTGACAGCGCGGGCATCCGGGGGCTCCTGGCCGACACACCCTCACCCCAACCCGATGACCAAGCAGGACGCGGCAAAACCCTGGCAAAGTCCCGACGCTGGCACCAGGAAAAACGGCCGTGCCTCTAACACTCAATAACCAATTTACAGGGCGAAATTTTAAGTTTAAATTAGACATGTGTGAACAGTACATCATGTCATTTATAATTCATGATGAATAGTAAATTATTCTAATGGGCTTTCCCATGCTATTTATTTTCTAACTCTCCAGGCTGGTAGGGTGGAAGCAGAATCGTGGTGAGGCTGTTGATGACGTCCTGGATTACCATGGGCACTATCCTTTCTGTTGTACAGACTGTCCAGGAATGAAGACAGAATGTGTGGAGGAAGGATGGAATGGGACATATCTGTTTGCCTCTTTTTCCCCCAGAATGTTCTTTAACAGTTCTACTCTTCTACTGGAGAAACTAAAGGAGGATATGTGAGATCTGGGAATATGGGGGAAGGGTCTTATGATTCAGAGGGTCCCCAGTCGTTAGCTGCTCTGAGCCATGCCCACCTCTCCTTCTTTGATGAGCAGAGCTGGCTTTGAAATTAAAGACCCCTAAGAAGGAGATGCAGGGAAGACCGTGTGGAGAGGGAGGCTGGGAGGGGACCCTCAGGCCCTGGTCTTAGCCTCATCTGGGAGGAAATGGCCCTAATGAGCGTGTTCAGCACGTCTCGACTACAAGGAACAGTGCAGGGCCCATTCATCTCAGGCAGGACCAAGGCTTCCCTGGTGGCTCAGGCGGTAAAGAATCTGCCTGCAATGCAGGAGACCCAGGTTAGATCCTAGGTTGGGAAGATCCCCTGAGAAGGGAATGGTTACCCACTTGAATATTCTTGCCGGGATAATCCCATGGACAGAGGAGCCTGGCAGACTACAGTCTATGCAGCTGCAGAGAGTCAGACACGACTGAATGAATAACACTTTCACTTTTCCCTTTTGTGCCTCAGACTGCTTGCAATCTTAACCCACACGGAGAAAGAAAAAAACCCCCCTAGAATTTGGACCCTAGTCTAGTCCCAGGAGTTGAATTTATGTAATTTACAACAGAAACGGTAACTTCTGAATTCAGATCTCTGCTCCTCGAACAACCCAACCTTGCCATAAGTGATCTGAACTAGCTAGCTGGTAGAATTATATAGGGACCATTTCAACATAGACTTTCCAAGAACCTTGAGACCTAAGGCTTAGGAGAAAAAGCAAAGCTACCGTGAAGAATGTTCAGGTACCAGTAGCCTTGCTGACCTCACTGTCCGGGAGAAGAGATGAAGCTCAAAGTCCGGAGGCTTCCCGGGGTTTGACCAGCCAGGGCTCCCCTTGCCAGCCAGGGTCAGACTCCCAGCCTGGGACGTTGTCCAGGCGCTCCGGACCTCAGCCACCTTCCTCTCATTGTTCATCAAAGTGGTCAACTCCTGCCCCCCTCCCGGTTATTTCAACTCACCCCTGTTTCCTGTAGGAGTGCAGTGTGGGTTCAGATTTCTCCCCAGGTTGAGAAGGAGGGGGTTCTAGCTTCCCGGGTTCTGATTAGCAATGGCCGAGCAGAGGACGGGTGACTTGTACTCGTCTCTGGGTGGGGAAGCTCACTGCGGCTCCTGACTTAGTCTGCCCCCGTTTCCCTGCCGTCAGGCCATGAACGTTTGAATCGTTTCCCAGCACGGAACGGACTGGGCAATCGGTGTCCTGCCTGCCCACGTCTCCACAGCGAAACCACTGCTCCTTAGGAAAGCAGAGACTCTCCATGGCTCATACACATGCTTTATTTTTCTTGTTTCCTCTCTCCTGTCTTTTTCTTCATCCCTTCACTGGTCCCTCCTCTTGCTTCCGCTCACGATTCCCAGGTCAGTACCACTCCGTCCGCCTCTTCCTGCTCACCCTCTATTTTCCATCCACACCTTTAGGGAACACTCGGACCGATGGAGCAGAACAACCTTTTCTTGAGTCTCTTTAAAAACATTGTCTGTCTTTTGGGTTGACCACACTCTGGACCCTGGGCACAGTAGAGGAGTATTTGCAAGAAATGGCTCCCACGGAGGGTCCCTGCCTTCCTTCAGGGGTGAGGGTCAGCGGGTGAGCAGACAGGCTGGATCCACCTCATCCACACACCTGGCAGGGGCCCGGGTGGGCTCACCTTCCACGTTGTAATGAAGCTCAACTCTTTTTTTTAATTTTTAAAAAACATGAATGATTCCACACCTCCTTTTTTTTTTTTTCTAATAAGTGTTTTTTTTTTCCTTCTGATCTTTCTAAGCTTTGTTGTTGTTGCCATTCAGTCGCTCAGTCATGGCCAACTCTTTGAGACCCCGTGAACTGCAGCACGCCAGGCCTCCCTGTCCATCACCAGCTCCCGGACCTTGCTCAAACTCATGTCCATTGAGTCGGTGATGCCATCCAGCCATCTCATCCTCTGTCGTCCCCTTCTCCTCCTGCCTTCAATCTTTCCCAACATCAGGGTCTTTTCTAAGGAGTCGGTTCTTACATCAGGTGGCCAAAGTATTGGAGTTTCAGCTTAAGCATCAGTCCTTCCAATGAACACCCAGGACTGATCTCCTTTAGGATAGACTGGTTGGATCTCCTTGCAGTCCAAGGGATTCTCAAGAGTCTTCTCCGACGCCACAGTTCAAAAGCATCAATTCTTCAGCACTCAGTTTTCTTTATAGTCCAACTCTCATGTCCATACATGACCACTGGAAAAACCATAGCCTTGACCAGATGGACCTTTGTTGGCAAAGTAATGTCTCTGCTTTTTAATATGCTACCTAGGTTGGTCATAGGGCTTCCCTGATAGCTCAGTTGGTAAAGAATCTGCCAGCAATGCAGGAGACCTGGGTTTGATCCCCAGGTTGGGAAGATCACCTGGAGAAGGGAAAGGCTACCCACTCCAGTATTCTGGTCTGGAGAATCCCATGGACTTTATAGTCCATGGGGTCACAAAGAGTCAGACATGACTGAGTGACCCACTTTTCACTAGGTTGGTCATAGCTTTTCTTCCAAGGGGCCAGGGTCTTTTAATTTTATGGCTGCAGTGATTTAGGAGCCTAAGAAAATAAAGTGTGTCACTGTTTCTATTGTTTCCCCATCTATCTGCCATGCAGTGGTGGGACCGGATGCCATGATCTTAGTTTCTTAAATGTTAAGATTTAGGCCAGGCTTTTTACTCTCCTCTTTTGCTTTCATCAAGAGGCTCTTTAGCTCCTCTTTGCTTTCTGCCGTAAGGGTGGTGTCATCTGCATATCTGAGTTTATTGATATTTCTCCCAGCAATCTTGATCCAGATTGTACTTCATCCAGCCCAGCGTTTCGCATGAGGTACTCTGCATATAAGTTAAATAAGCAGGGTGACAATGTACAGCCTTGACGTACTCCTTTCCTAATTTGAAACCGGTCTTTTGTTCCACGTCTGGTTCTAACTGTTGTGTCTTGACACACAAACAGCTTTCTCAGGAGGCAGGTAAGTTGCTCTGGTATTCCCATCTCTTGAAGAATTTTCCACAGTTTTTTGTGACCCAAAGAGTCAAAGGCCTTGGCATAGTCAATAAAACAGAAGTAGATGTTTTTCTGGACTCTCTTGCTTTTTCTGTGATCCAGTGAATGTTGGCAATTTGATCTCTGGTTTCTCTGTCTTTTCTAAATCCAGCTGGAATATCTGAAAGTTTGCAGTTCATGTACTATTGAAGCCTGGCTTGGAGAATTTTGAACATTTCTTTGCTAGCATGTGAGATGAGTGCAATTGTGTGGTAGTTTGAACAGTTTTGGCATTGCCTTTCTTTGGGATTGGAATGAAAACTGACCTTTTCCAGCCCTGTGGCTACTGCTGAGCTTTCTGAATTCACTGGCATATTGAGTGGGGCACTTTCAGAGCATCACCTTTTAGGATTTGAAATAGCTCAACTGGAATTCCATCACTTCCATTATCTTTGTTCATAGTGATGCTTCCTAAGGCCCACTTGACTTCACATTCCAGGATGTCTGTCTCTAGGTGAGTGATCACACCATCGTGGTTATCTGGATCATGAAGATCTTTTTCTATAGTTCTTCTGTGTATTCTTGCCTCCTTTTCTTAACATCTTCTGCTTCTGTTGAGTCCATACCATTTCTGTTCTTTATTGTGCCCATCTTTGCATAAATTGTTCCCTTAGTATCTCTAATTTTCTTGAAGAGATCTCTAGTCTTTCCCATTCTACTGTTTTCCTCTATTTATTTGCATCGATCACTAAGGAAGGCTTTATCTATCCTTGCTCTTCTTTGGAACTCTGCATTCAAATGGGTATATCTTTCGTTTTCCCCTTTGTCTTTAGCATCTCCTTTTCTGAGCTATTTGTAAGGCCTCCTCAGACAACCGTTTTTTTGTTGTTGTTGTTGTTGTTATTGTTTTTTGTTTTGCATTTTTTATTTTGGGGGATGGTCTTGATCACTGCCTCCTGTAAATGTCATGAACCTCTGTCCGTAGCTCTTCAGGCACTCTATCAGATCTAGTCTCAGATCTAATTCCTTGAATCTATTTGTCACTTCCACTGTATAGTCATAAGGGATTTGATTTAGGTCATACCTGAATGGTCTAGTGGTTTCCCCTACTTTTCAATAATTCAAGTTTGAATTTTGCAATAAGGAGTTCATGATTGGGGCCACAGTCAGCTCCCAGTCTTGTTTTTGCTGACTGTATAGAGCTTCTCTATCTTTGGCTGCAAAGAATATAATCAATCTGGTTTCAGTGTTGACCATCTAATGACTCCATGTATAGAGTCTTCTCTTGTGTTGTTGGAATAAGGTGTTTGCTATGACCAGTGCGCTCTCATGGCAAAACTCTGTTAGCCTTTGCCTTGCTTCATTTTGCACTTCAAGGCCAGACTACTTGCATGTTACTCCACGTATCTCTTGATTTTGTACTTCTGCATTCCGGTCCCCTATGATGAAAAGGACATCTTTTTTTGGTCTTATGTCTAGAAGGTCTTGTAGGTCATCATAGAACTGTTCAGTGTCAGCTTCCTTGGCATTAGGGGTTGAAGCATAGACTTGGATTACTGTGATATTGAATGGTTTGCCTTGGAAACGAGCAGAGATCATTCTGTCTTTTTTGAGAATGCACCCAAGTACTGCATTTTGGACTCTTTGGTTGAATATGAGGGCTACTCCATTTCTTGTAAGGAATTCTTGCCCACAGTAGTAGATATATGATCATCTGAGTAAAATTCACCCATTCCCATCCATTTTAGTTCACTGATTCCTAAAATGTCAATGTTCACTCTTGTCTTCTCCTGTTTTATCTCTTCTAATTTACCTTGATTCATGGACCTAACATTCCAGGTTCCTGTGCAATATTGTCTTAACAGCATCAGACTTGACTTCCATCACCAGTCACAATCCACAACTGAGAATTGTTTTTGCTTTGGCTCCATCTCTTCATTCTTTCTGGGGTTATTTATCCACTCTTCTAAAGTCGTATACTGGGCTGCCACTGACCTAGGGAGTTCATCTTTCAGTATCATATCTGTTTCCCTTTTCATACTATTCAAGAATACTGAAGTGGTTTGCCATTTCCTTCTCCAATGGATCACGTTTTTTCAGAACTCTCCACCGTGACCCGTCTGTCTTGGGTGGCCCTACACAGCATGGGTCATAGCCTCACTGAGTTAGACAAGGCTGTGGTCCATGCGATCAGTTTGGCTAGTTTAATGTGATTGTGCTTTTCATTCTGTCTGCCCTCTGATGAATAAAGAATAAGAGGTTTATGGAAGCTTCCGGATGGGAGAGACCCTTGGGAGAGTCCACGGGACTCTTAAGAGTCTTCTCCAACACCACAGTTCAAAAGCATCAATTCTTAAGCACTCAGCCTTCTTTATGGTCTAACTCTCACATCCATATGTGACTTCTGGAAAAACCATAGCTCTGAGTGTACCAAACTTTGTCAAAATATAAATTCTGATTGACATCTGAATTAGATAAAACAAACAAACAGATCAGAGACGAGCAAGTACAGGCTGAGTGCTGAAGCTCATCTTGCCCCGGGCTGACCACATGACTGAGGGCTAGCTGGCCCTCTCCCAGGCCTCCCTGTCCTCACCTAGGAATGATTGACATCTGCTCTGCGTCCGCAGCAGAGTTGTGGGGATGAAAGTGAGTGATTAAGGAGAAAGAGCTCTGACCCCCAAAGTCTTCATACGAAACACATTCTGGTCTTATGAGCGGCACCGAGGAGGCAGGCATGCTGAGACCATGGAGTAAGGAGGCGCTGTGTGTGCCCAGGTTGACCCGGATGAGGCAGCCGGGAGAGGGGGTGTGGTTCTTCCATTCAAGCGAGGAAGACGGGTCTGGACGTCCCAAGTCTGGTGCGGTGTGGACCCAAGGTGACAGGTGTGTTTTCTACTAAGCATCAACCATCCCTCCTCCATCTTCTGGGAGCTCTCTCAATCCTTCATTACCTAGAAACGTGGACCCCTTATTTTCTTCATTTTCACTTT